>NW_024425563.1:35499396-35606693 GCF_017311325.1 Ursus maritimus
GGGATATACGTGGAGGGGAAACAGTCCCTTTGTCTTCTTATCATGTGCACTCAAAAGAGATTGAAAGTTCAGAGCTCACCATGTACTGCAGAGAATGTAGCTGTAGATTTGTGCCCTTACAGGGAAAATATAGAATTCCAAAAGCATGGCCACTCCAAAGAAGGTCCTCTGCCTCCACTTCCCAAATGTGTTATCTGAGGAGCCCTGACCCACTCACAACCAGAGCTAAACATTCTACATGCACCCTTGAAGTATTACTGGTTATTCACGTGTATACGTCCTCTACTACAGAATAGGTTCCTGAGGGCAAGGAAAGTGTCATACTCCATGTTTATTAACTAGAGAGGATTCAAGATGTCTTGCACATAGGTGACTTTAAGTATGTTTTTTGTTTTGTCTCGTTTTTTTGTAAGATTTTATTTATTTACTTGATGGAGAGAGAGAGAGTACAAGCAGGGGGAGCGGTAGGGAGAGGGAGACACAGGCTGCCACTGAGCAGAGAGCCTGACGTTGGGCTCAATCTCAGGACCCTGAGATTATGTCCCGAGCCGAAGGCAGACGCTTAACCAACTGAGCCACCCAGGTATCCCGACTTTCATATGTTTTGAATCAATTTAGTTGGAGGTCAGAAACCCATACATAGAACATCTGCCTTCCAACGACCAGACAGTGCAGGGTAGTAGCCCAGAGCAGCAGATTGGGCACTTAGCTGCTTGATTTTGAATCTCAACCCCATGATTCCTAGCTATGTGAGTTTGGGTAAATTCTATCTCATCACTAAGCCTCTGTTTCTCCATATGTAGTATGGTTATTGTAAGGATTATATGAGATGATACCTATAATATCATCAGAACAGTGCCTGGCACATGGCTCAATAAATAATAGCCACTATCACCTTCCCTTAATGTGTCAAGGATGGGATAACCTATTGAAAGACTCCTCAGGGCAATGTTAGTGATTAGGAGTTAATTACTCCTGTGCCACCTAAGTGTATGCATAAATGTTTGTTAACTTCAAAAGAACTCCATGTAGTGGAATTTCAGGCAACGATTACTGTGAGCTTAGGAATTTGGAGTTACCTGTTGGAAATCTGAGTGATGCAGCAACCTTCATCATTCTGGATTACAGAGGTTTGCTAGCGTTTGGAAGGGTTTCAGGGAAATTTTCTTCTCAAGGTTTCTTCAGAATTTGCTTCTCAAAAACTGACTCCAGAAATGTTCATTTCATACTAGCTCCTACAGAAACTTTGCTCCTTCTCTAGACATGCATATTGGTGCTTCCTCTAAAACTAATTATTTCCAGAGGATTTAGGGTGTTTCTTAGTAGTAAACTAGATTCCAACTAATCTTTTTCCTGATTTTAAAGAAAGCTAGACTGTATTATCCTAATTGAAATAAGTCAGTCAGAGAAAGACAAATACCATATGATTTCACTCATACATAGAATTTAAGAAACAAAACAAAAGATCATAGGGGAAGAAAAGAGAGAGGTAAACCAAGAAATAGACTCTTAACTACAGAGAAGAAACTGATGGTTACCAGAAAGGAGGTGGGCGGGAAAATAGATTAAACAGGTGATGGGGATGAAGGAGTGCACTTGTGATGAGCACTGGGTGTTGTATGGAAGTGCTGAATTACTACACTGTACGCCTGAAATTAATATTACACTGTATGTTAACTAACTGGAATTTAAATAAAAACTTTAAAAAAAATAAAGAAATTACCCTCTTGGAGTCCACTGTTAAATATGTCTCTGCTGGGTTTTGATGCTCCTTAGTTCATTAAGGGAGTTTCCTTCTATTCTTAGGTTACTAAGAGCATTTATTAGACATAGACACTGAATCTTATCAAGTGCTTCTTGGGAACAGCTATCAAATTAACTCTTAGTAGAATGAATTGCAGTAGTAGACTTCCTAATATCGAGCCACACATGAATTCATGGCACGAAGGGATCTTGGTAATGGTGTATATTCCAATACAGTACTGCATTCTATTTCATAATACCTTAATATTTTTTTCACATTGATATGCCCAAGTGAAATTGGAATTGGGCATAGTTTTCTTTTTTGGGATTATCATAGTCAAATATAAGTACCAATATTATGATGATTTTTAAAAACAGGTCAGAAGGTTTCTTCATTCTCCAATACTTGCAAAAGACTTATTATCAGGGTTATTTTTTTCTCTGAAGATTTAAAATAAATCAAATAAATCACCCATAAAATTATCTCAGCCCATTACTTCTGAGGTACAGTTTTAGACTATGTTCCCAATTGTCTTTGCTTATTGATGTATTTGTCAGTTCTGTCTTTTCTTGAAACAATCTTGTATTTTTATTTTTCCATTTCTTTGGAAATCTTTCATTAACATTTCCAAAGTTAATATTATACAATTGAAAATTTTATTTTATAAGTCTTATCATTTCTTCTTTATCTATAGTTATTTTTCCTTACTCATTTTCTACATATGTATATTTGTGGATTTTTTTTAAACTCTAATGTTGATTAATCTAGTAAATTGATCAGTTTTCATATTCCATATTTTAGATCAGATCTGTGCCTAGTTTATTAATATTTTTATCAACCTTACCTTTTTCTACCTAATAAAAAAATCTGCAACTCTTTTTACTTAATATTTTCTCTTCCTTTCTTTTTACTTAACATTTTCTACTTTTCTTAGTTTTGATTCATTGATTTCTGCATTCATCTTTGACTCTTTCCTACTGCTTCCCTTAGATTTTGTTCTTTTTTAACTTCTGAAATTGGATGCTTCATTCATTGTTTTCACTCCTTTTTTATATATTAAAGATGTCAAAAGCTATAAATATTCCCTCTGAGTGCAGCTTTATAGAAATTTCACATGTTACGATAAATAGTGCTCTCATTCTCATTAATTTCTAGATATTCATGATTTATATTTAGCTTTTCTATTTCACTTAAGAGTTGTTTGGGAGAAGTTTTAAAAATTTTATATTTATTTCTTTTCCAAATGTTTGAAATGTTTATTTTTCTAAATATTATTTACTCTTTTAAATATTTAAAAATAATTTTCATTGTTTATTCCTTTTTTGTCACGGACTTCTAATTCTTATTCCATTGTGATCAGAAGACATTGTTGCACTCTTTCCAATTTAAAATACTTATTAAGGTTTTCTTTTTCTTAATAATTTTATTTATTTATTTGAGAGACAGAGAGCCCACAAGCTCATGAGCAAGCAGAGGGAGGAGCAGAGAGGGAGGAAAGGGAGAGAATCTCCAGCAGACTCTGCACTGGGCACAGAGCCTGACGTGGGACTCGATCCCACGACCCCTGAGGTCATGACCTAAGCTGAAACCAAGAGTCAAACACTTAACTGACTAAGCTACCGAGGTGCCCCTATTAAGATTTTCTTTGTGGCCTAATATATGGTCATTTTTTTTTATAATGATTTTTTATTATATTATGTTAGTCACCATACAGTACATCCCTGGTTTCCGATGTAAGGCTCGATGATTCATTAGTTGTGTATAACACCCACTGCACCATGCAATACGTGCCCTCCTTACCACCCATCACCGGTCTATCCCATTCCCCCACCCCCATCCCCTCTGAAGTCCTCAGTTTGTTTCTCATAGTCCATAGTCTCTCATGTTTCATTCCCCCTTCTGATTACCCCCCCTTTCTTTATCCCTTTCTTCCCCTACTGATCATCCTAGTTCTTATGTTCCATAGATGAGAGAAATCATATGATAGTTGTCTTTCTCTGCTTGACTTATTTCACTTAGCATTATCTCCTCCAGTGCCGTCCATGTTGTAGCAAATGTTGAGAACTCGTTCTTTCTGATAGCTGAGTAATATTCCAAATTTGTATATGGACACAACTTCTTAATCCAGTCATCTGTTGAAGGGCATCTCACCGCTTTACGATTTAGCTATTGTGGACATTGCTGCTATGAACATTGAGGTGCATATGGCCCTTCTCTTCCTCTACGTCTGTATCTTTGGGGTAAACACCCAGTAATGCAATGGCTGGATCATAGGGTAGCTCAATTTTTAACTTTTTAAGGGACCTCCACACGGTTTTCCAGAGTGGCTGTACCAACTTGCATTCCCACCAACAATGTAGGAGGGATCCCCTTACTCCACATCCTCTCCAACAATTGTTGTTTCTTGCCTTGTCTATTTTTGCCATTCTAACTGGCGTAAGGTGGTATCTCAGTGTGGTTTTGATTTGAATTTCCCTGATGGCTAATGATTTTGAACATTTTTTCATGTGTCTGTTAGCCATTTGCATGTCTTCATTGGAAAAGTGTCTGTTCATATCTTCTGCCCATTTTTTGATTTGTTTATTTGTTTCTCGTGTATTGAGTTTGAGAAGTTCTTTGTAGATCTTGGATACCAGTCCTTTCTCTGTAGTGTCATTTGGAAATATCTTCTCCCATTCCGTGGGCTGCCTCTTAGTTTTTCTGACTGTTTCCTTGGCTGTGCAGAAACTTTTTATCTTGATGAAGTCCCATAAATTCATTTTATCTTTTGTTTCTCTTGCCTTTGGGGATGTATCATGAAAAAGGTTGCTTTGGCCGATGTCGTAGAGGTTGCTGCCTATGTTCTCCTCTAGAATTTTGATGGATTCCCGTCTCACATCGAGGTCTTTCATCCATTTGGAGTTTATTTTTGTGTATGGTGTGAGAGAGTGGTCAAGTTTCATTCTTTTGCATGAGGCTGTCCAATTTTCCCAGCACCATTTATTGAAGAGACTGTCTTTTTTCCACTGGATGTTTTTTCCTGCTTTGTCAAAGATTAGTTGCCCAAAGAGCTGAGGGTCCATTTCTGGGCTCTCTATTCTGTTCCATTGGTCTATGTGTCTGTTTTTGTGCCAGTACCATGCTGTCTTTGTGATCACAGCTTTGTAGTACAGCTCGAAATCCGGCATTGTGATGCCCCCAGCTTTGTTTTCCTTTTCAACAGTTCCTTGGGAGTCGGGGTCTTTTCTGGTTCCATACAAATTTAAGGACTATTTGTTCCAGTTCTTTGAAAAATGTCCTCGGTATTTTTGATCGGGATAGCATTGAAAGTGTAGATTGCTCTGGTAGCATGGACATTTTAACTATGTTAATTCTTCCGATCCATGAGCATGGAATATCTTTCCATCTTTTTATGTCTTCCTCAATGTCTTTTAAGAGTGATTTATAGTTTCTACAATAAAGGTCCTTTACGTCTCTGGTTAAGTTAATTCCAAGGTAACGTATGGTTTTTGGTGCTATTGTAAATGGGATGGATTCCCTAATTTCTCTTTCTTCGGTCGTTATTGTGTATAGAAATGAACTGATTTCTGAGCATTGATTTTGTATCCGCCACGTTACTGAATTGCTCTATAACTTCTAATAGTTTGGGAGTGGCTTCTTTTGGGTTTTCCATATAGATGTATCATGTCATCTGCGAAGAGAGACATTTTGACTTCTTCTTTGCGATTTGAATACCTTTGATCCCTTTGTCGTCTGATTGCTGTTGTAAGGACTTCTAGTACTATGTTGAATAATAGTGGCGAGTGGGCATCCTTGTCGTGTTCCTGATCTTAAGGGAAAGGCTTCCAGCTTTTCCCCATTGAGAATAATATTTGCAGTAGGCTTTTCATAGATGGCTTTTATGAGATTGAGAAGCATTACCTTCTATTCCTACACTCTGAGGCGTTTTAATCAGGAAAGGATGCTGTATTTTGTCAAATTTGCTTTTCGGCATCGATTGAGAGGATCATATGGTTCTTGAGTCTTTTCTTGTTGATATGATGTATCACGCTGATTGATTTGCGAATATTGAACCACGCTTGCATCCCAGGTATGAATCCCACTTGATCGTGGTGGATAATCCTTTTAATGAACTGTTGGATTCTATAGCAGAAGTATCTTGTTGAGGATTTTGGCGTCCATATTCATTAGGGAAATCGGTCTGTAATTCTCCTTTTTGAGGGGGTCTTTGCCTGGTTTGGGGATCAAGGTAATATTGGCCTCATAGAATGAGTTTGGTAGCTTTCCTTCTGTTTCTATTTGTTGAAATAGCTTTAGGAGAATAGGTATTATTTCTTCTTTGAATGTTTGGTAGAATTCCCCAGGAAAACCGTCCGGGCCTGGAGTTTTGTTATTTGGAAGGTTGTTTATCACTGATTCAATTTCTTCATAATTAATTGGCCTTTTTAAGAAATCAATTTCTTCCGGTTTCAATCTTGGTTGTTTATAGGTTTCCAGGAAGGATTCCATCTCTTCCAGATTGCTTAGTTTATTGGCATATAGCTGTTGATAAAAAGTTCTAATAATCCTTCCAATTTCAATGGTGCTCGTCGTGACTTCTCCTTTTTCATTCATAATTTTAATAATCTGGGTCCTTTCTCTTTTCTTTTGGATAAGTCTTGCCAGTGGTCTGTCAATTTTATTGATTCTCTCCAAGAACCAGCTTCTAGTCCTGTTGATCTGCTCTACTGTACTTCTGGTTTCTGCTTGATCGATTTCAGCTCTAATTTTGGTCAACTGCTTCCTCGTGAGTGGATTAGGCCTGTCCCTCTGTTGCTATTCCAGCTTCTTGAGGTGAGAATATAAAAACTGCATTTTAGATTTTTCTATTCTTTTGAGTGAGGCTTGGATGGCTATGTATTTCCCCTTAGGACTGCCTTTTGCAGTATCCATAGGTTTTGGACTGTTGTATTTTTCATTCTCATTGGTCTCCATAAATTGTTTAATTTGATTTTTGATTTCCTGGTTATTGAGTCATTCCTGAGCAGGATGGTTCTTAGTCTCAAGTGTTTGAGTTTCTTCCAAATTTTCCTTGTGGTTGAGTTCCAATTTCAGAGCGTTGTGGTCTGAGAATATGCAGGAGGCATAATTTCAATCTTTTGGTATCGGTTGAGACCTGTTTTGTGTCCCAGAACATGGTCTATTCTTGAGAATGTTCCATGGGCATTAGAATAGAATAGTATTCTTTGGTTCTGGGGTGTAGTGTTCTATATATATCTAAGAGGTCAACTCGTCAGTATGGCATTCAAAGCCTTTGATTCTTTGCTTAGTTTTTGCCAGGGTGTTCTGTCTATTTCTGAGAGTGGAGTGTTGAGATCCTACTATTAATGTATTTTTATCTATATGTCTCTTTATTCTGGTTAAGAGTTGGCTTGTGTATCTTGCTGCTCCCTCTTGGGGGCATATATATTATAATTGTCATATCCACTTGTTGAATACTTCCTTTAAGAATAATATACTGCCCTTCTGCGTCTCTAACTATAGTCTGTAGTTTAAAATCAGTTTATCTGATATGAAATTGCTACTCCCAGCTTTCTTTTGAAGTCCATTTGCGTGAAAGATGGTACTCCATCCCCTTACTCTCCAGTCTGAATGTATCTTTGGGTTCGAAATGAGTCTCTTGTAGACAGCAAATGGATGGGTCATTTCTTTTTATCAATCTGCAACCCTGTGGCGTTTAAGGAAGAATTTAAACCATTAATGTTAAGACTGAGTACTGAGAGATATGCTTTTAATGCTGCCATGTTGTCAGTAAAGTCTTTGTTTGTATTGGCTGTGACTTTCTGTTCTGTATCACTCTTGGGGCCTTTTTACTTTTATAGAACCCCCCGTAATACCTCCTGTAGGGCTGGTTTCATGGTTACAAAATTGGTTGTGACTAAGTGTCGATTCAAAATGTCTTTATTTCTCCATCAATTCTGAATGACAGCCTTGTTGGATAAAGGATCCTTGGCTGCATGTTTTTCTCTGAAAGAGCTTTAAATGCTCCCCAACCCTTTCTCTCATTCCAGGTCTGTGTAGACAGGGTCGACATAATTCAGATACCTTGCTTGCCCGTACGTGAGAAATTTCTTTGCCCTGGCCGCTTTCAATACTGTATCCTTGGATCTAATATTTGCGAATTGCACTATGACGTGACGTGGCGTAGGTTTGTCGTGGTTGAGCTTGGGAGGGGTCCTCTCTGCCTCTTGGACACGAATGTTTGTTTCCCTAGCTAGATTAGGGAAGTTTTCAGCTACAATTTGTTCAAATATCTCTTCTAGACCTCTGTTTTCTCACCCCCTCGGGGATGCCGATGATTCTAACATTGGATCGTTTAGTTGAGTCAGTAATCTCCCATAGCCAACATTCGTGGGCATGGATTTTAAGACCATCTTCTATTTTCATTTTTTCCTCTTCTATTAACCCATCCTCCAATTCACTAACCACTTTTCCTCTGCTTCGTGACCCTGGCCGTCAGAGCCTCTAGTTTTCCTGCATTTTGGCTCATAGAATTTTAATTTCTGTCAAATTCGCTCTCATTCACTCCTTAGGGATTCTATATTCTAACATTTTCCTTAAAACTTTTTTCAAGTCTACTCATCATCTTGACCATTGTTACTCTGAATTCCATTTCTGATAATTTGGTTACATCCATATCCGTTACTTCTGTGGCAGAGGCCACAGGCTCCTGTCTTTTCTTTGCTGGGGGAGGGCTTCTCCTTCTTGTCATTCTGATGAGGAGAGGTTGCGGGGTTGTCAGAGCCCAAATTATTGACTGGGTCCCAGGCTGTGCCTTTTTATAGGGATCTCTTAGAGATGTGGGCTTCTTCTTTAAAGATTTTATTTATTTATTTATGTGGCAGCCAACCAGCGAGAGGAGGAACAGAAGCAGGGGAGTGGGAGAGGAAGAAGCAGAACGCTCCCAGCGGAGGAGCCCGATGAGGGACTCCTTTCCTGAGCAGCTGGGATCACGCCTAAGCCGGAGACAAGGCGCTCAAGGCCTGCGCCACCCAGGCGCCGGGTTGTAAGGCTTCTTGATTTTTCAGCCTGCCTTCTGTGTTCTGGGGGAGGGGCCTGCCGTGCCTATACTCAGGCAACCCTGTTTGGGTAGAGTCTCCGTGTCCCCTGCGAGGGGGGATGGGGATGGGCACTCTCTGAGCCGGTATTTCCAGGCTTTTGTTCTCTGGTGGCTTTCCCTGGTGGTCGGCTATGCCTCTTCTGAGAGTCAGAGCAGCAGAGGCTGCATTGTCACAGAACAGAGGGATTGCGGCCCGTTCTCCACGATGTTCTGGCCACTTTAACTCTGTTACTGTTGGTGCTGCTCAACCCTGCAGCGTCCCGGGATGTGCGCACCAACCCGGCGTCCCTGCCCTCACTTCCAGGGCCGGCGCGTCTCTGTCCTTTGTGTTTCTAATGCCACCAGCCACCGGCCACCCCGCGCACTCCCGGGTCTCCCGGTCTCAGTCTATGCCCGGTGAGCACACCGCGATTCCGGAGTTCCATGAGAAGCCTGGTGGTGCGCGCACCCGGTTCAGGGTCTCAGTCTGCTGTTTCGCGGGTGCCGACCGCAAGTCCGCCCGCTCTCCCGTGCAGGTGGCCCGCCAGCCGCCAGCCGCCAGCCGCCCCGCGCACGCTCCGGGAGCTCCCGGTCTCAGTCTGGATCCCGTGAGCACACCGGGATTCGGGTGTTCCGGAAGATGCCTGGTGGCACGCATTCACGGCTCACCGGTCTCAGTCCGCTCTCTCGCGGGTGCCCTCCGTGAGTCCGCCCGCTCCCCCGTGCAGGTGGCTGCCGCTTCCCGGCGCCCAAACGCGGCGGCTCCCTCCCCCTTCCATTTATCTTCCGATATCTGTGCGCGGTTTTAGGGCTCCCCTCTTGGTACCTCAATACTCAGCGCTGGAGATGTTCATTTGTAGAGATCCAGATGTATCTTCCTGCGTCTCAGGCTGATTCCGTGGTTATTTAGGCTGGTCTGTTACCTATCCAGCTCGACTCAGGGGACCGGCTGAAAAAGGGGTCCCCTACTCCTCCGCCATCTTAACTCCTCCCTCCAATATATGGTCATTTTTGTAAATGTTTCATAGCCTGTAAAACTAGTTGTTTCTGTTTAAAGGGCACTAAGTATGGTACATTTTATTAATATATTTATAATAATTGTTCAAATCATTCTGTCTACTTTTTAAATCTTCTTTTCTGTGAATCCCAGGTTACTGATATAACATAGTTCTCTACGAACAACAATGCAATTGTTGTCATTATTTAAACAAAAGCTTTATAAGATAAAGATAAAGACAAAAACATTAATTATATGCTAACAAAAATGGTGAGGAAAAAAGAAAACAAAAATAGACATTTGCTAATTCCTCATCCTTTATAAGAGGGCGGTCAATATATGCCATTTCATTTCTCAAGCTATAAAATAAGAATATTTAAATTAATGGAGATAATTACTAGTAGACCTAAAAATATGCTTCAGTATGTATTTTCAAGTTACTGAGATGTGATGGAAGAGTTGGGAGGGGGCACAAAGGAAACAGATACTATATATCAACAGAAAGGAAATAAAACACAGCAAGAAAACCAAAAATAGGATCACACATAAATAAACACTGATACAAGAGAATTAAGTCAAAACACCTATCATAGAAATGAAGGTAAGAGAGATAAAAAAAAACACTTTTTAAAAGAAATTGACTCATGAATTTAAGGAGGTAAAAGAAACAAGTTCTAACCATATATTGTATATAAGATGATATAAAACACTGTAATTCATAGCTTGAATATACAAGGGTAGGCAAGGGAAAATCAGAAGTACACAAACCAAAAGAGAACAAATACAGCAATACCAATGTTGGGCAAAATAAACATTACATACAGAACATTAAACAAAACAGAGTTATTCTTTTTTTTTTTTTTTTTGATGAAGGCTTCCTTGTTCAGGTAAGTTTCTTAGATAGAACACATGGGTGATATATTTTAGAATTCCTTGCATATTTAACTTTATTTTTAGATTACCTTCACACATGAATGAAAACATGGCTGCTATGAAATATTGGGGTCACATTAGCTTGCCCATAGGACTCTTTATGTATTGCTTGGCTGACTACTGGTATTTAATGTCCCCAAGAGAATAGTGAAGCCAGCTTGATTTATTTTTTCCCTAACACTTTTAACTAACATGTATCTTCTGCTTGAATACTGCATCTTTACAGCATAATTTTGTTGTTGATTTATATTATATGCCTGGCATATGTTACTGCCATTAACTCTTAGAACAACTCTACGATGTTGAGGTTTACTTCAACCCATTCAAATTGATCAGCTCTAGTCTTACTGGTAGAAGGCAGACTCTATGGTATTTTGATAAATACCTCTATATATACAGCATTTTCTTAGACAAATTCCAAGAAATTAGCTAAAACTCTGCTGCTAATATAAAGACCTTCTAAATATTGCATTTTATCAGAGTTCATAATATCAACCTTATCTCAATATATCAAGATAAGACTTAGGACATACCATCCCAAAAGCAAGTTCTTATCTACCAATTAATTCTTCCATAAGATTTTCCTTACTCTTTTTAAATATTATGATGTTATCCAAACATATAGAAAATTACACTATAACATAACAAATACCCATGTAACCACAATCCAGGACCAATAATATGTGAAAACATCTTGCCATTTTTGCTTTAGATCTTTTTTTAATTATTACTAAGAAACTAATCATTTCAGACTTTAAGTCCCCTCATACACCTCCCTGGTCTCATTCTGCTCCCTCTTTATTCAGAGACAACCACCATGTAGCTCATCTGGTTTCTACACTTTATTACATATGTTTATATGCATATTAAGTTTACATTGTCAGATTTTATTAATATATATATAGTCTCATGTTGTACGTTGTATATACAACATTTTGCTTTGGAAATCTATCATTTTTGAAACATTTTAACACAATAGAAAAACTAATCTCTGAGTATTTGAAAAGAATGTGGGTTCCCTATTTTTATGGTCAGGAACTATATGCATCAGGTCTCACACATATCTCATATCTATTAGATCAAACCTGTTAATTGAATTGTTCAAATCTGTATCTGTGAAAACATTTTGTCTGTGTTATTTATTGGTTACTAAAAAAGGCATATGCAAATCTCCTGCCATAACTATGGATAGTCAAATTCTCTTTATAACTCTCTCCATCTTTGCTTTAAATATTACTTCTACATAATTTTTTTCTCCTGATGAGAACTTTTAAGACTTACTCTTAATACATAACAACTTTCAAATACAGAATACAGCATAGTTTATTATAGTCACCATACTGTATATTATATCCCCAGGACTTATTTATCTGATGACTGGAAGTTTGTACCTTTTGTCTACCTTCACCCTTTACATATTGAATATTTAAACGTGCTTTAAATATTGTAAGGTCATAATACATAAAACTTAATTTTATTGCTTCTTGGTGGAATATTCCTTTTATCTCTATATTGCATCCCTTTTCATCACTATTAATGTTTTACATGCTAAATACTTTTTGTTTATTAATCAACAAGCATTTATTCGACTAGTATTTTCAGTACATTTTTTCCAAAAATGTATTTTACCTTTCTGGGTTATGATATAATGTTTTGTGTCTAGTTATAAATGAACTATATCTACATAGCATTTTTTAACCAATTCAAGCCTCTTTTACATATGTGAATTTAATATATTTATTTTTATAATGACCCAGATCACTAGGGCACTTCCCAGTCTGTAAGTAGTCTTTCTAGCCTCTATTTCAAGGACTAGACAACAATCGATGGTTGTCAGCTTTATGTAAAAAGCTCAGTTCCAGCTCCCTATCATGCACAGGCCTAGATTTCAGCCCTGATCTGAGTGAGGTCTTGGAACTTTAGCAGCTATAGCACATGTTCTGTTCTAAAGCCACTCACAGCTTCACTTCCCTCACTTGCAACTACGGCTTTATAAACTTTATTTCTACTTTCTAGAGCCTTTTCTATTGCTTTCAAGAATTGACATATATTTTTGAAAGTTTATTGTTAAATGTATCAACATGTGTTTTAGATTGGAGTATGATTTTCTACATTAGTTTAGCACACCACATTGATCAGAAATCTAATATACTATTCTTTGTCTCTGAAATTCAGTAACCTCCCTAAATCTTACCTTGATGTGGTTATCCTCTATTAGTTTTTCCTAAAACATAATTAGCCTTACTGATTTGCTTTAACTTAGGAAATGCTACACTATGAATTTGAATGTTGATTCTATTCCACTAGCTCCATTCTCTACTTAAGCATTTCGTTACATGTTGTATTTGTGGTTTTTTTTATTTTTCATATGTATCACCTTCTTTCAGATGACAACCACTTCTTTATCTATATGACTCTTTCACCCTGTTCTCAGTAATCTTGAGTTGTGTTTCTGCTGCTTAAGTTTTGCCTCTAAGACAGGAGTAAACAATTACCATATAAATACACTGAAGTACTCAATTTGTTAAGAGGTCAATTCTCCCCAAATTGGTCAAAAGATTCAATGAAATCCCAGTTTGCTGCATGTATCCTGTGCACTAAAGATGGCGGCCACAGTGGGAAGGCGTCTCTGGGCTTGGGTTACCCAACATGTGAGTACTGTTCCTTAGGACATCTCTGCTTTGCAGCCCTTAGACCTGCTGCTTCTCAAAGAACATGCTTGACAAATGTATTATGATTTGGTTCTGGTCAAGCAAAATTCACTTTTAGCACCAGCTCCTCACACCATGCACCCGCTGTCGTCCAGCACATGCCCTACTTTAAGGGTATCATGGTTGTAAACAGCGTTCAAAGACCTAAGCCTTGATGACCTCATGGGGAAATACTGGTGCTTTTCTTCTATACTTTGGACTTCATCTGTGTATATCCTACAGAAATTGTTGCTTTTAGTGACAAAGCCAATGAATTTCATGATGTGAAGTGTGAAGTTGTTGCAGTTTCAATGTATTCCCACTTTACCCATCTTGCCTGGATAAACACACCAAGGAAGAATAGCAGTTTGGGCCATATGAACATCACACTCTTGTCAGATGCGACTAAACAGATTTCCTGAGACTACCTTGTGCTGTTAGAAGGCCCTGGTGTTGCTCTAAGAGGTCTCTTCATAAATGATCCCAATGGGGTCATCAAGTATTTGAGCATCAGTGATCTCTCAGTGGACCAAAATATCCCTCCTTGGTGAACCTCTGCTTGGTGAAGGCATTTCAGTTTGTGGAAACCCATGGAGAAGTCTGCCCAGAAAACTGGACATGGGATTCTCCTACAATCAAGCCAAATCCAATTGCTTCCAAAGATACTTTGAGAAGATGTATCAGTAGATCATCCCATGTGTACCTACAACTTCTCACATCAGAAAAGAACCACAGTTGGAACTCACTTTAAGAAGCATTTGAAAGATAATTATTTATAGAAGATAAAAAACCAATTATGCTTGTATTTATATATAATACTCTAAATGTTTTGTTTTTATAACATTGGCTAAGGCTTTTAAATGTACTCGCACACATTAAGAGTCCTTTATTAGTAACCTCTTGATGGCCAGCTAGTTTATAGAATGCTAGTTCACCTATTTCTTGGATTCTGTCTTCAATGAGAAGAGGAAACACTCTTCTTTCTTAGCCTTACTTGAACCTTTATGTACACCAGAGTAGTATGACAAGCATTGAAAGCTTCTGATCAAAGGTCCTGAAATTTTCTTCTTGAATTTACTTGTACTAAACTGAATTTTCTTTTAAGGTAACAAAGTTCATAGATTTAAGGTGTTAATAACATCAGTGGTCTAATTTAACTCTTGCAATCAATGTGTATGTACTTGAAACAAACGTGAATCATGTTTTTAAAAAAAACCACAACGGCAAAGTGACTTAAGTAATCATGCATGTTTCTCATCCCTGAGATTAATATAGTTATTTCACTTATTTGTTAGCTGGTTTAGGGTCTACATACAATTCTAGATATTGATTGGCCATAATTATAAAGGACATTTACTGAATCCCGGAATTGCATCTTGAAATCATTGTAATTATTTTCTTTTTTAAAGTGCTTAATGTAAAGTACATAATAAGCATATCATAAAAGAAAAAAAAGATTCAATGAAATCTAATAAAATTTGTAGTACACTTTTTATGGAACTTGAAGAGCTGATTCTAAAAATCATATGGTTATATAAGGGACTTGCAGAATCCTAGCAAATTTTGAAGAAGAACAAAGTTGGAGGATTTATAGCATCACATTTAAGATTTACTATAAAGACACAGTAAATAAGATAGTTCAATATTGATGTGAGAGAAAATAATTAGGTCAACAGAAAAGAGAATCCAAAAAATACCATATACATATATATATATATGATCAATAATTTTTGACCAATGCAATTGAACGGTTAGGGGGTTGGTCTTTTCAATAAATTATTCTGAAACAACTACATATCTGAGAGAAACTTTACACTTATCTAATCTTATATACAAAATTAATTTGTGATACACCATTGCTTTAAAGTACAGGCTAAAATCTAAAGCCTTTAAAAGAATATTTTCAAGAACTTGGGATGGGTGATAATTCATTAGGCATGATGCAAAAAGCACTAAACATAAAAGAAAAATGTTAAATTGGACTTCATTAAAATGAAAATCACCCCCCCACAAAAAAAAAAAAAATACTGTTAAGAACAAACCACAGACTGAGAGAAAAATAGTCTCTTCATGTTGATCTAACAAAGAATTCATATTCAGAATATATAAAGAACTAGTGTACATCATTAAAAAAAGACACTCGCTTTTTAAATGAGCAAAAGAACTGAATAGGTCCTACACAAAACAAGATATATAAATGGCCAGTAAACAAGAAAAGGTACTTTTCTTGATGTTAAGTATAACATCATTACTCACACTCCCTGTGGTTGGAGATCTGTGAGGCACATCTCCTTGTTGCCATAGTCCAACTCTTATGCCATGTTCATAGGCCTCTCTTCCTAAGAAGAAACCCAAGAGAGGAAGGTCAGTGGCATGAACTACAGCCCCATCACACAGTTGACCTTAGGACCATATTGTCACACGTTTTCCCTTCTTCAGTATCCATTCTAAATTTCCCTCATCCTCAGCTATCACCTCAGCTGACCTAAGTGGTGGTGTGATCCTGTGATCCAAACCTTCAAACGACACCATTACAGGAATAAAAAGACAAGACACAAAGTGGGTGGGAAATGATGTTCTTAACAAATGAAGCTGACAAAAGGCTTGTATCCAGAAGAGATAAACAAATTCTAAAAACTAGTAAGAAAAAGACAGACAACCCAATAGTAAAATGGGTAACAGACTTTAACCAAATACCTTATTTTTAAAAAGATATCCCAAGGGCCAATAAATATATGAAAATGATCAAATTCTTCAGTCATTAGAGAAATTCAAATTAAGTCTACCGTAGGATACTACTACCCACAGACCAGAATGACTAAAGTAAAAATAAGAGACATTGCCAAGAATTAATAAAGACATGGAGCAACTAGAACTCTCCTACATTGCTGATGGGAATATAAATTGACACAGCCACTCTGTAAAACTCTTTGGCAGTGTTTACCAATATCCATGTAGCAAGTATACCTCTAACTACATATTCAACAGAAATGCATATATGTGTTATCCTAAAACACGTCATAGCAGAAATACTTGTAATAGCCAAAACCTAGAAACAACCCAAATGTCCACTAAAGTAGAATGGATAAATTAATAGTAATATTTTCACATGTGCTATTTCAGTTATCTATTGCTACATAACAAACTACGCTAAAACTTGGCGGCTTAAAACCACACTTTATTATTTTTGGAAACTCTGTAGGTCAGCTGGGGGTTTCTTCTACCAGTGTGTCTGGATTCACTCATGTGGTTTCAGTCATCTGATGTTTCACCTAGATATGCAAGTGTAAGATGGTCTGTGGAACGTGGTGCTGACTATCACTGGGATAACCTATTATTCTTCTCATCCTGCAGAGCCTTTAATCTTTAGTAGGCTACTTTAGGCTTCTTCACAGCATGATAATAAAAGGATCTAAGATGGTAAGAGAGGAAACTGCAAGCACTCTTAGGGCTAAGCTCTAGAACTTGCATAATATCATTTCTATCACAATCTGTGTCAAAGCATTCATAAAGCCAGTCCAGATTCAAGACAGTGAAAAAACAGCCTCCCTCTTTTGACAGAGGAAGCAGCCAGTAGCATATTGCAGAAGGGCATGTACACAGAAAAGCACGATTTACTGGAAGCTATCATTACAGCAATCTACCACAACCAATACATAACAATGACAATGAATGAATTACTGCCACAAGCACCAACGGGGATGAACTTCACAAATATAAGGTTAAGTAAAAGGAGCAAGTCGCAAAAGGATATATAAATAATGTTCAAATTTATATAAAACACAAAATCTGCAGAACCAATATGTGGTGTTAGAAGTCAAAAGAGAGTCCAAGGAACATATCCATGGTGCTACCAATGTTTTATATCTTGACCCATGCAGGGGTTATATGAAAATTTCACTTTATGATCATTTACTGATTGTTCATAAATGGAATCTAAACAAATGAATAAACAAACAAAAAGCAGAATCAGAAGTATAAATACAAAGAACAAACTGATAGTGGTCGGGGCGGGGGTTGAGGAGTGGAGCAAAATGGGTGAGGGGAGTGGGAGATACAGGCCTCCAGTTCTGGAATGGGTAACTCATGGAAATAAAAAGCAGAGCATAGGGAATACAGTCAATGATATTGTAATAGAGAACTAATGGGACAAATGGTAGCCATACTTGCAGTAAGCACAGCATAATTTATAAACTTGTCAAATCACTAAGTTGTATACCTGAAGCTAATGTGACATTGTGTGCTACCTATACTCAAACAAACAAACTAGCATTATAGTGTAGTATGGGGATGGGAAGAAAAAAGAATTGGAGGCATATTAAATGATAAAAATGTATGTGAATTTTTTCACATTCACTCCGTTTCTGATCTACTCAGCTACATTTAAAATCTAAAGCTTCTCCAGAGATAGCCCTTTGCTCCCAGTCCTTCCAGGTACAGTTGTGCTAGTTATTGCACAGGCTAAATGCAGGAGTGGAGAGAGGCACGGCATCATCTAACAGGAATCATCCCTGAAATCATCCTTCTAAATCTACTCTTCTCACTCCTCAGGTAACTGCACATATATTCAATTGCTAATTTTACATTACCTAAAATGGGGGTGCAGGAAGAAGAGGTATCCAGGAAAAACATCATTATAAATATGAGTTAAAAAATTAAACTGGATCCATACTCCTTGGACTCCTCTAAAGCTCTTCCTTTCCCTCCCCTCCACTACCATTCCAACTCCCTAAACTACTCTAGATATGGTTCAAAAAGCTGAAACTTCCTCTGATGACAGGAATTAGGCCTTGAAGGTTTTTAAAAAAGACTTTTGATTGGGTTTATTAAACTATGATTCAAAAATGTAACCTCGTGTACAAGACATTTTGTGACATGTTAAGAATAAGGAAGTGCATCACACGGCTCAGGTGAAACTTACAGAAACTACATTCCATAATTCTGATTAAATATAATCATGGATTTTGATTCATCAGGCAAGGCAAAAAGGTTAATTACATAGACTATGTAATCAGCATATAGCTGCATGTTTATCAATTCAGATTTTATCTGTTGTATGTAATTTATAAGAAGGAAAAAAGATTGATTTATAAAAGAGTGGGCTGAATTTATCACTTTGGTCCCTTGTTAAATACAGTTCCTCTCCTCAAAAATAATCTCAATTTGTCCCGGCTTGACAGATTATAATGAATATACTCTTTCTTGTGCTGTTTGAGAATTCTCCCACTTAGGGGGAAACCAATGCATTATGCCAGTTATTGCAAACTAGAACCACTTGAGAAGCTAAAAAAATCCCATTGTTCAGGCCATGCTCTACATTATCAAATCAAAATTCATAAAACTGGAGTCACAGCATAAAGCATTCTTTAAAGGTCCCTCAGGTGATTCAAAAGGGCAACGAAGGTTGACAACCACTAAAGTTGAGCCTCTGCCTCCACTACCATCCTTCACAATGCTCACACAGGTTATTGATATTGATCAGATACTAGTCAATTACTCAATTGACTAAAAAGGTCATGCAGACATAATTTTTTAGTTATTAAAAATATTTTGTTAAATGTACAATAAATGTTTGCTCAAATCTCTAAATACTTTGAAGCAACTAAATATATGTTTGTATATGTATGTACATATATACATATACGATACATATAGATTATATCTATAATTCAATTCAAATATACGGGTAGTATTTAACAGTTCAATTCAATACTGTAAACATGATAAGAAGCCATCATTTGTTAATACAACTTCCAGGAAAATAGAATTTTGGGTGTTTCAATTAAATTTCCCCTTTACCATACAGACTCACTTTTATGCATTTTCAATATTTTTTTAATAAGAACATATGCCTTGGATAAAGGATTTTGATATCAAAATAAATATATATACTAGCACTGAAATACACACAGTAAAACCTCTTTTATAAAACCCACTTTAGAGAACAGGATCAGTATGCAACAGGCAGATGTTCCTTTTAAATATAGCTCTGTGGTTCAGGACGTCCCTAAAATCCTTGGATCTACTTGCAAAAGAATGTGAAGTGTGTATTTGCACCAAGTTGCCCACTAATGTGCATTTTTGTTGAGAGAAGAATTGTGGCTTTGATGAGGTGCCTCTAAGCAGTCAAGGTAATCTACTCTCAGTTAAGGATGGAATGTCATTCTGTAATTGCAGATTTTTACACATTACAGGATGGCATTTGACACACAGCATATCTCCATCTCTGCAGAGACAGTTGAGGATAGTGAACTAGGTCTGGACTCTGACAACTTGGACTTGAGTTTCACCTCTGCAACTTACTTGCTCAGTATATACAGCTTTCCAAGTTTCAGGTTTCTGGTCTATAAAATGGTAATGATAATAAACTGTCCTACCTACCTAAATAGGACTGTTAGAAAGTTTACTATCAAACAATTATTTATAAATTCTAAACTTTAATTCAAAGACAAGAAAAGATTTAGCATAAAAAGCAAGCCCTGTTTTTAGTAGACTCCTAGCTTCCAGGCCAAACCTCCTGAATTTAAGCACAAAGAAAAGATAGATGCTCAAGCAAGATGCTGAAATAATTGCTCGTGCATGATCTAAATGAGGTTTGGAGAATAAAACTGACATATGTCTGGGACCTCTGTGATAGGGTATGACACACAGATGTGTGTGTTTGGGGGTATTCTTCCCTCTTTAAAAGACCAACTTCAGTCCAATGAGATTATGGTACAGTGGTAATTAACAAGGAATAACAGGAAACAAAACAAGAAGCAGAGAGAGAGCAACATACCTTCTTGAATCTTTTTGACGACACCTCCAAAAGAAACACGCACCAAAAGAAAATGAAACATGTAGTAACTGAGAGGATCTATTCAGGAACACTCACAAGATTCTCTCTAGGGATATGCAAAAACAGCTGAAGACATTTTAGGTGTATATATGGAGTGGTGGTGAAGTTCATACTCCCTTACCAGGAAATAGGGAGAGAGCAAGAAACCCTTGCCACATCTGATATACCAGTGAAGAAACAACAATCCTATAATGCACTCTGCTCTATTTATCTTCAATTTCCTATTATGGGTGCTGATTTGTATAAAAAAGATTCTAAGTACATTCAATTGCTTATATACTTCTGCTATTCACAGTTTAACCAATTAAATAATTACTGCATTTTCAGGTACAATGAAGCTTATATCCCTGTGCAGATTATGCATGTTATATCTGCCTGATATGTTCTTCTTAAAAGAATATTTCTAAAATCTCTCTTTCCCATTTCTCTCTCCCTGCCCTGCCCTCTCCCACGCCCCTCCACACAAACACTTGAATAAAGCATTAAAAGGCTTAAAGATTGATTTTACATTTCCTGGATTAGAGCAGGATTTGTTAATTGCCATACTCTAAATAGCATCTCTTTCTAATATTGCCTAAAAGCCACAAAGTTGAATGGGGTTTACTCCTTACTCCTTATTTTTAAAATTGATTTGTGCTTTTCTTCCAGGAAGAGATTTTATTTAACATGATTATTATCACTGTTATAAGTACTTTTTTCCCTAATGTTTGATGACAAGAAATTTCCTGTTTGTAGATGCTTTTATAAGATTTTGATCAAAAAACTGTAGTACACATGTATATAGCAATCAAAAATATTGTCAAGGACAAACGAACATGACTTGAAATCTTAGCATTATCTTTAATCTCATTTTCTCCTTCCTCTACTTCTAATCATTCATCAAGCATTTGTTTCCTTCTTGATCTCTCACCTGCCTCACCTTTGTGTGCACACAAACCACAATGCTCCACACTTGTGTGCCTTGCACTTACACTGTATCCTCTATGATGGACATCTTCCCTTTGCCCAGTGAACACCATCACAATTCAAAGCAGGTTCAAGCATTATGTCTTTTATGAAGGTTTCCTGAATTACTATCTTCACTATCAGGTAAAATTAATGGCTCTTTCACCTATGCTTCTTTGCAAGCGCTCTTCTCATGTATGGACAAAAACCACATGAATTTCATAAAACGTCCTTGTAACCAGACTAGAACATGTTCATCTTCAGTGCCAACCAATAATTTGATACTCACTCAAACTCCTATTATTTAATATTTATTTTAAAATGACAGAAAGAAATTAATTTTCCATTAATAAAAATTGGATATACCTTTCTTTATGTTCAAAATAAAGATTTATGTCATATGCACATACAATTTTAACACAAATGAAATTGGAATTGTTTTTCATTTAGCCTTTTTATCACTTATAACTGAATAGCACTGGCATCATGTTCACTAAGGATAGAGGTTACATACAGATATAATAAAAAGCCTTGTCCAAAATATCATATTCAAGTTTTTGTTCTGACTTTCATTCTGTTTCATCAAAATACTTTCTGATTAGTCTATGTTTTTAATAGTTGCATGTCCAGATAATAACACCAAAGAATGTAAATAATTAATTCATTATCAATAGGATAGACAGTCTTAATTTTATATATGTCATTATGTTCAAGATTCTTGATCACCAAACATTTAGGTATTCACAATAAAACATATTTCATACTTTATATATTGTTAAGTTTAGGTTTTTATTAAATAAGTTTTCAGTATGAAATTCAAATGGTATAAATATGGAAATGAAGTTATTCTAAGATAGCTAGGTTTTAAACATTGCCTTTGAGAATCAGAGCTATTCTAATTGAATTTAACCTGAAGTGCTGATAATCAACCTAATAAATGTCTAAATGTAATCAAAAAGCGCCTTCTATCCTGATAGGTTTCTTACTTCACACTCCCTTGATGACTGGCTTCATCTCTACCATAAATCTTGCTCCAACTCTACCATAAATCTTATTCCATCTCTACCATAAATCTTGCATTTAAATAACCTGTGACAAGGTGATGAAGCTAAATGGCACACAGGAACAGCGGATGGACAGGGTTCAGCAAACCTCTGTATCTTCCTAGTTCTTGCCTCCTTTTGTTCAATCATTTAATCATCAAATGCTTAGCCAGGCAGTGTATTTCTTAGACTGGTACTTTTAAACTTGCCAGCATTGTTTTATTTTTCCCAATTTAAACAAAAAGGAACGTAATGTTTATTAATGTTACATAAGTAGTATCCATAGTCCTTCAAAATATAGATATCTCTCTCTATGGTAAGTGCATCATTTTGATAGTTAGCAGTTAGAACTCCTTAGTGGCAAGGCCGGCTGCACATTTGGCACAGATCCTGAAAACGCCAGAAGAACTGATGCAACGGAAAACTACCTAAAGTTCAAAAGTACAGTTCAGAGAATTCTCCAATATGCCTTAAAGCTGATCTAATACAATTCTACAGGATATTTTGAAGGCATGTGGTGGGCAGTGTCTGTTATTAGACTTTGACAAGGAAAAGAAGGAAGTGGTTGGAACACACAGTTTTGGAAAAGAAGATTCTAAAACTACAAAGTACTTTATTTTTAGTCACATAGCATATTTTAAAATACCAAAATAACACTGGAATAAGACATAAAATGTCTGTTTATTGATAGAGCTTTTAAATTGATTTTAGAGTTTAGTTATTTCAGTGATCTGGTTTAGACTCAATAATTTTCATAGATCAAGAGACTGAGGCTCAGCTAAGATCCTATCCCTCCTAAGTGATGTAAGAGCCACATACAGAACTAACAGCTGAGTACCTCGGCACCAAGAGTTACAGAGAGGTTTCTCAGGAATGAGTATGCCTCTTTACCTCTCAAAAATCCTGTTGGATAGCTAAAACAAACATGATTTTACAGATTATACACTGTGGCTCCAGAGCACATAGATAGTTGATGTGCTCCAAAAACTGAAAGCAGAGCCAAAATTAGAACCCAGACTTCATAAACCTTTGACCAATACTTTCTGCTATAACATTTTTTCCAATATAAGAGGAAAAACATGTACTGCTTCAGCATGTATACTAGAAGATAATAATAATTCTTTGAGATAAAAATAAATGATCATTTCCCATTTTACAGATAACAAAATGTAATCTCATGAATGGATAAACAAAATGTGGTACTTACATACAATGGAACATTAGTCATTATTCAGCCTTAAAAAGGAAAGAATCCTGTCACATACTACAACATGGTGAACTTTGAGAACATTATGTTAAGGGAACTAATCCAATCAAAAAAAGCTAAATATTGGATAATTCCACTTATATGAAGTATCTAAAATAGTCAAATTTATACAAACAGGAAGTAGAATGGTGATTACTAGGGGTGTGAGAGACGGAGAAATGAGGAGCTGTTGTATAATTGGTATAGAGTTTCAGATTTGCAAGATGAGAAAGTTCTGGATATTTGTTCCACAGCAGTGTGAATGTACATAACAACACTAAACTGTACACTTAAAAAATGGTTAAGGTGGTAAATTTTATGTTTTTTTATCACAGTAAAAATAAATGCAATCTCGATGGCATATAAAACTAGTTAGTAACTGGTAGTCCAGACTTGGATTGTGATTCAAGATCTCGAATTCCTTACCTTGGAATCCCCTGTGCGAACTATTTCCCTAGTAACCTCTGCATGGCTGACTCTATAGCCTACATGACGAAAAACTTGTGGCAACCAAGCATGAGCATTCCTGTGCAGGACAATCAGGAATCAGGAATGAGCACAGACAGGCCCCTGTAGGACAAAACCTGAGGAAGCAAAACCCCCATCTTGCCACACTTGGAACCCAATGTTCCATGGAAAAACCTTAAAACTATCTTCATTAACACTGAAAACAAATGATCAATATGGTGTGAACACAAAAATTGGCCATTGGTCTACTGACTTGACCATTTTACTCCCTTTTATAATGGTTACTTACTGTCATGGAGAAAAGCCATTGAAAGATAATGCTTGGTAGGCCCACAGCCATCTCCAGGAAATGAGGCCTGAGGACATGCTTTACTTGTGTGGTAAGAAAAAGTTAATTCTAACAGCCCTAAACTCAAACCAACATTTTATCTGTTGGCAGGTTTACAAGGAAAGTTGGAAATCGAATAAAGGATAATTGCCCATTCTCGACAGGATGTGGCAACTTTCGTCTACAATCCTTTATTTTCAGGGTTTGGCGAGGCTTCCCAAATGAGCTAAATGAGGAACGATTCTGATGGAGGAATGATGTTAAGGCCTTAGTCTGTGTTCTTCCCAGATGCTAGATTAATTGCTGTAATATAAACCCGCAGCACAATGTGTTCTCCAGTGATTTCATCCACTTATCTATGGGTCTGTCTGTGATGATTTCCACTAATAGCCAAACAGTGCCCTGAATAACTCACTGAGTTGTACAAGATTGGCCCAAATTTGAATAAAGTTCTATCTGGTAAAGTTAAAACTTAAACTATTAGAATCATTCCAATAAATGCCGATGATTTTCTCCATGAGAGAGTCAGAAGACACCATTGCTTTATCTTTATTGAGTGCTTAGTAACCTCACTTTTGTTACCAGGATTTGTCTTTAGGATACACAGGTTTTCTAATAAGGGAGTAGTTCATGGCATACTGTTCATGAGGACATATAGTATTGCTACACTGTGTTTTATATTTTCTTTTAAAGAATTTTTGTTTATGACATCCAACTTCCCTTGGAAATTTTGCTTCAGTCCAGGAGGCTAAGCTAAAGGGAAACTTCTGTGGCATGCCTCGGCTACATTCAAAATCAGCCTTCTTTTCCAATATTGACCTCTTGATCCCTTATCTTTGGATCAAGCCAGTGAGCTAAAATTCTCTTTAAAATGAATCTCTTCCTTTTAAGAAACTCAGTTTCTCAAATAAATATAACAATGCTAGATCCACCCTGAGAGGCCCCTGGGTACAAGCACAAGACTTCTTTCTGAAAGCCTTCTACCTAGGTAAGCATGGGCGCATTGGGAGGCTAATGAGCTAAGACGAAGGAATCTAAAGCAGAAATTAGAATGTATCAGAAAGGAAAAAGACTGGAGGCAGGGAGGTAAGTTAGTAGGTCATAGTAATAGCTCCAGAAAATGAACACTTGAACTAAAATAGTGACGGTGGGAATGGAGAAAAACAGAAGGATGAATGGGCAATCATAGAGAGAAAATTGGCAGGTCTTGCCAAACTAGTAAATGTGAAATACAAAGAGTAGGAGGAATTTTATCAGACTCATCTTCCTAAAGTGGAAGTAAGATCATATTCCTCACCAGCTACAATCCTGCAACAGCTTCCCAAAATACTTAAGAGTCTCAATTATATTTATTGACTTAAAAGGCTAAATATAATCTGGCCCCTGCCCACTTCTCCAATTTTACTGCTCCCCAACTACATTGTTCTCCAATATTTATTTATTTATTTATTTATTTATTTAGTATGAAGCTCTAGCATTACTGAATTTTCTTTCCCATCTGTTTATGCACGTCCTAGTCCTTTCTGCTCAGCACTCTTCCACCAGACTTGCATGGCCATCATTTTCTCTCCACTGAGATCCCAACTCAGATCTCCCTCCACCTCCTCAGAGAAGTAATCACTGCTCAGCAGCAACAACACATCCATGCCTCAATAGTCACTCTTTTTTTTTTTTTAAGATTTAATTTATTTATTTGACAGAGAGAAACAGCCAGCGAGAGAGGGAACACAAACGGGGAGTGGGAGAGGAAGAAGCAGGCTCCCAGCAGAGGAGCCTGATGTGGGGCTCAATCCCAGGACTCTGGGATCACACCCTGAGCCGAAGACAGACGCTTAACTACTAAGCCACCCAGGCACCCCTCAATAGTCACTCTTTACATCACCATATCTGTCCTCTATGGAGCACCTATCAGTACCTGAAAATATCTTGTTTTTGACATGATTATTGTCTATCTCTTCCTACTGGAATGTCAGCTCCCTTGGGACAGGAATCCTCTTTATCACCAATGCCTACCATGCGATAGGCTCTCAAAGAGTACTTATTGATCAACTAATACAGAGATATACATACACATACACATATACATATATATTTACATATGTGTGTATGTGCATATGCACACATGCCATATTTATAGATACTCTTTATGGTAAAAAGTTATGGCTTGAGATTAAAACTATCAGACTCAGATTGCTTGTTTCTTCCTATGCTGACGTATTAATTTATAAGTCTAATAATATAATCATGACATATTGAACTCTGTAAGAGCTAAAAATACTTTTGATAGAGGAGAATATGATTGAGATAAATACTCATCTAGAAATAAATTTCTAAACCACAGCATCTAAAGAGAAGGAAGCTGAATCTCAATTCTATCCCAAGAATTTATAAATTAAAAGTCATATTTTGGAGTCATGGAAAGAAGGGAGCTGGCATGCTCAAACCACCTATTATATTATTTTGCTGTATTATTAGGAAATAAGACTATTTTCTCTAGTAAAAGTGGTATGTATATTTCAGATAAAACTACTTTTCTCAGAGGACCTTATAACCTCAACCAGCCCTGATGGAGTCCATTTTAGGAGGCAGAGGAAGGGACCATCAGGTTCTATATGCCAAGCCATGCTTCTATACACACACACACACACACACACACACACACACACACACATACACACATCACAGGGCTATCAAAAGGGTTAAATGAGTTAATGTTATTTTATATCAACTTTACCTACTCTCCATTTTCATATCATTTCTGATATGAAGGTTCATTGAGGTTCCAACACGGATCACTCTGAGTTCTGCATATCATCAGCAGAGTTCCAGTGACCTCAATGATTACTTTGTATTAAAAACAGCATTGGATGTGCTGGGGACATGGGGTAATTGATCATGACTGAACAAAATGAGTGCTACACACTAACCACATTTTCTTCCTGATTAAAAACTTAATCATTTGAAAACAATTATATTACTTGGGGAAAAAAGGGCTCCTCTTCAAGGAAAGTGTATTCCATCAAAAATGGACTCCAGGCAGGGACGCCTGGGTGGCTCAGTTGGTTAGCATCTGTCTTTGGCTCAGGTCATGATCCCGGGGTCCTGGGATCAAGTCCTGCATCGGGCTCCTTGCTCAGTGAGGAGCCTGCTTCTCTCTCTGCCTGTAGCTCCCCCTGCTTGTGCTCTCTGACAAATAGATAAATAAAATTAAAAAAAAAAAAAAAGCATTCCAGGCAATAACACAATTCCTCATCACATCTATGGATCTTACAAGTAGGACCCCACTTCCCAATGCCGCTGATATGGGATGGCCACATCACAACAGTGACCAGTCCTGTTACTTGTCCTTACCATGGTGCACCCCTGCCAGCAGGGCTTCTTTGACTTACTGAGGCTGTGGCAGCAATGGCATGAACAACATTAAATTGAGGAATAGTCCCTGTCCTCAGGGATACTTTAATGAAAATAAGCCTCCTGAACGCTTTTTGATGGCACTTTCTATTTCAGCTCCAGTAAACATACGCTGAGACTACTAATCCTGGGAAACATAACATATATTGAAACAACTTGAAGACGAGGTAGATTATTCCAGTGATGTAGCAATAATTTCAAATGAGGAAAACATACAAGGTTATTAAAGAAGTTTTTTTTTCAAAGAGTCACAGAAGTAACCACTTTGAGTATTTGATAATTATTTGAACCAAAATTCAATTCATCATGGACCAGAAACACAGTTTCATTAAAATAATATTACATGTGATGCTTCTGTATAAGTTGTTTATCACATATCAAAAGTAAAGCAGGAATGATATAATTGTTTACAAAACAAAATATTTCCTTAGTAAAATCTTTGCAGAGATGGCATTTTATTCAAAAATATATTATTTCAAGTAAATCATTACAAAAGCAATTTATTCTTTAGGATAAAGAACTGTGGGAATGTTAAAATAATTTAATACTTCTAAATTATTAGTGCCACTATCCTAATAATCCTAATATGCTCACGTTATCTTCCACATGAATGTATCTTTACTTAATTTACATAATAATTCACATTTTCAGTAGTATATTTCACCTAACATTACTCAAACATTTTCAACAGTTTTATATAATCTTCACAATTTCCACAGCTTCATGCTATGTCATCTTTCCTCAAGTTTTTCTTTTCAGATATGTTGCCCTTTTCTAATATGGTTTTGAGCGGCCTCATGGCATCACGGTAGCGAGTCTGACTTCAGGTTGGAAGGTTACATGTTCAAATATGGTTTTGAAATAGAGATCATATTCTCTTTTTAGGTTTTAGAATGAACCTAAATATTTAATATCATTCAGATTAATATAACGTATCTGGCAGATATTACTTATTGTATAATTATTAATTCATAACCACATAATCAAGCACAAATTTATTTTTATTCCCTTTATTTAAATAAAAAATTCAATTGGGGACTTCCTGCCTTTCTGAAACTCTTTTTCCCATTCCAAGCTTTGTGGTAAGTAGTAAGGTTTAGTATTTGCATAATAAATTTTTTACCTTTTATGTTTTGCTATTGTTTAACAGATAAGTGAATGAGAAGTAATTCACTTCATTTACTATGGTCATGTCAGTAAACATTAACCCATACACACATACAGCCTTTATCATGTTATCTCCAAAACAATGGTTCTTTTCTTTTGTAATCTTAAGATCACAATCCAGCAACCTCCCTAATCAACTTTTCTTTTCCCTTCTCCACAGAACCAACTACCTCACCTCAATTTCATTTTTTTCCTGGATTCTAAGATTTCCTTTAGTAATAGCTACAAAAAAAAAAGATATTTATGTAATAAGTATTCTGAAAGTTTTAAAGTCAGACTGTCTCAGTAGTCCTCACCTGTGAATGATAACACAGCTGAAAAGCTTTATCAGAATACACTCTTGGGATGCCTGGGTGTCTCAGTCGGTTAAGCATCTGACTCTTGGTTTCAGCACAGATCATGATCTCAGGGTCATGAGATAGAGCCCCACATCCGGCTCCCAGCTCAGCAAGGAGTAGACCTGAGAGTCTCTCCTTCTCTCTCTCCCTCACCCTCTGCCCCTCCCCCCACTCACACACCTCTCTCCCCCACTCTAAAATAAATAAAATCTTGACAAAAAAAAGAATACATTTTTTCCTTTAAAGGTTTTAAAGTTATTATTCCATTTTCACTTTTATTGATTCATGCAAAGAAGAAATCCAACATTTTCTTGACTTTGGCTCCTATGATAATCATTTGTTTTTTTCTGCAAAAACATTACTGATGATTTCATATTTTAAGTTTAGTGACATTTAAAGAATATACATTGCTGGTGATATAGTTATGTACTTGTTTTCTTAAAGACCCTTGTTCAGACAATCTCATAAACTTAGCCCAGTTACCCAGAAGAAATTAACTGATGAGCACAGATACCTACAAAAGTGGCAGGGCTTTTTTTAGGAACTAAGCTCTGGTTCTCTGTGTCAATGAATATATTTTCTCAAATACTTCATATGGTTTGAATGTTTCTTTTATTCCCAACTTTTGCTCCATATCTTCCCAGCTTTTGTGAGATTAAGGAAATACCCTTAAAAGGGTAGGTCTACAGCTTTCTTTCTCTTACTAAGTAATAAAGATAGACATAGAGAAGACAAGGGCAAGGGTGAGCCATGGGGTTACACACCAGGGAGAAAAAACCCAGCTGTTAAAATGACCATCGATTAAACCATTCACAAATGAACAGACCAGTTTCTGCCAGACACGTTGTCACAGGCAGAAATGCTTTCTTCACTGCCAACTTGGCTTCTGTTGATTTTCTCCTCTACTGTAGAAGAAGCTAGAATAGAGCGAATGCTTAAAAGCTTGGTATGGTAAGGTCATTAAAGCCACCTAAAATAGCCTTAAAAATCCATATATACGTTATCTCTTTTCTTTACAGAGAAAGTCTGAGTCAAGCACAGAGAAATTTCTGAAAAAGAGAAGACTACTACTTTTCAGTAGTGTAAGAGACCATAGCACTGCCTATTTCTGTCATCAAACAGATTAGAGGAAAAAGCACAGAGGTCTCATGAGGTAATTGAGACATTTCTCTACAACTCAGATGACAAATTTTCAGTGTGACCTACAATACTTTTCTGGAAGTCTTCTGAATTCCCTGAATACAAACCATGTTACAATCTAAAGGCAATGAACTTTGCCAAAGTTCCCAGAAGTACAGAGTTTCAAGCAGAAACCTCAGGATTTCAGGTGGATTTCATTTTTAGTTCATCTAACCTGCTCTAACCAGCATGTCTTACAACAATAATGCAGATACTCGAGCCAAAACATTTTTAGACCAAGTCACTTAGATATGTATATTTCCCATATACTCAGTAGCAACTGAAGCTGTCACTGAAGCAGAAAACAAGATGAAAACATCATTCTAACTTTGGTTGAACCCAGCTTGGGAGAGAAAACTGTGATTGGAAGAGAGGAATAAAAGGAAGCTGGGAGTACCTGGATCTGAAGGAACTGGGGAGAGAAAGGAAGTCCAATAAAAGAAAGGGACCTTTGGCCACAAGACCCAAAGGGTAAGTGAAAAAAGCTCAGTACTTGGAGGTGCTTGAGGGTGAACCACTTGCTAATTATTGCCTGAGAACCACTCATTGTGCAACAGTCCTGAATACTTATAAGCGACCCCACAGTGAAAACACGAATGTCTTGTATTAAGGTGGGAGCTTAGAGTATCATTCCCCGGTCCAAGGTGGGTAGAGATTAATACTATTTAAGAATCTTCCTAAGAGCAGAAGCAGCTATGGACAAATTGCTACATTTTTAAACACATATAAACATTTTTCATAGTTGAATCTTTATTGTATATAGATTTTGTGTACTTTATTGAACATAATAAACACCTTTTCTCACTACTAAAATTTCTTACTAAATAGCATGCTTAATGGCCATATAATGTTCTATCCCATCAATTACTAAAACTATCCCCCTATTAACAAACATAAAAGGTTGGGATGAACATTTTAAGACATAAATACTGGAAGATTTCTCCAAGGTAGGTTTTGGAAATTTAATTACTGGTGAGAGAGAATATACAATTTTATGACTTTTAATGCATATTGCCAAAATGCTTTCTAGAAGAGTCTTAACGAATTCTTCTCCCATCAGGATTTATATGAATGACCTTATCCCATCAACATAAGCAGGGAGTACCAGTTTCTTTTAATATTTTTAAAAGTTAAAATGGTATTTCTTACAGTTTTAATTTACACATATTTATTCATGAGATGGAATATTTTTCATACGTTCATTATATGTATGTATATCTTTTCTGACACATTGCTACACTCAGAATCTCTTATCTATTTATGTGAGTATATCATATATTAAAGGTTAGAAATTCTTTTGCCTATTTTTTGTTACAAATGTCCCATTTATTGTTCAAACTTCAATTTTATGACAGCTTGACATTAAAGAGTTTTTTTTATCCCTTGACATTTTCTCTTTTTGATTCCTTCCATTATATACAGAGACCAAATAAACACCTACATAATCCCTACCCATACAGAGATCAAATAAATAAATACCTAAATTAAATAATAGGCTTTGCTATTTTTTTCATTTTGTAACTTAATTTAATTGGATTTTTTTTATGGATGTACTATAGTTAATACTGCTATATAACAAACCACCCCAAGACAACTCATTTCTGCTCAACATGGGGGGCAGTGAGGCAGCTAAGGAGACACACTACCAGGATCCAGTTTTCAAAGAAGGATTTGCTACGCAGTTATGGTTTATGCAGTCAGCAGACACCTCCAGCTGTCAGCTCCTTCAGAGTCCACCTCAGGTATAGAAAGCTATTTCATCTGAGGTCACATCCTTTCCAGAACAGCTCACACCTGATGACTGAGGCCGACAGGGACATAAAGGTCCAGCCATTTTAGTTCTATCCTGAACAAATTTGATGGGCAAAACTCACTGTAAGAGCTTCACACTTCATTGGCAAAGGCTTTGTCAGACTTTTACTACAGTTTAGATTCTTCCTCTGCCCAAACCCCCCACTTACAAATGTGCTGAAGCTACTAACCACCTGCATCATTAACTCCATCTCGGTATTTGCTTCCTGAGAACCTAACCGGCAGTAGGCAGCTCAACTGGGTGTGGAAGATACTCTTTCAAGATGGCTTACCCCTGTGGCAGATAAATTAAAGTGGCTGGTAACAGAGAGCTCAGCTGGACCTAAGGACTGAGAACTCTAATTTCTCTTGATGTGGGAATCTCTACAGGGCTGTTTGGGTTTCTTATGGCATGGTGATTTGTTTTTACAAGGTACAATTTGAAAATGCATATTCTCTTTTTATAAGGAAGAAAGCTGAAATATTTTTCATCACTGTATCAATAATATTGCCCCAAAACTCTACACATTTTTGGCTGCCTTGTATAAAACAGAGAATTTTTGCTTTTTAGATTCAGAATTTATTTAATATACATTCCCCACTAATGAAACCCTTCTGATGACAAACTGAGCCCCTTTACATAATACTATAAAACTACAGTAAAACTGTTTATGGTATTTTTCTCCAGTTACATAATTTATTTAAAATCCTCACCTATGTTAAACAATAGCTTTAATGAGTTAATGGCAGAGAATTAATCTTTTTATTGCATATTTAATACTCGATATAAATTTTCCAAAATAGGTACGTGGGCTTTTGTAATTGTTACAAATCTTTGAAATCCCATAGCATGTGTAACTGAAATCACATGAATATTCAGCAACAGAGCTACATACAGGTTGACAGTATGGGAATACTACTCTTAACACACTACTGGTATTACAAGGACAAGAACGAAGTCTCTCTTCTTCACATGGGAATATCTCCCCAGTACAGTGATTGTCATGTTGTTATGGTTAAAAACACTAGGGATACTCTGTCTGCATTATAACCAATATTATATTTCAGAATTTGAGATCTCGGCTTGCAGATACTGCCATAACTTATGAAGAGACTTAATGGGCATAATACTTCCAGGAATCTTTCGGGGAAGATTCACAAAATTGAAATGTCAATGGTATTTCATATTTCTTTAGCTCATGACATATTTTCCAAGTTATCTCATAAAATTACTTCATTTAACATGAGGTAGACTTCAAGCATAAATGTTGCCTACTATACTCCTTTTTAACATATCCTGAGGAAACCACCCTGTTTTTTAAAAGGTGCTATGTTGCTAACTCATGGCGGCTTATCTAATTCATTATGACTTTTAGAGGTTTTTCAGAGGTACTCAATCTAGTTCCTCATTATTCATTTTACATTTTATAATCTGGTTTTTGTTCTTTGAGTGTACTAGTGAAAATCCTTATATTTGTTTTTTGCTCATCAAGGTCATTTAATTCTATTCCCAGTCTCCAGGGGGCTGATGCTTCTGCCCACCACCACCCCTGTACTCCACCCTACCTTGTCATCAAGCTGTGCTTTCACATAAAACCTAATGAAGGTGCTGACTTACATGCAAGTCAGCCTAACAATGTCTTTGAAGTACCTGCTGGGTACACAACACAGTACTCAAAGGAAAATACAAAGGATACAAAGGAAAATACAAAGTTCAGCTCTAGAAAGACAGAAATTGAGGCATATTTTCCCAAGACAACTTCTTCCATTATGTCCAAGAGCAGATTACCAGTGAAAACTGGTATACATTAAATGTGAAGAAATTAGCAGTATCATATGTGATCTGTCAGGGGAGGTCAAAATGCATAACACTGATGAGGATGTTGAAACCAGAGCAGTTTCTTAAAAGCTTCTTATTGGGGTGCCTGGGTGGCTCAGTCGGTTAAGCATCTGCCTTTGGCTGAGGTCATGATCCCAGAGTCCTGAGACAGAGCCCCGCATCAGGCTCCCTGCTCAGCAAGGACTCTGCTTCTCCCTCTCCTTCAGCCCTCCCCCACTCATGTGTGTGCACAAACTCTCTCTCTTTCAAATAAATAAAATTTTTTTTTAAAAAGCTTCTTCTTAAGCCCCCTTTCATTTTGACTCTGAATAATAAGTTCAATCCTTTTTGTCTAAAGACTACATAAATGTGCATCTATAAAATTTTTCAGGATTCTCATATGCTATAGAAAATATGCATATATACATTATATATTACATATATATTAATATGTATATATAAACTAAAGTGGATAAGTTAGGAGACATCATGTAAGAATTATGAAAATTTCCATATCAAATCCTATACATGAGGATAAATTATATAATATTGACACATTCTATAACAATTAACTGTAATTTAGGCATTTGGAATGTTTAAAAAAAAATCTTCTAATGGTGCTTGTCCTGATGAGGTTCCTGAGATGCCTCTTCCAGCTTAGAAGTCAATGACTTCAAAAGCCTACAGCAAATATCATTCTCAATGGGGAAAAGCTGGAAGCCTTTCCCTTAAGATCAGGAACACGACAAGGATGCCCACTCTCACCATTATTACTCAACATAGTACTAGAAGTCTTTGCAATAACAATCAGACAACCAAAAGGGATAAAAGGTATCCAAATCGGCAAAGAAGAAGTCAAACTGTCTCTCTTCGCAGATGACATGATACTCTATATGGAAAACCCAAAAGAATCCACCCCCAAACTACTAGAAGTTATAGAGCAATTCAGTAATGTGGCAGGATACAAAATCAATGCTCAGAAATCAGTTGCATTTCTATACACGAATAATGAGACTGAAGAAAGAGAAATTAGGGAATCCATCCCATTTACAATAGCACCAAAAACCATACGTTACCTTGGAATTAACCAGAGACGTAAAGGATTTATATTCTAGAAACTAGTCTGCGCTACCCAGAGCAGTCTACACTTTCAATGCCATCCCGATCAAAATACCAATGAAATTTTTCAAAGAGCTGGAACAAACAGCCCTTAATATGTGTGGAACCAGAAAGGGCCCCAAATCGCCAAGGAATTTTTGAAAAGGAAAAACAAAGCTAGGGGCATCACATTGCCGGATTTCAAGCTGTACTACAAAGCTGTGATCACAAAGACAGCATGGGGGGGCACCTGGGTGGCACAGCGGTTAAGCGTCTGCCTTCAGCTCAGGGCGTGATCCCGGTGTTATGGGATCGAGCCCCACATCAGGCTCCTCTGCTATGAGCCTGCTTCTTCCTCTCCCACTCCCCCTGCTTGTGTTCCCTCTCTCGCTGGCTGTCTCTATCTCTGTTGAATAAATAAAGAAAATCTTAAAAAAAAAAAAAAAAAAAAACAAAGACAGCATGGTACTGGCAAAAAACAGACACATAGACCAATGGAACAGAATAGAGAACCCAGAAATGGACCCTCAGCTGTTTGGGCAACTAATCTTTGACAAAGCAGGAAAAAACATCCGGTGGAAAAAAGACAGTCTCTTTGATAAATGGTGCTGGGATAATTGGACAGCTATATGCAAAAGAATGAAACTTGACCACTCTCTCACACCATACACAAAGATAAACACCAAATGGATGAAAGACCTCGATGTGAGACAGGAATCCATCAAAATCCTAGAGGAGAACATAGGCAGCAACCTCTACGACATCGGCCACAGCAACTTTTTTCATGACACATCTCCAAAGGCAAGAGAAACAAAAGATAAAATGAACTTGTGGGACTTCGTCAAGATAAAAAGCTTCTGCACAGCCAAGGAAACAGTCAAAAAACTAAGAGGCAGCCCACGGAATGGGAGAAGATATTTGCAAATGACGCTACAGATAAAAGACTGGTATCCAAGATCTACAAAGAACTTCTCAAACTCAATACACAAGAAACAAATAAACAAATCAAAAAATGGGCAGAAGATATGAATAGACACTTTTCCAATGAAGACATACAAATGGCTAACAGACACATGAAAAAATGTTCAACATCATTAGCCATCAGGGAAATTCAAATCAAAACCACACTGAGATACCACCTTTCACCAGTTAGAATGGCAAAAATTGACAAGGCAGGAAACAGCAAATGTTGGAGAGGATGTGGAGAAAGGGGATCCCTCCTACATTGTTGGTGGGAATGCAAGTTGGTACAGCCACTTTGGAAAACAGTGTGGAGGTCCCTTAAAAAGTTAAAAATTGAGCTACCCTATGATCCAGCCATTGCACTACTGGGTATTTACCCCAAAGATACAGACATAGAGAAGAGAAGGGCCATATGCACCCCAATGTTCATAGCAGCATTGTCCACAATAGCTAAATCGTGGAAGGAGCCGAGATGCCCTTCAACAGATGACTGGATTAAGAAGTTGTGGTCCATATATACAATGGAATATTACTCAGCCATCAAAAAGAATGATTTTTCAACATTCGCTGCAACATGGACGGGACTGGAGGAGATAATGCTAAGCGAAATAAGTCAAGCGGAGAAAGACAATTATCATATGGTTTCACTCATTTATGGAACATAAGAAGTAGGAAGATTGGTAGGAGAAGAAAGGGAAGAAGGGGGGGCGGTAAACAGAAGGGGGAATGAACCATGAGAGACTATGGACTCTGGGAAACAAACTGAGGGCTTCAGGGGGGCGGGGGGAATGGGATAGGCTGGTGATGGGTATTAAGGAAGGCACGTATTGCATGGTGCACTGGGTGTTATACGCAAGTAAGGAATCATGGAACTTTACATCAAAAACTGGGGATGTACTGTATGGTGACTAACATAATATAATAAAAAAATATTATTATAAAAAAATACATCATGACAAAGCCAGAAAAAAAAAAAAAAAGAAGTCAATGACTTCAATTTCATGTGCCAAACTCCGTTAAAGATTTAATCCCTAAGCAAGTTAACTCCCAGGCTACATAGTTTGGAATTTGGAACTGTTCTAACTCTAAGACAGAAGCCAGCTAGTTCTCAGTGGATTATACGTTGCATATCAGTCTGTGAATAAAAGGTTCTCTGGCCAGGTAAGTCTGGAAACACTAGATACGATACCTGCCCCTTAGAGAACCTCAGCATTTAAGGCTCTGATAAGCATCTCATTTTTTTAAAAAATGTATTTTACTCTGTTTAGCCCAGTATTTTTCAAACATCTTTGCCCAAAGAACTCCATTTAATATAATAACTGCTGAGATCCTGCAGAAATAGAGTTCCAAAGAATATTCATAGGGAAATATTGATCTATCAAACCTCTACTTAATAAATACTAAATAAGCATTTTCTTCATGAAGTTAGTGTTTTTTATCTATACCATGGAGGCAATTAAGATGAGTTAGGTATCACCTGGGTCTTCAAGAAACTTTCAAAGAGGTAGAGGAAATGGGAGTTTAAAACCTAACTACATTCTCAAGCAGAAAAAGTTCAGTGCCATAGAAGAGGCCCAAAAGAACATGCAGTTGGATTCCAAAGAAAGAAACGAGTCCTTCTCATGAGGGTCCGGGAAAGCTTGAGAATGAGATCAGAGAAAGCTTCAAAAACAGTGTGGAATTAGAGGTCTGCCTTGCAGGAAGATAAGATTTTGCTGTGTGTGGGAAGGTGGTCCTACATGGAGATGATACCAAGAGGAAAAGCCAAGAGGTTTTGAAAGGGTTGAAGAACAGATGTACTGGAATGTCCACAGAAGGGCATGAAGTATAAAACTAAACTGAATTAAGGTCAGATTGTTCTGGCACCCAATTTTCATATTTAATGAGCACCTTACATATAGCAGTGACTATTGGGAATAGCAATACAATTGAAATCAAAACTTACTGTGTAAGCATAGAAGGTCAATAATTAAATCAAGATTTCCAACACATTTTGATAAAATTTTATGACAGGCAAAAAACAAAAATTTTTAAGAGTGTGGAACCTTTGTACCAAACATGATGTCAAGATATGCATCCTAGAAGAACTCATAGTTGAAAAATAGAATGCTAAACTTTATTCTGTCAACCACGGGGAGACATCTAAATTATTTATTTTTCAAGGTGCAAATGGATCAGATCTCTCTTTTCAGAAGAACTCGGGGGCAATGTGAAGAACAGACTGGCAAAATAGACAGTAGTCAAAAGACCCAATTAGGAGTAAGCTATTGCATTACCTAGTAATATTTATAAGCACCAAAGTTAGGGCAGGGTCAGCAATTGAGGAGAGGAGCAGATAGATATAAAAGAAGCTCAACATATTCTAATAACCAATTAGATGCAGAGTTACAGAAAAGGGGAAAAGAAAGATATTTTCCAATTTCCCATCTGAGATAATCAATTAAAGAGTTAATTTATTTCTACAAATACATCAGAACAAAATATGAGTAGACATGGAATACAAATGTTCAAAAGATGCATTAATCACCTAGTTTCATTCAGAGATATATTCTTCCTCTCTCTCTCTCTCTCTCTCTCTCTCTCACACACACACACACACACACACACACACACACACATACACACACACACAGACATACCCTTCTTTATAAACAGTTACTATAATCCAGAGTCTGGTCATGATGAAGCAGAAGAAAACACTATAGGTTTCAATGAAATACCCCCAACAAGTTTTATTATCTCTGACCTTTTATCAAAACTCCATGAAGCTCACAAGATATCTTTACCTAAGAATATTTTCCTTACAAATATCATCAACTGATCATTGCCCAGCAATTCCTATGTATGTTTGATTTTGTGAATATCTTGGCTTTGTAGAATATTTTATAATATGTTTCATTCTCAACTTTTCTGTCTTCATTCAATTTTTTCTGTTAAATATATACATATTTAGATTCTTGTGATCTCTTACATGTAAATCATTTCTTCTTTGTACTCTACTAACCATGAATATTATTAACTCATTTAATGAATATTTGTTATTATAATTCACTAGAAGTGTAAAACCTATCTATTTTACAACTTTCTTTTGGAATCAGACACTTTAATTTGCTTAATCATAATAGTGGTTTTAGGACATCAAGGGTCAGAAATCCGTTGAAATTAGAATTACACAAGTTAATGCTTATAAAGTCACAGCCTCTCACAAATAAACAGTCCTTAGGTGTTCGCTATCCCTTACTCAAGACTGTACTAAGCAGTTAAGCACTGCTTTAAGCCCTCTGCCAAGGGTAGGGTTTCTTTCAACACTCAAATATCCAGGAAACCAGGGCTTGGCATAGCTCCTCTGAATAAAGGGGTATTCACAGCAGAGTTTGCCTAAAGCTGGTCATTAAACTCCATGAACACAACTAAGCAACCACATTAGGGGGAGAGGGTCAAATGACCCTTTTTTACTACCTTATCAAGACAGAAATAGTAGACCTGAGGTGATAGCTAAGTCTCTTACCTCATTTAGAACATTAAGAGGTAATTCCCTCTCTATTCCTTGACAAAAATGTTAACTATCAAATAAGCATAATTCCTGAGTAAAAAAGGATTTCTTCTAGGAATCTGGCAGGCATTATGGTTTCCCCTCTCTTACAGCAATGTAATTCATTCTTCTGGGAAGGGGCACACACAGTTTTGCAATACCTTGCTTATGAATAATGGCCCCATTTCTATCGTGACTTATGAGAACCAAGAATTGACATATGGGAACATTAAAGAGCTCCTCGCCCTTTAGATTTTCTGAAAGATTTTCTATCATATTTTACTCCCTTGATTCTTCCTATCAACTGGATCAAATGAATGCAGTATTCTCTGAAAAGTCATAATCCTTCATTCAAAGTTAAATAGAAGTAAGGTGTATGGGCTAGGCACTGACTGCCTTGTAGCTAATGACCCACCTACTAATCATGAAAAATCATGAAAACCCAAAACTGTGAACACATTTAGATCTTCCTCAGTGGTACAGAAACCATCCATAACACATTTCCCATTGGTCAAGAATATGTGAAATACGTTTGCCTCATCTGTTTTAATTTAACGATCTCTACCTGGTCTTCAATTTATTTTTTGCCTAAAATCAAATAAGATAGAACCATTTTAGTTTGATCAAACTGATCAAGTACACAAATTAAGGAAGATTCCAGCATATCTCATTGTGTTTCAAGGATGATAATTTGATCCTTGATAAGCTTTGTCCCCCAAAATGCATATTCCTTTGTGAGAGGGCCTTTAAAAAATAAACAAAGTTAGGGTCTTGGTGTCCTTGTGTGCTAGAGCCCTTATGAGTTAAACTTTTTTGATTTAGTTTAAATCATCATTCCTGGTGAGCTAATTCAGTGATACAACTCAGTCTTGTTTTCCCCTCTTAGAGCTCTATGAGAGTGATTCAAATTATTTTTATGGTCATGTGTCCCAGTTTATAACTGCTGTCCTTTAAGAGAGGATGACTTGTTTGACATTTTGGCCGATATAGTCATTTGGTTCATTGAAGGTGCCTCAGGGGCTGCTATGGAGGGAGGAAGGCAAAAAGGGAAAGAAGGGCAGAGGGAATGAAGGGAGGGCAGGAAGTGGGAGATGGACAGGTTCTCACCTTTTTTAGCAGAGTAGATTTTCAGGCAAAATGTTGGAAAAAAAGATTCTGAGAATGAAATGGTATGTAGGTCCATTTAAAGGAAGAATACATCTCCATGGCCCCTTCTAGTTCTAATGCCTGATTATTCCGTGATTCTGTGATACTCTCTCTAGTCTGTGATTCTCAGAGCAGCATGGGAAAACACATGTTTCCAATGTTATCTGTAAATTCCACAGTCTGCTTCTTCCATCTGGGTATTTACTGACTGGCCTTTTCAGTTAATGATTGTGTGTGTGTGTGTGTGTGTGTGTGTGTGTGTGTGTGTGTGTATTAACATACATAAAATATTCATATATATATATGAAAATATTAAGTTATCTTTTTTATGGTGAAAGAAATATGGTCCTTTCACATCTTAGGCATTTGCCATTATTCACTTTCAAAAAAGGAATTGTGTCCCTGGAGTGATTTAAAGTACTTTCTTAAGTAACCTTAGACATAGAAGATCCAGATATGAACATTTGAATGGAACTAATGTAATTAGGATGTATTTACACTTTCTTCCCTGTTGTAGCATGTTTGCCCTGAGGCCCAGAGCCATGTCTGGTGTAGTCTGGACTAAAGATTTCAGCTCTTCCTGCTAAAAATATTAGTCTTTTTAAGCATTAAAAATCTTTAGTGCATTATTATTGGCTCTTCTTCACTTATTAAGAAGAATATATATTCCCTTATTATTTTTCATAATTTATGGAGTGGCCTACTTACAATAATAAGTTCCCCGGAGCCATAGAAGTCCAATTTGTGTGTGGATGATCAGTTTCAGCAACATTATAGAAGGAATCCCTGTATTATATAATGAATTTTACTTAATATTCACTAAGATTCCATTTGTTTTATAATTCTATTATCCATTTTTTATTTCTGGAAGTTCAAAAACTCCTGCTTTCTCTCCATAGGTTGCAACTCTTTTCTCACTCAGGTATTTAAACTCTACAATTTTATACTTTATATTCCTCACTGAACATCAAGCCTAGCTCCTATTACATTTACTTTTTTCTGAATTCTTTTTTTAAGTCACCTTTCTATACCATGAGGTATAATATTAGATTTTTCTAACATCCTTTATTTTGTTTTCCTTATTTTCTTGGAATTTTTTACCCTAATGTAATTCTTTCTCATGAGAACCACGTGATAATGTGGACAAGCTCATGAGATATGCTGGGAACTCTGCCAAGCAGACTGAAAGGACTGACTTGTTCTGAGAATAAATGAATAGCATAAAGCTGGGCCCTCGTCCCAGGTATGCAAAAAGTCACGACATATTCCAACTTACTTCTAACAACATGTGCAGGATATTATCTGGGTCTGAGGCTAGAGATACAAAGCAATAAACAATACTCAAAATTGGGTAAATGTAGTTAACCCAATTGTGAAAAACAAATTATTTCTGAACAAGTTCTCAGCCAACTACAGAAAGTACTAGAAATAGATTTCATTTCAGTGGCAAGCATCAAGAAGGGTGTTAAGACAATAGCTAAAAACGAAAAGCTCTCATCCTAGCTGGAAACCATGGAAAGTACTCTAATAAAGGCAGCAGCAGTACAGGAAAACTGTGATGTTGGGCACAGGATATACCAGGGTCACCCCAGGTATCATGAATATGGTCTATCTTAATTCCGGTCAAGAATCTCACGCTCATCATGTACTCCCTGCCCTGGCAGAACTGACTCTGGGCATTGCTCATGTCTAAGCCTGGGATGAAAAACATCTGTGACTATAACTTTGCAAAATGTTTTAAAAAACGGATTGAAAGTCTGCCCTATAATTTCACATGTTTGCCAAAATCAGCTTTCTAAACACTCATTTTATTTTTCAGGATTTTTTTAGGCCTTCTCTCAGAATCTCTAATTCTGCCAATTCATGATTGCTTATCCAAAGATTATGTTCCAATTTTAAATCCTCAAGCATTTCCCTGTTTGAGAAAATGAATTTAGGAATGACATCTGGAGTAGCTGGCACTTCTATGTGGTCTTTGCTGCACTACAGGAATTTACTGACAGGATTTGTGACCTGGGGTATTGATTTTCAACAAATGTTCATATAGTAAAAAGGCTCTCATCAGCATCAAGTTCTATGCTGAAGAAGTTTCAACAAGCTTCTTTGAAAATGCTGGCTTATTTTTTTCTCCTTTTATGGTTTTCAGATTGATTATAAACTCCAACTACAAAGTTTCCCATTCTCTCTTCTCTTACCTACTTAAAGTGGGATTCTCTAAAGTTACTTCCCCAGTCTTGATATAAAAACAAAATCATATTAATAAAGGTATATATTCTTTTTTTAATCAGGCATTTCAGTAAATCTTCCATTTTTGTACACTGGTGAAACTTTAGACTGTACATTGTTTATTAAATTCTTTATATAAAAATGTATAATCATTTTCCTAAAATTGTTGATAGCATGATGTTTAACCTCCACACGTCTCAGTTTCATTATCTGTAAAGTCAGAATTTTATAGTAGTGTAATTTTTGTGGTAGTACCCATCTTAGAGAGTTATTCTGAGCATTAAATGAAGTAACGTGTGTAAAATGGCTTAGCTGTCTATAACTTGTAGTATTACCATTACTACTGGTTAGTCTCTAATATAAACTAACTGGTTTATCCCACTATGGTCCCTCTTCCCAAATGGAGCATGAGAGTGGGTTTAGCAAAATGGTGTGAAGTAGCACTTCATAGCTGATGTTTGGGAGACTCACATGTAGGACCAAAACCCTGAGACTCCTCTTAAAGGGTTACAAACCCAGTCATAAGCAGCACAAACTCAGAGGAGCAAGTCAAAATGAGAAGGCAAGAAGATCCAGAATCATGGGGAGCTGATGGATCTACACCTTAGAAAGAAAGGTTTTCCTAAGCCAAGGAGGAAGTAGATTACCTTCTTATATATTTTCAGCCCAGAAGTGAACAGCCACCTTATGCCATCTTTGACAACACTGAAAGATTAGAAAATACCTAGCACTTCTTTATCATACAGAAAACAACAGTACAAGCAGTGTGACCTAGAATAGACTCAGGTTACATTCTTAGCTAACCTTGACTCTTGGAGACATACACTCTTTCATCTTTAACCTTCTATTTTGTTTAAGCAAAACTGCTGGAGATTTCAGAGCACTCAGCAGGCCTGAGGATTGTTGATAGATTTCAAGATTTTGTTGAGTACTTCAAAATGCAATTAATTATAACTCACTGTTCACAAACTGTTATACAATACCATTTTTGTAATTTATTTGTATAAACATATATCCAATTTGCATTATGTTTGTTTTTTATGGTCTATAAATATTTAAATTCCCACTACATTTTTCAAAGGTTTTACCTAAGACGTTAATCTCAACTCATCCATACTAATGTTTATAATTTAAAATTTGTTGTATACACTATCTAATAATATTTGATTGTGGTTATCTCCACCTTACCCATGAGAGATCCTTTTAAGGGACACAAGTTTATTGTACTAACTGGTAGGAGAATCAAGATTAGAAACAAACAAAAATAGCTAGTCTTTTTCCTAAGTTACATTTATTTTCTTTCCACCTTCAAATACTACTTGTAATATGAAGAAATTTTAGGAATAAATGTACTCAAGCACTTGCCATACCATATTGTAAATGTCCCTCTCTTGTCCATTGTCCCACTATCCTATGGGATTTTTGAAGATAGAGTCTTACTCCCCGGGCCTAGCATCATAGCTGACACTTAGTCAGTATTCATCTAATTAATTAGTAAATTGAAAATACTGTAAGGACAAAACTGCTTCTAAGCTATAAAATATCATTTAAACATTTTGAAATTTAAAACCAACTTATAATATGAACTCTGGAATTGGTATGATATCAAGTTACTTATTTTAAACTTGCATGGCTTATATTATATATACTTATACATAAAAACAGGAAAAAATATTTACTGAAAACTACATTTAAAGAGAAAAGAGCTATAAATCTTTTAAATATCTCAAGAAATTTTCATTTTTTGCACCTTTCCTCCCATTTTTTCCATTAAAAAAGTATCTCAAACAAGGTTAGATAGAAAAGCACAGATAATCCAAAGACAGTCTCACTATTCTCTCACTGTGTACAGACAACGATGCCAAGGAAGAGAGAAGAATAGAATCTCTCTGTTGATATACCAACCCAGTTTCAAGAACTTTTTAAAAAGGTATCACTAGATACAGAAATCAATGCTTTTCAATTCAAAATTTGTTTTACCAGAATTGAATGAGATCAGAACAGAACTTGAAATGCCATAACAGATTTCTAGCACTTAGCATTATATTGACAAATAAGGGCCTTTTAAAAATTGTTTAAACAACTAGTGAGAAAACTGTCCCTTTGGGTATCTTCTGTGACTGAAAGTGGTAAAGCTGACTGCAATGCATTCACATGCTAGTCAATGCTGCCTACATGGGGCTGGACCGAAACTTTTCCCCATGGGTTGCTCAGAAGGGCCTCCTGACTCACAGCTCCCTACAAGATATGCTGAGACCTTTGTCACAGCTGCATCACAGTCCTGGTCATTCCCTCTGCCCATCCTGCTTCCCTCCATCTGTGACAGGTGCTATTCTCTGGGCCCTTCCCAGTAAACCTCCTGTACACAGGTCTCCATCTCCAAGCTTGATGCAGGAATCCACCCTAAGACACCTGGCAACCCATGTGCTTCCTCCCACTGGTAATACAGTTCTCTCAGTACTCTAGAAAGTACGTTTGCCTTGTATGAGCCTGATAAGGCCCTGAAAAACTGCATTTTCTGGCATTAAAAGGCAGACAGGAAGAATTACCTAAGCATTTTGTCAAGAATCAACAAAAACATTTCATTAGTATTGACACTGCTGTCAGCGTGTCAGGATTTTGCCTTTTAACATTTTGAAATTAAGCACTTTGGAAAAACTTTTCAATGTCTTTGAAGGAATTAATAAATACAGAACAATATCATACTCAGGAGATCACATGTAAACTCACTGATAATAGTGTTCATCAACTTAGGAATTACAGGAAGACAACTGCTCAAATACTTTAAAGATTCTTCCTGTAGTACAAATGCTCTTTTATTTTCTGCATGTTTATAAATCTCCTCTTATAATGTGGCATACCATCTATAACATTAGGTAAAATGCTAGACATTTGGGACTTAGTTCTCATTATGGATGCATTACATTTACATACAAAAGGAAATAATTTGGCTATGTCTTCCAGCTATTGCAGGACCCTGTCAGCACAGCACCAAATGATTATAGCATCACAAATCTTTCTCTGGATAGACACCGAAGGGCAAGATCTTCTGGGAATGTTCTGGAAGGCACAAAAACTAAGGGCTGTTTGTGGTCCCTGTGTCTTTGCCCAGGAAAACAAACAAATGCTCTGGATTCATCCACTGCCTTGTGAGATGCCCCACTTCTGCAGCTTCCCTCTTCCCCAACACCCTAACTCTACCACAGATACACTTTTATCTATATTTATAACTTCTATGTAGTCTGTTCTTATTTTTCCCATTTTTCTTTTAGCTTTTAATATTATGGGCCTTTGCTTTATTTAGTGGTATAGTACTTTTAGACTTCATATTAACTAAGGCTTTTTAATATTAAAATATCACCATATATGTAAATGTTACCGATGTTTTATTAAAATATTTTAAAACTATATTTTCTTAATTTTTAAATTTTATTTTTTCTTTATTAATTTTCTACTAATTTTACCATTTATGTATCTTTTTCGACCTCATCTAGTTTACTTTCTTTTCTTCTATACTTTTACTGTGTCTTAATTTTCCTTCCTTTAAACATTAGCTAGTTCTTGACTTTCTTCTTAGTGTTAATTTTTAGTGTAAGGCCATCTTAACCTTTAACCTTGCTATAAGTTTACGAATTTTTATTTGCTCTTGGAATCACCCGCAAGGATCCAGACTGCAGGAGCATGAATCCTGGAAGACTACATGAGGAAGAGCTGGAAGCACCTCTGCCCCAGCTGTACTAGTGACATAAGACCACCCAGGCTGCCTCTACCCCAGAAGCTCTTGTTCCCTTCTCAAGTCAAAGGAGGTGTTTCCAGAGACTCAGCGTCTGCATACTCACAGTCCAAGCACCTATTCTGCTACCTTACTGGCTGAAAATGGTCATAAGAGACGGGAGAAACCACCCTATCAAAACATTTTTAAGAAAAAGTAAGTAATAACTCTATAAATATAGTTCTTCTACTTTCCTTCATAGTGTTTAATTCAATCATTATCATATAGTTATGGGTGCCATTATTTACTTAAATTCTATTTCTTGTGTTTCTCTTGATCACTGCTGAATGCCTAACCCAAGTACAATATCAAAAAAATACTATTAAATGTGTAAATAAACAAATGAATAAACTAAATGTCAAATATGCTGACTGGGCAGTAAATTAACTGATGGTTCTCTTCCCTTTGAATTTCTTTTTATTATTATTGCTGACTTTCACTTGGCACAAGGGCCTTAAACCAAAATGTTGAAGTCAGTTACTATGTAGATACAGTTATAGTGCAATGGGTTAAAGAATTAAAAAATAAGGAAAATTTTGCTCTACAGTCTTTCTTCAAAAAATACTGTGTCCAGAATCATATGTACAATAAACTGAATATTTGTGTCCCCTCAAAATTCGTATGTTGAAATCTAACCCCCATTGTAATGGTATCAAGAAGTAGGGCCTTTTTGAAGTAAAGTCATGAGGGTGGAATCCTCACGAATGGGATTAGTGGCCTTTATAAAAGCAGCTACAGGGAGCTCTCTAGTCACTTTGCCATGTGAGGATACAATGAGAAGTTGGCAGTCTGCAATCCGGAAGAGGGTCTCACCAGAACCTGACCACACACTAATCTCAGACTTCCAGCATCCAGAACTGTGAGAAATAAGTTTCCTTTGTTCATAAACCACTAAGTCTATGGTATATTTGTTACAACAGTTTGAACTAAGACAGACTGTTCACAATATTATCCTGGTTTGGTAAGTGTTTGCTTCCTAAGCAAAATTTGGGATCTCTTCTTATTTCTCTTTATATGTTTTATCCCTGTGTTTTTATATTAATGCTTAGATAATCAGACATTTTCATAGTCCAACTTTTGGTTAATATTTTAAAATCATCCTACTCACTTTTACATTTACATCCTGAAAACATAATATTAGATAATTTGAGAGTGGTATCTTGACATCACTTCAGATCAGACTTCTAATTAATGAAAAGCAGAGATCCTCGTAATATCCTTTAATTCATTTTAACTCAGAACAAATTTAGGATTTATTTCAGTACATCTTCAACTTAAACACCTGAATGTCTCTTTATTAGGAATGAATGCCAGCATGCTGTTACACAGTACATATATATTTTTTAACTTTTAGGCTTTATTGTTAGATGTAGGGGAATATTTATATTAACTCCCTTTGGGGGGAATATAAATAAAGTATGCTATATTTTACTTTCTTGGAATCATGGTTCATTAAGAATGCAATATTTAATGAAGAAAAAAGTTTCAAAAGATATTTGCCCCACAAAGAAATTAATGAGAGTTTCTTTTTACACGAGGTATTCAAAATAACAGCCTATGTATGCAAAATCTTAAACACAGATCATTCTTAAAATTTATTGTTAAATTCTAACATAAATAATGTCCATAATATAATAACTGACATATAGTCCCTTATTTCAAAAAGACAGTGCTCTTAAAATTTAAGGTAAGCATGTGGTAAAAAAAGAAGCTATTTATGTTTGGAAAGTTTTGCCTCTAAAATACAGGTTTGGGCCTCAGGTTCTACATATATTTCTTTCAATTACATTGATTATATAAACTCTGATTATACTGGTTTGGTTAACTCAATAATCAATACTGGCCATAAACTGGAAAGCTTCGTGATTTCAGGGAAATGATTCTATTCTGTGGATGCTAGAAGGAGACAAGGTATTCTTTCAGGAGTTTCTCAAATACAGGCAGTTCAAATAGAACTTCTTTTCATGGTTTTTCACAATTTCTACTTTAAGTTCTATTTTCAAAAGCTGAAGAGCAACGCTACTTGGGTTAGAATTTTGCAATCAAAAGTTTTCTGTTTGGGATGGCAACAAAAACTCTGTGTGTAGTCACAAAAATACTAGTAGCCACTATTTTCTTGTGTTGTTAGTTTTCAGGGTAGGAATTGAGAGGGAAATGAAAAAGAAAGTATGGGCTAAAAAGCCTGGAGGGAAATGATGTTGACAATTAGCAAGTCGATATCTGCCTAAATTATCACAGTAGTTATAGCATTACATAAACTACTTCTGGCCCTCATTAATTTAGAATAGGTATCTTATAACAATTCGTACTTTTTATATATATAAAATATTTTATACAACTCCTAAAATACATTTTGAGAAGTAGGATATACAGTTAAAACATCAATATTTATGCCAAAGTCAATATCATCATAATATTATATAAAGGAATTCATACTTCCCCAAATTATCAAATAACTGAAAAACGCACACTCTAATTTTATCTATGTAGTGTCAAAGAAAAATTCTACTGAATGGAGTTAAGACAGACAAGAAAGACTTTATTCAGGTATACTGCAATAGAGGTCAACACTATTGAAATACCGGAGAGAGATTAAAATCTACTACTTAAAACAAAAGGTGGGATGGTTTTTAAGTACTGGGGTGTGCTAGTGAAAAAAGTACCGAAGGATGTTCATGGGGAGGCTGTCAATGTAATTAGGCTATTTATGTGTGCTAATTGATTATAGAAGTTAAGACTCCTGCCCTCCCACAAAGACTTGGAGATAGGGGCTCTCTCTTCCTTAATGATTACTTTTCAAAGGGATGGCTCCCTAAGAAAGACATTTCTGGGTTCTAAAACTGGCGAGAGACTGGGAGAAGATTTATATCTCAAAGAAACAAAAAATTCACAATTGCAAGTTTAAGTAAATGTTCTAAAAAAGGGAGGTCAGGAGCTGATAGGAAGAAAACCTGGCTAAAGTTTAGTCAAGCTGAGGGTAACATTAAGGCCATGTTGGTCAATAGACAGAAAGAGGACTGTGGCAAAACAATGTAAGGTGCAGTGCCACAGGAAGTGCATGCTGGTGTAATGCAAGGAAAATCTGAGGATACTTTATATTAAAATGATGGGGTTCCTATTGCAATTCTCTTAGTAACAATTCAGTAATTCTTTATAATGATTTCTAAAAGGTGGTTCTGGTGAAACTATTGAAAGAAAGGCAGCTGGAGGTCAAACTTGACCATTTATAGGTTGTTATTAGTCAAGGTTCAAACAGAGAAACAGAAAAAGTAGAAGATTATTAAGGGATTTATTGCAAGAAACTGATTTACAGGATTTGTTGGGGCTGACTGGGAACTCTGAAATCTACAGTACAGACTGTTAGGGAGGGCAGGCTGGTAACTCTAAGGCATGAGCTAAAGCTGCTATACACAAGCAGAATTTCTTCTTTGTCCAAAAAATCTCAGGTCTCTTCATAAGGGCTTTCAACTGATTGAAAAAGACCACCATGATTATCTAGGATAATCTCCCCTAAAATTGATTATAAATGTTAATCACATCTACAAAATACCTTCAACAACAACACCTAAATGATTGTTTGAATAACTGGGAACTATAGTCTAGCCAAGTTGACATAATAAGTGGACTATAAGGTTGAATTCAGGCAATATCGGAGATCTGCAACAAAAAAAAACTACTATCACCAGTCAAAATAAAGTGGTTGGTGATAAGGGTCCAGCTAGGTATATGTACTGAAGTTAGAATATTTTAATCAATCAATTTTAGAATTTGAGAATATATATGCCACATGGCTTTCATTGATTCCAGAGCTTTACTCCCTAGAAAATATATAATATTGTACATGTGTATATTATTCTTTATATTTTTAATAATACATATTATAATTTTCAAAATATGTTTATTTGCGCAAATCTATAGAGCGACCTAAATGTTCAGCATTTTATGTTCTAATCTACATCTTAACTATAAAAAACTATAGTACGATATTTAAACCAAAAGTTTGTTAAGGAGTGCCTGGGTGGCTCAGTTGGTTAAGCGTCCGACTCTCGATTTCGGCTCAGGTCATGATCGCAGGGTTGTGAGACCAAGCCCCACGTCAGGCTCCGTGCTGGGTGTGGAGCCTGCTTGAGATTCTCTCTCTCCCTCTCCCTCTGCCCACCCCCTACGTCTCTTAAAAAAAAAAAAAGTTTGTTATAAAAATGAAGAATTATTAGCTACTAAGGCATCATGGAAAAAATTACATCTAACTTTCACTTCAGAAAAGTAATCAAAATTATTGAACATTTTCTAAGTGAATTAAACATATATTTAAATATTTATTATCTCATAAAAATAAATCCCTTTAATACCATTTCTTAATCATATTACAATTATTTTGTCAGTTTGACTAAAATATGACCATTTTCATGATTCTGTATTTTGTTTTGCTGACAATTTTTGCAGCATAACTTTTAAGATTTTGAGATGTAAAAATATGGTTGAACTGAGATTCTTAGTTTTACATGTTTTTTAAATGTAAAGAAGAGTTCTTCTTTCTTTCTGTCTCTATTACTCCAGTATTATCCCCAAAACTGAGCAGCACTGACACCAGTGACTAGCGTTAACAAGAAAACCACTAAGAGATGTTATTTAATCAACTGCTCTTAGCATGTAAGAAGCGTTATCCTGTATCTCCTGGACTCCACTGCCTGCTTTAGAGTTCTTATCCAACACATTCCAAAAATGAATATTTTGTAAGTTAGGTTTTAGTGAATCCTGTTCTTTCCTGTTCTTGCCTAGATGTGAAAATTATCATTTGCCATGAGCTAATGTTAAAATAGTCACATTTCTGATAAACAGAATTGGCACTTCTGTTAAGTGTTGCTTCTGGCAAGCTTCTTGCATTTCCTATTTCATTTCTATTTTATATCCTTTAGTCCAGAGCATTGTAAACCCCTCAGATGTGGATGAGGTAGGAAGAGGGGGCTGTGGAAAACAACACACAAACACACACACACACACACACAATCCCACACATACTTAAGAGAATAGGTTCACTGTGACTCTAGAGACAGGGTAAGGAAAAGACTAGGTTCGTGTAAGATAGAAGCAAATAGTCACATGAAGGGGATGACAGCAATAGCTGTGAAGCTGAGGTAGCATTCATTCTGACACTCTCATTGGAAGGTTGCCAGTGAAAACTAGGAAATTCATCTGAATCACTTTAAACCTCTCAGAGGAAATGTGCTATAAAAATTCAAGACAATGTTGCCATTATTAAAGCTATTATTGCTAACATTTCTCATTCGGAATACAAAGTCAGAAAGTGGGGGGGGGGAGACTGGTAAAGAAATCAGACAGATAATAGGGAGGAAGGCTGACAATTATTCACCCAGATAATGAATTTGGTAATGTCTAACCTATATAATACAATGGATCTGTTACAATCTTTACTAGATTGTGAGAAGTAACAATTTTTAATATAAATGTAGGTATTTAAAGGAAATGACTATCTCCAAGGCTTAGATACTAAGCCTAACTCTCATAACATGTGTGCTAAACTACTGTATAAATCAGCTTGTGCTGCCCTAACAGGATACCATAGACAAGTTGATTTAAACAAGATACATTTATTTCTCATAGTTCTGGAGACTGGTAAGTTCAAGATCAAGATGCCAGCAGGGCCTGTGTAATTCTGAGACATCTTCTCTTGGGTTATGGGTCCCACCATCTCCCTGCATGCTCACATGATCTCTCCTTTGTGAGCTCTCAAAAAAAGAGAAAGCAAGCTCTCTAGTGTCTCTTCTTTTTTTTAAATGAATTAATTTTTTTAATGAAGTATATATGACACACAATGTTACATTACTTTCAGGTATACAACACAGTGATTCAACAACTCTATTACACTATGCTCACAACTATAGCTGTCATCTGTCACTACACAACTATTAAAATCCTACTGACTGTATTGCCTATGCAGTACCTTTCATCCTGTGACTTATTCATTCCATAAATGGAAGTCTGTATCTTGTACTCCTTTTTGTCCATCCCCCACACTCTCCTCTCTGGCAACTACCAGTTTGATCACTGTATTTATGGGTCTGTTTCTGCTTTTTTTTCTTTGTTCATTTGTTTTATTTTTTAGATTCCACATGTAAGTGAAATCATATGGTGTTTGTCTTTCTCTGTCTGACTTATTTCACTTAGCATAATACTCTCTAATTCCATCCACATTGTTGCAAATGGCAATTTCTCATCTTTTTATGGTTGAGTAATATTTCTCTTTGTGTGTGTGCCTGTGTGTCTGTGTGTTTATACACACGCATGTATACACTACATCTTCTGTATCCATTCATCTATCAATGGACACTTAGGTTGCTTGGTTATTGTAATATAATGCTACAATAAACATAGGGGTGCATGTATCTTTTCAAATTAGTGTTTTCATTTTCTTTGGGTAAATACCCAGTAGTGGAATAACTGAAACATATGGTATTTCTGTTTTGAATTTTTTGAGGAACTTCCATACCGTTTCCACAGTGGTTGCATCAATTTACATTCCCAACAACAACGCACGAGGGTTCCCTTTCATCCACATCTTCACCAACATTTATTTCTTATCTTTTGGATATTAGCCATTCTGACTAGTGTGAGGTAATAGCCCACTGTGGTTTTGATTTGCATTTTCCTGATCATTAATGATATTGAGCATCTTTTCATGTGTCTGTTGGTCATCTGTATGTCTTCTCTGGAAAAATGACTATTCAGGTCCTCTGCACATTTTTAAATTAGATTATTTGGGGGTTTTTGGTGTTGAGTTGTATAAGTTCTTTATATATTTTGACTACCAACCCCTTAATGGATATATCATTTGCAAAACATTTTCTCCCATTCAATAGGTTGCCTTTTTGTTTTGTTGTTAGTTTCCTTCACTGTGCAAAACTTTTTTTTTTATTTTGCTGTAGTCCCAATACTTTGTTATTGCTTTTGTTTCCCTTGCCTGAGGAGACATATCCAGAAAAATGTTGCAAAGGCCAATGTAAAAGATATTACTGTCTATGTTTTCTCCTAAAAGTTTGATGGCTTCAGGCCTCACATGTAAGACTTTAATCCATTTGGGGTTTATTTTTGTGCATGGTGTAAGAAAGTGGTTCAGTTTCATTCTTTTACAGGTAGCTGTCCAGACTATCTTTTCCTCATTGTATACTCTTGTCTCCTTTGTCATAGATTAACAGACCATATAATTGTGGGTTTACTTCTGGGCTCTCTATTCTGTTCCATTGATCTGTGTGTCTATTTTTGTGCCAGTACCATACTGCTTTGATTACTATAGTTTTGTAATATATCTTGAAATCTAGGATTGCAATACCTCCTTTGTTCCTCTTTCTCAAGATTGCTTTGGCTATTGGGGGTCTTTTGTGGTTTCACACAAATTTTAGGATTATTTGTTGTAGTACTGTGAAAAATGCTATTGGTATTTTGACAGGGATTGCACTGACTCTGTAGATTATTTTGGGCAGTATAGACATTTTAACAATATTAATTCTTCCAATTCATGAGCATGGAATATCTTTCCATTTACTTGTGTCATCATCAATTTCTTTCATCAGTGTTTGAGTTTTCAGGGCAAAGGTCTTTTACTTCTTTGGTTAAGTTTATTCCTTGATATTTTACTCTGAACAACTACAAAAAGGATTGTTTTCTTAATTTCTTCTACTACTTCTTACTAGCATATGGAAATAGCTCTGTATATTAATTTTGTATCCTGCAATTTTACTGAATTCATTTATTATTTCTAATAGTTTCTGGTATCTCTTCGTATAAATGTACTTAACCCATCATAAAGGCCCTACATTCACAACCCTGATCTAGTTATCTCCCAAAGGCCCCATCTCTACCATCACAGTGGGGCTTAGGGCTTCAACATATGAATTTGAGAGGGACACAAACATTCAGTCCATAGTAAGTATTATATATACAGCTTCCAGATTAAAAACATCACTAATCATCAGGAAAATACAAATCAAAACCACAATGAGATATCACTTCAAACCTGTCAGAAGGGCTAAAATCAAAAGCATAAGAAACAACAAGTGTTTGCAAGGATGTGGAGAAAAAGGAACCCTCATACACTGTTGGTAGGAATGTAAATTGGAGCAGTCACCGTGGAAACAGTACGTAGGCTCCTCAAAAAACAAAAAATAAAATTATCATATAATCCAGTAATACCACTAATGGGTATTTACTCAAAACAAACAATGACACTAATTTAAAAAGATATATTCACTTTTTTTTTTTAAGATTTTATTTATTTATTTGACAGAGAGAGACAGCCAGCGAGAGAGGGAACACAACCAGGGGGAGTGGGAGAGGAAGAAGCAGACTCCCAGTGGAGGAGCCTGATGTAGGGCTCGATCCCAGAATGCCAGGATCATGCCCTGAGCCGAAGGCAGATGCTTAACGACTGAGCCACCCACGTGCCCCAAAAAAGATATATTCACTATTATGTTTATTGCAGCATTATCTACAATAGCAAAGATATGAAAGCAACCCAAGTGTCCAACAATAGATGAATGGATAAAGATGGGGTAAATATATACAATGGAATATTACTCAACCATAAAAAAGAATGAAAGCTTGCCATTTGCAACAATGTGCATAGATATAGAGGATATAATGATAAGTGAAGTAAGTCAGACAGAGAAAGACAAATACCATATGATTTTACTCACGTGGAATTTTAAAAAAACAAAACAAATGAACAAAGAAAAAAAGTCAAGAAAGACTCTTAAATACAGAGAACAAACTGGTGATTGCCAGGGGGAGGGTACGTGAGGAAGCAGGTAAAATATGTGAAGGGGATTAAGGAGGGCATGTGTTATGATGAGCCCTGGGTGTTATGTGCAGCTAATGAATCGTTGCACACTACATCAAAACTAATGATGTACTATATGTTGGCTAACTGAACATAATAAAAAAAAGAGTACACTTATCATTATGAGCACCAAATAATGTACAGAACTGCTGAATCATTATACTGTACACCTGAAATTAATATAATACTATATGCTAATTATACTTCAATAAAAAATTAAAGAAAAATAAAATAAAAAATAAAGAAACAGGTAACACTTTGAAAACGGTACTTTACTCTGAGTATATATGCAAATACAATATTTAAAAATAAAGACACAATCCTATGAATCTGTCTATTATACCTCACTAGAGTCACAGGATTTAATAAATACTTTTTTCAACTATTAAACAAAACCTGTATATATATAAAAGTCAAGAATTCAAATGTTTTATTAAAATATTTCGTTTTGAACATGCATTTGAGGATACTTTAACAGCAAATAAAACATTTAGAGGAAAATAAGATATTTAAAGGGAAATAAAATATTTTATAAGTACAAATATATACATGACGTCAATATGAAAGGAAAGACTAAAAGGGGAAAAATCGTCACACTGGAGTAATTAAGTTACAGGGTTTATCCAGGTAAAAATCCTGGTTCAACAGCTGCCCAAACAGAGTTTACTTATCTATTCATCAGGCCCAGCTTTTTCCAAACAATCAGATGGCAAACAAAAGAAGTCTAAAGAGAGGAAAAAATATCACTGGTAGCTGAGGACTCTGTTCTTTGTTCTTGTTTTTTCCTTTTTTCTTTTTTCTTTAAAAAAGAAATTTAGTGTTCAATGATTCATTAGTTGCATATAAAACCCAGTGCTCATCACCTCACATGCCCTCCTTAATGCCCATCACCCAGCTACCGCATCCCCCCACCCACTTCCCTTTCCACACCCCTCAGTTGGTTTCCCAGAGTCAAGAGTCTCTCATGGTTTGTCTCCAGAAGGAGGACTCTGTTTTTAGTTAACAATTTAGGGAGTTTAAATCACCAACTTGCCCATTCACCTTTCTTCTAGCAAAACATTCTCTGGTTACAAAACAAAAAAAGCTACATTATCACTCACCCACAATAAATTTCTCTTTCTAGATCATTTTATATTTAAGAAGAATGTGCTTGCTCATCAAGGCACACTTTGAAGAGCCTTGTCATAAATAGTAGGAGAGGCAATGAATCAAGTGAAAAGAGAACAGGCATTCCAATTATATGGAGCGAGATACAAATTCTACTTCAACCATTTACTACACTGGAGTCCTTGGGTAAATATATAATCTTTCTTATTATGATAGACTACTCGCACTGATTATTACTTCATTGTATTTTCCAACACCACAGAAATACAAAGGATCATGAGAGAAGGCTATAAATAATTATATGCGAACAAATTGGCTAACCTAAGAAGAAATTAATAAATTCCTAGAAACATACAAGACTGAACCAAGAAGAAACAGAAACAGAAAATCTGAACAGGTCAATAATAAATAAGGATTTTTAATTAGCAATCAAAAACATCTCAGCAAGCTAAAGTCTAGGAGCAGACAGCTTCCCTGGTGATTTTACCAAACATTTAACAAAAAAAATACCAATCTTTCCCAAACTCCTCCAAAATACTGAAAAGGAGAGAACACTTCCAAACTCATTTGACACACCAACAGTATCCTGATACCAACATATGTTTCCAGGAAAAAGAAAATTATAAAAAAAGAAAATTATAAGCCAATATTCCTCATGAACCAGATGTAAAATTCTCAACAAAATACCAGCAAACCAAATTCAACAGCACATTAAAAGGATCATATACAATAATCAAGTGGGATTTATCCCTAATGCAAGGATAGTTCAACATATGCAATTCAACCAATGTGATACACCACATTAACAAAGTAAAAGATAATTATCTTATGATCATCTCAAGAAATGCAGAAAAAACACTGGACAAAATTGAACATCATTTCATGATAAAGAATTCTCAACAATTTAAATATACAAGAACTGTACCTTGACCACATAAAGGCCATATATATATGACAAGCCTACAGCTAACATATTCAATGCTAAAAAGCTGAAAGCTTTTCCACCAAGATCAGGAATGAAACAAGGGTGCCCACTCTTGCTACTTCTATTCAGCCAATACTGGAAGTCCTACCCAGGGCAATTAGGGAAGAAATAGAAATAAAGGGCATTTAAATCAGAAAGGAGTAAGTAAAACTGTCTCTGTTTGCAGATGGCATGAATATACACACACACACACACACACACACACACACACACACATAAATTTATTTAAATACACACATGCACCCTTCCCTAAAGAGTCCACCAAAAACTGTTAAAACTAGTAAATGAATTCAGTAAACTTGCACAATCAACATAAAGAATCAGTTGAATTTTTATATACTAACAATAAACTATTCAAAAAAGAAATTAAGAAAACAATTCCATTTTAATAGCACCAAAACCAATAAAATACTTAGGAATAAATTTAACCAAGGAGGTGAAAGAGCTTTATACTGGAGACTATAAAACACTGATTAAAGAAGTTGAAGAGGACACAAATAAATTGAAAGATATCCTGTATTCACACAATGGAAGATTATTGTTAAAATGTCCATACTACCCAAAGTAATCTACAGATTTAATGAAATTCCTATCAAAATTCCACTGGCATTTTTCACAAAAATAGAAAAAATAATCCTAAAATGCATTTGGAACCACAAAACACTTCAAATAGTCAAAGCAATCTTGAGAAAAAAGAATAAAGCTGGGGGCATCACATTCCCTGATTTCAAACTATACTACAAAACTACGGTAATCAAAATAGTATGATACCAGCATACTTTAACAGATATAAAGACCAACAGAATAGAATTGAGAGTTCAGAAATAAACCCACACATTATACAGTCAATCTTTGACAGAAGTGCCAAAAACACATAATGGGAAAAGGATAATCTTTTCAATAAATGATGTTAGGAAAACTGGAAATCAACATGCAAAAAGAATGTAAGTTGAATCCTTACCTTATACCATACATAAAAATTAACTCAAAATGTATTAAACTTAATGTTAGACCTGAAACTGTAAAACATAGGGGAAAAGCTCTTTGACATTGGTCTTTGCAATGATTTATTGGCTATGACACCAAAAACACAGGCAAAAAAGCACAAACACACACATGGGACTACATCAAATTTAAAAGCTCCTGCACAGCAAAGGAAACAATTAACAAAATGAAAAGGGAACCTACTAGAGTGGGAAAAAATACTGGCAAATCAAGTCTAGTAAGGCGTTAATATCCAAAATATAAAAAGAACTCACAGAACTCCATAGCAAACAAATAACCTGATTTTTTTAATGTACAAAAAACCTAATAGACATTTTCCCAAAGAAGACATACAAATGGTCAAGAGGCATTTGAAAAGGTGTTCAAGATCACTGATCATATCAAAAAAATTCAAATCAACAATGAGAAATCACCTCACACCTGTTAGGATGGCTATTTATCAAAAGGACAAGCGTTGATAAGGCTGTGGAGAAAAAGGAACTCTTGCATACTGTTGGTGGGAATATAAACTGGTACAGCCATTATGGAAAACAATATGATGGGTCCTCAAAAAATTAAAAACAGAACTATCAGAAGATCTAGCAATCCCACTTCCAGATGTGTATTCAAAGGATACAAAATCACTATCACAAAAAGGTATCTACACTCCCATATTCACTGCAACATTATTCATAGTAACTAAGAAGTGCAAACAACCTAAATGTCCATTGATAGATAAATGGATAAATAAAATGCCAGTACTATATATATATATATATACACACACACATATATATAATATATAGCAGTATAAAATATATGTATTTACATATATTTACAAAGGCATATTATTCAGCCATAAAAAAGAAGAAAATCTTGACATTTGTGACAACATAGACGGATCTTCAGGGCATTATCCTAAGTGAAATAAAGTAAGTCAGATAAAGAAAGACAAATACTGTGTGATCTCACTTATATGTGGAATCTTTAAAAAAAAAATCATAGACATAAGGTGGTTGCCAGAGCCAGGGGTGGGTGGGATGTGGGTGAAATAAGTAAAAAAGGTTAAAAGGTACAAACTTCCAGTTATAAAATAAATAATTCATGAGATGTTATGTACGGCATGGTTAATAACACTGTACTACATATTTGAAAGTTACTAAGGAAGTAAATCTTGAAAGTTCTCATCACAAGAAAAAAATTATAACTCTGTATGGTGATGAATGTTAACTAGACTTATTATAATGATTATTTTAAAATACATACAAATATTTAATAATTATGTTCTACACCTGAGACTAATATAATGTTATAGGTCAATTATATCTCAAAAAAAGAAGCAAATCCTATCATTTGTGACTACATAGATGAAACTAGAGAATGTTATGCTAAGCAAAATAAGACAGAGAAAAACAAATAGTACCTGATTTCATCTCATTTACATGTGGGATCTTAAAAAAAAAAAAAATTCAACTCATAGTAAGAGAGAGTAAATTAGAGGTTACCAGAGGCTTGGGGTGGAGGTGGGGGAGAGGGGAGATAATGGACAAAGGATACAAATTTCCAGTTACAAGATGAATAAGATATGGAAACCTAATGTATCGTGACCATAGTTAATAATAATGTATTGAATACGTAAAATTTGCAAAGTTGGTCTCAAGTGTTCTCACCAAACACATACACAAAAGGTAACTTATATGAGATGATAGATATGTTTATCAGAGTGACTGAGGGATCATTTCACAATGTGTATCAAAACATCATGCTATATAACATACAATTTGTATTCGTCAGTGATACCTCAAAAAAGTTGGAAAAATAAATAAATAAAATTAAAACTTATCCAATTATATTACTCGGTTTTTTTAAGGGTGTAAGTTCTAAATTCTAAACATGTCAAACCATGCACTCCTTCTCCTCTGAATGGTTGCACATACTGTGCCCCTGCTTAACAGTCTCCTCTTCTTTCCCATCTCCCCCACCCTCTCCATTGTTAATGTCTCATTTTAGACATTGTGTTCTCTGGAGCACCTGAGTGGCCTCATGTCTGGGTTCAGTCACCCTTCTATCTAATTGTACTTCCTTGTACTTCTCCTTCTTCACCAACTATAACTACTTATTTATGCAATTACTTATTTATTTCTGCATATCTCCACTAGATTGTGAACTCTACGCCTTGTCATCCTACTAGGTACTTAAATATTTGCTGATGAATAAACAAATTACTGAAACCAACAAAATACAGATTTTCTACTCATACACTTAGCTTGCAACCTTCTCTCTCCTTTAATCATTCGTGTAACAAGGCTACCTAATTTCTTGCTTATTATTTCATTGAATTGTCTAACTTTTTTCAATATGTTGCTTCAAAACATCCTATCCTTTTTAAATCTTGACACTATTAGGGGGCCAGGAAAAATTATGATAATCACCAACTTGATGATTTTCAGAGGGGTGGATCACCTGGATTGTGAGTGGAAATTCAGCTCCCATTTTTCATGCCTAAAATAGCCTATCTGACCCAGGCTCCATAAGACAGAAAATCAATCCCATGGAATTATTTTGGTGGCCAGTTCTATTAGATCAGTTGTTTGGACAAATAACTGTTTGGCAATCAATGTTCTGTCAAGACAGACTTAAAATTTTAATAAAGTAACAATGTTCTAGAAATAAGGAACATGAAAGTTAGTCCTCATGTTAACAGACTCAGAAAGATTAAGCCAGACTAAATAAGACTAAGTAGACTAATAGCAAAGGTAGACTTCAGGACTTAATGACATTTGATTCACTTTTCTTTCTATATCAACATTATATCAGTGGATACATTAGTTGTAATGATTCAGTCTCTCCTATCAAATCCATCATCCAACTGCTTCTTTCATGAAAGTTTCCAACTACTATAATGGGTTTATATCAATACAAATTCCTCTTTGATAGGAAACATACTCAGTTTTGTCCCTCAGTCTCCAGCCATATAGGCATATAATAAATTCTTGGATAATGAAAGAATAAGAGAATTCCATCAATAAATCTCTCTTGTACCTATCCATTCCCCCACCTAACCAGGTACAGGCTAGCCTTCTTCTTATCACAGGAGACATACAAAAACAATTTACTCAGGAATCTATTCTTCTTCTTAAAAGAAAACTGATCCTCCAGATAATCTTACTCACTCCATTTTTCAGCACCCATCCCTCACAACCAACCCCATGTGAATCACTGCCCTCAACACCACAACCACTTGCCAAATCAGGGAGCCATTTTCATTTTCATCAGAACCAAATAACCTGAGGACTCTTCAGGGTCATTATTTCCTCGATGAAAATTTAGTTTATAATACACCAAAATTCATGTTAGATAGACACATACTGCATTTCAGATTTACGTTAGAATGCCGGACACCTGAAACTAATGTAACATTGTGTGTCAACTCAAATTTTTAAAAAAAATTTTAAAAGATTTAAGTTAGAGCTATACGCACATTTGTACAATTTGTTTTGTGTACCTAATTAAAACTTCCCATATTAGCCTAGCAAATATTAGAATGCAAATTTCAATCTTATAAAGTTCTTGGTCTTTTAGGATTTTGACATATTCACTATTATTCCCAGGTTTGTGTTCTCTGCAAATTTGATGGGGATGTCATAAATGTCTTATTAAAGTACTTAATGATAATGTTAAACAAAAAGAAACCTTAATTTATGTTTTGTAAACTTTCAAGGATAGGTGCTAGTCACTAAGGATAGGAAGCAGAATTCATTTATATCACTTATCAAAGAAGATGGTGATTTTAAAAAACCTACCTTTTCTACAAAGAACATACTTCTTTACTGCAGGTTGATTAAAACCTTCTTATTAGTCTACATGTTATAATATAATTCTACATTATTCAAAGTATTCAACATTTTTTTCAATCACATCTTCAATAAAATATATACCTCACATTTCCTTCAAAGACAGCACATGGAAATTCTGAAGAGCTGCCTGCATACCTGAAGTTGAAGATTTCCACACCTTCTGAATCTGAGCGCTCAAAATATCAAACTTCTCAGGGCAATCTCCCCTCTAAATCAGAGATTACCAGGAACAGGGCCCAATATGTACTAATTTCAGAATATCAGCAGTGTCTTTGGGGTTTTTTTTCTCCTCTGAAAAATATTTATTACATCCTTAATGTGTACTAAGCACTGTTGGCACTCAGAATAAATTTTAAAGACATACCTCCTGTCTTCAAGGTTATCTCAGTGTCCTTAGAAATACAGAAAAACATGTAAATAAACAAATGTACAAGGTTAAAAATTATAGGTTGCCCCGGAAAGCCCAGAAAAGGATATATAGAGTCACCAACACTTTGATCAAGTTCTAAATAATACTAGCAGTAATAACACCACCAAGATAGGTAAATTTTACTGTACTCATCTCACTTAATCCCCTTAATACCATGTGGTAGGTACTATTATTATCCTAATAATAATAACTTTGAAAATTAAAAATTTAGTAACAGCATGGTCAATTAACATTAACCCATTGCTAGTAAACAAAAGAGCTGAGACTTGAACCCAGGGTTTTCTGACTCCAGAGCTGACATTCTCAACTATTGTACCATCAATTATATTTCAAATGACACACATGCTCTAGGAGAGGGAAACTTAGGGAAAGAAGTCTAGAAAGAGAGAGAGAGAGAAACATTTGGGAAACTGCAAGAGGTTAGAATAGCTGTAATAATTTCTAGAGCAAAAGTAGGGGAGCAAGGAGAAATGAGACCACAGAAGTGGTCAGAAACTCCAATATGACTGGCCTTTATTGCATGCAATAACTTTTTCCTTTAGACTCTAGCTGATAAGATTCACCAAAGGGGCCAATTGATTAAAGGAGATGAGAAAGAGTAAAAAAAAAAAATAGAAATAATGCCAGATTTATGGTTTGGGCTCTGGGTGGATGGTAGTATCCTTAACAGAACCTGAAATATAAAAAGGGAAGCAGTTTTTGCAGTGAAGAGAAGAAAACTGATGTGCCCAGTTTCAACCATACTGAATTTAGTGTCCATGAGACATCCAGAGGCAGTGCCTAGGAGGCAGAAAATATATGGGCTAGAATTTAGGAGACATGCTGAGTTCAGGCATGGGGATAACTCTCTAGGTTCTAGATGTGACTCACCTACTTACAGATTCAATATATGCAAGTAGTTTAAAACCAAGCTTCCAAGAAGAATGTCCAGTGTAAGAAGGGCAAGAACAGGGATCTGAAATATACACTATTTAGAAGAAAGTAGAATAGTAGTTTAAATTCCCCTTTTATGAGCTTCACAGTCTTTGTGTACCTTCTCCTTATAATATTACCATTGGCACAAATCTACAATTGTTGACACCTTATTTGGATAATGTCTTATCCTCAATGAGACAAGCCCCCAGGAGCAGAGCTTTTGCTAACTGTTGTATTTCAAGTACTAATCATAATGTCAGCACATGGTAGGTGCTCAATACTGAATGAACGAACCAGTTAAAGAAAGATAAAACTCATCAGAAATGTGGAAAGAGAGGCAGGAAAGAGTGCTGTCAAAAGATTCCAAGATTCCATGAATAGATACATACATACAATAATACATACATACAATAAGAAATAAATTAATCTTTGAAAACTATTTGGCATCCTCACAATAACATAAGAAGAAGCACTGTCACAAGGGAGCAGAAAGTCCTAAAGGGCACTAAACTAGATAAAATTGAAAAAGAACTGAACAAAATAAGGGAGAATTAAAAGAAAACTAAAAATATAACACAAGATCAATATTTCTATTAGAAGCAATAAATAGAAGAATAGACACTGCAAAAAACTGGAACAGAAGTATACAGGTAAACATGAGAAAAATCATCAAAAATATGAAAGAAAAAGAAAGGCATCAAAGCTAAGCAAATACTAGGATTAAAAAAAAAGTACTTCCAACATAATAGTTACAGCTATTTCTTAAAATAAGCAAAACAATCAAAACAAAATATCAAAAATACAATTGATGAAACTTTCCTGAACTGAAAAAAATGAATATGCAAATAGATGTGACTCTCTAGATCAAAATAAAATCGAAAGTATTTTTTTTAATGATTTTTTATTATATTATGTTAGTCACCATACAGTACATCCCCAGTTTTCGATGTAAGGCTCGATGATTCATTAGTTGTGTATAACACCCAGTGCACCATGCAATATGTGCCCTCCTCACTACCCATCACCGACCTATCCCATTCCCCCACCCCCCTCCCCTCTGTAGCCCTCAGTTTGTTTCTCATAGTCCATAGTCTCTCATGTTTAAAATCGAAAGTATTCTACACACAGATTCTCCTGACAAATTCCTGAATTACAAATATAAATAAAAATCCACTGATAATCCAGACATTTCAAGTGGAACTATAAAAAAAATCTTAAAATTAACATAACGAAAAATACATAAATTAATAATGATAAACTATACCTAATCTCTACTCTATCAACTAGACATGCAGTGAGGGGAGAGGAGGAGAAGAGGATTTCAGATGGAACTTCAAAAAGTAATAAAATTCTTCATCTCACTCTCAGGGGACTTCACAGATCCCATTTCATTCTTGACTCTGCTAACTTTAAAGAAACCTCCTCCCAATCAATTCCAAAAAGCAGAAACTACACAGTTTGACTATAATCCACTAAAGCTTGGAACCTGTTTTTTAATGTCCAATGGAGAAAAATTAAAACTTGGTAATTAAAAACATTCTAACACTCTCCTAAATAACCATTAGTTCAAAACAAAACCATGATCAGAGACAATCTGAAAAATACTAAGAATGAGGCCATCATATAACAGCCTATGATTGATTTCCGGATCTGATTTCAGACATAAATTTAAAGGTTTAAATATCTTTTTAATGTTACTTATAATATTAAAAATTGGAAACAACATAAAGCAATAGTTATTATTCAAATATTAAAATCATATATTGTAATCTTTTTTAACATGGCATGGAAAAACATTCCAGCATAACATTATGTGAAAAATGTAGTATCCCAAACTAAGTATTTACCATATATGATTAAATGAAAGGTGATATGCAATAATAACCTCCCTGAAAATTTGGAGAGAAATAGAAATTAAAGGAATAGAATAATAATGGCACAAACACAGGTAATAAAAGCAAAATTTGAAGAAATATACTTTCTATACATCAAACCATCTTTTAAAAATAATTCAGATCTGACTGATGTATAGTTTAAATGTCTTACCCTCAATACAATTTTCTAAGTAAGCATATCAAATTTTTAGTACTCAATGTGTTGATATTATTTTCCAATATGCTAAAATTAATTTACTATGGTTGCAACTAATCTTAGGAAAAATCATACATCTAATCTCTGTTTAGTTGTAACATGAACGAATGATTTGATTTTCATGTACATTGCATATTCTAAAGATAAATATTAAGAACAATAACTGACAAGGGGTAGGCCATATTAGGTCAAATCTCATTGTAACTATCTCTAAAAAACCTATATATGAGACAAAAGTGAAAGCTAATAGTAACATACGAGTAAAAAGAGAAATTGGATTTTCTAATGAAATAGAATTCTGCAATTCATATCACTTGTGGTAATTATTTTACTTTAACCTAGTAGAAAGCCTTTGGTAGCCCATAATTAGATATGAAAATTAGTGCTATTCAATAAAGAATCCGGAATTCATAATAACACTGGCTTTTAAAATATACACCAAGCATTGAATACTAAGGTCAATGTCAGATTTTATCCATTCAAAGCTGAAAGCTGAATCAGTTTTATTAGAGATCCATACCAATAGCATACTTTGTGCCTGATCAGGATTTTCAATGTTTATTTTTCTCTTCAGTGTGTAACAGCATCATTACTGACAAGTAAATTAAGGTAAGTAATGCATACATCAAATAGAAGATGACTACAGAGTATTGTGAAATTTCATAATTTGCAACCCTTTTCAGGAGTATATACAGATTTTAGTGATCACAGCAGATAAACGTTACTTCTGAAATATTTGCATGAAACTTCACAAAGACTCAGCCTGTCAAGAAATGCTTCAGAAGCATGAATTTTTTTTATTCACTGGCATTTTCTCTTCTTTCCCAGCTACTAAAAGAAATGTCCTGAAAAGAACTCACAAGAGAAGGACCATAACACATCTATAGTAGGCAGATAAAATTCACTACTAATACTGATTTATTCTCCCTTCTCAGTGTGATAGGCAGAATAACTGTCACACAAAGAGCATATCTAACTGTGAATGTGTGAAGTTATACAGTAAAGGGGAATTAAGGTTGCTAATCAATTTACCTCAAGATGGAGATATTATCCTGTATTATCTGGGTGGGTCCAATATAGTCACAAGGCTCCTTATAAAGTGAAATAGAAAGGCAGGAAGGTCAGAGTTAAAGAGGCATTTGAAGATGCCACACTACTGGCTTTAAAGGTGGATTGGAAGCATGAGCCAAGGACTGTAAGAAGCCTCCAGAAACTGAAAAGGCCATGAAATAGATTTACTGCTAGAGCCTACAGAGGGAACTCAGTCCTACCATCATCTTGATTTTAACCCAGTAAAACATATGTCAGACTTCCGACCTCCAGAACTGTGAGATAATAAATTTGTGTTGTTTAAGCCACTAAGTTTTTAGTAACTTCTTACAGCAGCAATAGGAAGCAAAGTAAGGATCATACTGAAGGAGGGAACTAATAAAAATCCTAAAGAAAGTAACTCTGGAAGGAGAAGTTTCCATGCCAAATGGAAACCATAAGAAGAGAATGGGTGTTTCTTGGAGTTATGGCTATTTTGGAAAATTAATAAGTTTATAATTTTATGTGAGAAATCAAGTAGTATAAAAACATATTTTAAAAGAAAAAGTACACTTTAATTATCAGTCTATGCATTGTCAAAGGGCCTAAGGTTAAACTTCACATTCGGGGTCCCAGTTACAGATAAATGAATTTCAAGTAAAATTTTAAGGTACTTTAAATTTGTTACTCCAAATGTTTTAAAATTTTACTATTTTGTAGGTTTCGATATGAAAATGTTCTATTTTTACTTTACCTCTATATTTTTGTCTTCTCCAATGGCTTCTCGTATGCCCTTGCTCCCATATTTTCACTCCAAGACTCCACACCCACATTTTCTGAGACTTTACACCAATAAACTCTTCTCTTACATTTTTGGACTTCCCTTTTCACTTCATACTTCCTGCTCATGTTTCCCTGATCCTGCATGCCTCCCTTCTGGCATCAAACATGGTTCTTAGTTTCAATCAACCAATCAACAAATAAATAAATTTTGGCAGATTTAAAGAGAAACAATTTATTAAAAATGTATGATCAGAGATAATGCCAAGTGTTGGTAAAGATGTTGAGCAACTACAGCTCTACTTACAGTGGAGATATTAATTGGTGGAAATATTAATTAGTAAAATCACTTTGGCGAATTGTTTAGAAATATGTTTGTGAGCTATGAAGGTGAAACAACACCTAAAATCATGAAGACACCTCTGTCATTGGCCCTTGGTACAGACGAGAACCTGCAATGCCACCACTAACAACTCAGCTATCTAGAAACTGTTCGTAAAACAAGGGTCATTGCTGCTTCCGTGTCCCAGATGTAGCTACTGCTTCTACCACCATCTAACCAATGGTCCCAAACACTGCCCCATAAAAGACTAGATTATCTAAGCACAGGAAGGAGTTTCAGAAGTCAAGTAACCAAAAGGCAACTAAATGTCCCATATATCTCCTATGACATCTTAAATATATTCTGCAACAATCTCATCAGAGCCATCTTTCTACCTCAGAAATTTCTTCCTCATAATCGTATGTGCCTTCATAAAATCAATTCCTATAACTTACATACCAATGGCTCCCAAATTTGTGCTTCTGACTTGGCTATTGTGTGCAGAAGCCTGGGACTTCAAGCAAGTTTCAATGTGGGTTCTTCTTCTGATCAAATATTGCTCTCTATAAAAGAAACAACAACAACAAAAACTTCCCTGCACCCCTCCCCCAGATGGTCATTTCCACAGATTTATGCAGGTCCTCTATAGAAGCAAAACACAAAAGTTTTTTCCTCCACAAAATGTAAATCATATAATATCTCATATAATATCTAGAGGATGTGAATCTCCTTTGAATTACAAACAGAGATCACCTGCACTTTAGTTCTTGCTGGAGACCTCAGTCATGACTAACCTGATATCTGACTATTTTCCAAAGCTTGGCTGAAATAGCTAATATTTGAGAAAGACATTCTGAAGGGTAGACAAATATTTATTCTTTGGATTCTTCAGACTTTATCCTTACATTAAACTACCTATCCAGAACAACGGTACTCTGAACTCCTAAAGAATTGCTTTTAATTAGACAAAACTGATTTTAAAATAACAACAGCAACAACAACAACATGGGAAAGTTTTTTGTTATAATTATTGAATTTATTCCATGCCCTTATGTAAAATTTCTCATGACAAATTTATCTCAGAATGTCCAGGAATAAAGGCTGTTTCATGTGATAAAATTTATGCTTGTTACCATAACACAATGAAAACTATGGAACCCATTTATTCTAATTGTCCAGTTTTTGCACTCAGCTGCATTAGTGTTCCTTACTAGTCGTGCTGGTATTTATATTTCCTGCTTTACGTCTATTTCTTAGTTATAACATTTAACTTTTTTTTATCATTTAATCAAAAGTATTTGCTGCAGTTCTACAATAAGCCATCATTCTTCTAGGTGTTAAGAATACAACAGGGAAGAAATAATACACTAACATCCCTGCCACTGCAGAATTTACACTCTCATAGGGGGAAAGACTGAATATAAATATGTAAGATACATAATATATGAGATGGAAAAATAAAGACCAAAAAGGATGAATGAACATACAAGAACTGAACAAATTTTAAACATGGTAGTGAACTGAAAAGTGACAAAGGAAAAAGGACAGTGTGGCAGGAAAGGAAAGAGCAAGAAGTGGAGTGGGGGAAAAAATAAGGAGGGCCAGATCACATGAGGTCTTTTATTCTGAGATGGGAAGCCAAGGAGGGTTTTGTAAAAAATAATAATAATAATAAATAACATGGTAAGACTTGAGTTGTAAACCAACAGGTCTGGCTACCATGTGGAAAAAAATTAGTGGCACATGGAGAGATCAGTGAGATGGCTACAGCAAATTAACTGTGACAGAGATAAAATAGAAGGATCTGACAGTTGGATAAAATAAAAAAATAATTAATGAAAAATTTCAGAACAAGTAAGACTTGGAGAGAAGAGAAAATATCAGAGAACCAGAATGGCATGAGATTTCTCTACAACTGGATGTCAGAAGAAAATGGAGAATGACTTCAAAATTCTAGAGGAATTTTTTTCAAACTAAACCCAACCCAAAAGCAGAATAAAAGATATCTTTAATATGGCAGAACTATCTTGTAACAACATTCTCTCTTGGAGAATGTGCTTTAGCAAAAAGGGGGAGAAAACCTAAAAAGTAGAGGACATAGAATTCAGGGAACTATGGGAGAGTAGGAAAGAAAACCACAGCTTGACAGCAGTGCAGCACAACAGGCCCAGAAAGTGACAAGTCCAAATTCAAGCAGGAAGAAAGAAAATCTCTGTCAGGTTCATAGGAAAAATACAGATTTGACAAAGAGATGATATGTTAAATGATATAATGAAGTATATGGAAAATAAGAATATAGGTCTAAAAAATTAGGCAAATAAAAATAAGGCAATTATTTAATGCAACTTTACTATACTTCTTAACAAACAGTATTTACACTGTCATAATGATGCTAGTGATTTAACTCAAAGGAATGAAAGAACTACATTAGGAGGATATGGAAAGGGAGGTGTAAGTCCAAGGAGGTTAAACATGCAAATCATAAAACGTTGTCACTATATAGAAACTAAAACAAGTCACCAAATAACACAACAGTAAAAATATTGTATAGAAAAGCATGGTAATCACAGGAAGAAAGAGCTAAAAGCTGTTAACCCTGAAAACTAAAACAGTATGTAAGTAAAGGAATATACTGTTTTTCATTATAATCACTTTTGGTATTTTTTTAAAAACCATGGGACTACTTTGTCAAAAATTAGTTGCCCATAGAGCCGAGGGTCCATTTCTGGGTTCTCTATTCTGTTCCATTGGTCTATGTGTCTGTTTTTGTGCCAGTACCATGCTGTCTTTGTGATCACAGCTTTGTAGTACAGCTTGAAATCCGGCATTGTGATGCTGCCCAGCTTTGTTTTTCCTTTTCAACAATTCCTTGGCGATTCAGGGCCTTTTCTGGTTCCATACAAATTTAAGGGCTATTTGTTCCAGTTCTTTGAAAAATGTCATTGGTATTTTGATGGGGATAGCACTGAAAGTGTAGATTGCTCTGGTCAGTAGGAAAAGAAAGGGATAAAGAAAGGGGGGGTAATCAGAAGGGGGAATGAAGCATGAGAGACTATGGACTCTGAGAAACAAACTGAGGGCTTCAGAGGGGAGGGGGGTGGGGAAATGGGATAGGTTGGTGATGGGTGGTAGGGAGGGCACGTATTGCATGGTGCACTGGGTGTTACGGGCAACTAATGAATCATCGAACTTTGCATCAAAAACCAGGGATGTACTGTACGGTGACTAACATAATATAATAAAAAATATTTTAAAAAATACAGAAAAAAAATAATAAAAATAAAAAATAATTTAATGGTATTTAAAAAAAATAAAAAATAAAAATTAAAACCATGTGACTGCATTAATTTAATAAAATTTAATTTTTAAAATTAAAATAGAAATCTCATATGATCCAATTATTCCACTACTGGGTATTTACCCAAAGAAAATTAAAACATTAATTTGAAAAGATACATGCACCCCTAGGTTTATTGCAGCATTATTTACAGTAGCCAAGATATGAAAGCAACCCAAGTGTCCAACCATAGAAGTACGAACATAGAAGATGTGGTGTATACACACACACACACACTGAAATATTAGTCAATCATAAAATGGATATGATCTTGCCATTTATGATAACAGACCTAGAGGGTATTATGCTAAGTGAAGTAAGTCAGAGAAAGACAAATACCATATGACTTCACTTATACGTGGAATCTAAAAAACAAAACAAATGAATAAACAAAAAGCAGAAACAGACTTATGAATACCAGAGGGGAGGAGGGGAGGAAATGGGCAAATGGGTGAAGGGGAGTCAGGGATAGAAGCCTCTAGTTATGGAATGAATAAGTGACTGGGATAAAAGTACAGCATAGGGAATATAGTCAATGGTACTGTAATTGCCGCATGGTGACAGAGGGTAGCTACACTTGTGGTGAGCATAGCATAACATACAGATTTGTCAAATAACGATGCTGTGCACCTGAAACTAATGTAACATTGTGAGTCAACTATACTTCAATAAAAAAATGAAGAGTTTATGTGTACATACAAACTCACACACACACATATACACTTCTAGGTATGCTACTTAACAGGGCTATTAACTTAATTGTTGAATCTTGGGGAGAGGAATATTATTATTTTCCCCATATATATGGTATAAACTGAACAAATGGGTTTGATTCAGATTGTCCCCTGGTAGCCACCTCTTCACATGAAAATAATAGTTTTCCTACACTAAAACCTATAAGTTATTTTTCATCTCCATATGAATTTCCATTACCCAGTATGAAATATTGAAAATGGGAGATTATTATAGAAATGCTACATAACTTTCTCGTATCCAGCAGTGTTTAGAGATTTCAGAATGATTTTCGAAAAAGGATATTACACTTAGGTCAGCAAACTCAGTTATCTATTGAATGCAAATGCAAATAAAAAGCCTTGCATTCTACCTTTATTCTATGAGGGCATTCAACAAACCTCTGTAACACATCTTAATACCTCCAAAAGCGGACTTGGAAAATTTCTCCTTTCCTATCGAAAATTAATTCCTTCCAAATAGATCCTGTGGGTCTTCACATGGTGGTTTTGTAAATGTTAGAACAGCACAGGTGAAATTAACAGGAAACCTAAAAACAACAATAACAAACAGCAACAATAAACTAATTCAAACAATAAGAAAATGCATTAGTTCACATAAGTAAAAGTCTAAAGTCTGACAAGGGTCAGGGTAAACCAAATACAAATTACTCCATTCTGTTGTTTTGCAATGTTCTTATGCCCCTCTACCTCCCTGTCCCAGCTTCATCCTCAGGGTGGTAGCAAGACTGTGGCATCAGTTCTAATTCTCACACCTCCAAAGGGAGAAAAGGGGAACACTTCCACAGCTGTACCAGAAGCACCAGGAAAAAGCATCAGGTGCGTCATTGTCTTAATCATGTGTTTTTGATGCTTTGCCATCTGGCACAATGCTGACCCTGGAGAGCGCTAGCCAATTCCTGAAGATAGCAAAAGACTGGCTTCCAAGTGTGCCCTTTTATACACAAACCAACCAATCCTGACCCTTACCCTCAATCACCTCTTTTATTGAGCTCTTACACTCAGGGCCTCTATTCCCCTGCCCTAATCACCCCAGGGCCAGTACAGGACAACTAAGGATAGGCCCTAATGACCCAGAGCCCACCAAAATCATTCAAAGTAGCCAATCCTAAACCTGGTTACACTGCCTTGCTTGTTCCTTCATATGGAAACCACAATTAAGGCGTTTGTTCACATTTTCTCCTCATTCCCTATGCCTGACCAAACCCATGTAGTCCCCCATGTGTGTTTCTATACAAACCCACGTGTGCCCCCTCCTTTTGGTATCTTTGCAACAATCTGTTGGCCTCCCCATATATGAACAATAATAAAATCTACATTTTTAAAAAGTCATTCTTTCTGCCTTAGTTGCTGAAATTAAGCCATATACCTACTCCTGAGCCAATCACTGGCAAAGAGTATAGAATTACACAGACATGAGTTTTCCAAAACTGTATGAAGGAGCACTCTTGAGCACTCGAGTACATTTTTGATGGCAATACAGGGATATCCAACATCTGCAGGATACCACACAAACTGTTAGCTCAAGATAATTCACGATTTCAACACTACATCCCATTACATTCTTTTCAATGATGTCGTACCTTTGAGAAGCTGGGTTCTGAGCAGTTGCTATTGTAAATAATAATAATAATAATAATAAAAACAAGAACTGCACAAATATCAATAAGGTTGAAGTAATGAAGGTGGTGATATATAATCTGATTCCAGGTTGGAGAAGTTGTGTTTGGAGCTGTTAGATATTTCTTTCTGCCTAGATTATTATGATTAAATTACATAGATACTAAGAACCACTGGAACCAACATATTTGGGAATCTCTGACTGAGACAAATAAGACCTAAGTCTGTTTGGAGGTGAAGTAACTTCCCCTCAGAAGCACAGGCTTCATGGAGCGCATCCAAAGAGAATTGTAGTCCTGTCAAGAAAGAGAAAGAAGGAAGAGTCTACAACAGTGTTCACCCTATGGAATTACTATTATTTCCCTTTAAATTAGCAGGTCCATTTCTTCTGTTAAATTACTAAAAACAAAAAAAAACCCACTTTATCCTTATCTTTAAGGTTGTCTTAAAACAATCTGAAAACTTTTCTATAGGTCAAAAATACATTGGTTATGTTTTATTATATGGCAATTATATGAAGATACTTTATATTACCTCTAATGTCAACAATAATCCTAAGAAATGTATATTACCACCATTTTACAGATAAGTAAAAAGAGACCGTAAGATTAAAGTCATTTAGCTAGTAAATGTTGGGCAAGTCTGCCTGGTTCCAAATATGATTTGATGCCTTCACATCTTAATTATTACATTTCTGAAGTACTAGTTCACTTTCTTGCTTCAGATTTTACCAATTCCTCTGTGAAATGCTCTCCTCCTTTATTTCTATGTGACCTGCAAACTCTTTGAATGATTCTCCCTCTAAGCCTGTTTTATACTTTCACCTTAATGTTCTATTTAAAATATCCCCTTTACCTGTTTTTATGGTCCTCTTTCTACTCCAACCCCAAATTAAGATTTTCCTTAAAATGAAAAAAAGTCTGTTTTTCTTAGCACTTTCTATGTCATTTCTGTGTATTTAATTCTCAAATCTCTAACTTCTGTCCTACTATCTTCCATACTTCTAACTGAATATTTGCATTTGGATGTCTCCCTTTTAGATAGAATCAACATGTCTAAACTGATCCCATCACTCTCCTTTCAAAACTAGCACTTGTACCCAATTTCCCTTTTGATGGTCATGTTTGCCCCAGACAGCTAGTCTTGAAACCTCAAAACTATAGTTGATACCCACTTGTTTTTGACCTCCACAAGTTCATCCTCACTATGAATCCGTCAAGTCACCCCTTAGAATCAACTTTTTTTCCTTTTCTTTTCTTTATAGATTTTATTTATCTTAACAATTTTATTGTTAATATCATTGTGAACTATGGATTATTTAATTTATAATTGATTAAATATTTCCTCTATTTTCTCACTTACAAAAAGAAAAAAGGTTAAAGCTTGCTACCTACTTTCAGGGTTTATGACAATAGGGTATAATGGCGCCATGACTCTCAAAATAGGTAATAACCAAACATTGGCATGAACTATATGAAGCACAGTTTAATTTCCTTAAAATGTAAACCTTTCATACAGATATAGAGATACAGAGGTATATAGACACAGAGATGGTACTCAATTATATCTATGGAAAGAATGACAGAATTAATTTAAAATAGTTCTACTTTTTTCTTTCAAAAACCTTCAATTCTTTGAATTATTACATTCTACTATTGTTCTCCGCTTCCCTCCCCAATATTATTTTAATAAATATTATTACAATGCTGGAAGCACGATTTTAAATCATATGTAGAAAAAGTTTAGTGAGCCTACCTCTGTTTAATTTGATAATGTTATGTTTTGTCAGATTAGTTTTCTGCACATTTCCATTTTATTCATTCATTCACACAATTTTAAGTTCATTGGGTTCTACTCACAACAATTTAAAGTTCATGGGTTGCTCATTTCTTAATTTGCATGGTTAAATATAGCCTAGCATGTATAAATAAATTAATGCTTTACTTATACAGGATACCACTATTTCAGAATGTTTTTGAATGTTCTTTTCTCTCCATTTTCCTGCCTGCCTGTCTGCCATGTTGCAGCCCTACCCCTCCTCCCTCCAAAGAGGTTTGTGACAGTGTTGTTAGTCAGCTTGTAGTGATCAGGTTGAGAAAGGCCATACAACTTCCCCAAAGTGCAAAAGGAACAGCAACAAACCATTCAGTTAAATCTCTCTCTCCTTTGGTTCCCAAAGCCTGGCATTTTAGGCCAGAGACTTTGCATGTATGCATCAGCGCAGAGTCATAGTACCTGAGGATTGTGGCTAAAGCTTTTCGTGTGTGGTTTCAGCTTCTTATCAAATTTAAAAAAATGTTTTCTTCTCTGCTGGTGGAGAAGAAAACAATGGTTGGAACATGTAGAAAAATTTGAAGTAATAGTCACTTGTAAAAATGAAACAATGCAGGGGGTGCCTGGGTGGCACAGTGGTTAAGCGTCTGCCTTCGGCTCAGGGCGTGATCCCGGCGTTGTGGGATCGAGCCCCACATCAGGCTCCTCCGCTGGGAGCCTGCTTCTTCCTCTCCCCCTGCTTGTGTTCCCTCTCTCGCTGGCTGTCTCTATCTCTGTCAACTAAATAAATAAAATCTTTAAAAAAAAAAATGAAACAATGCAGATGTACCTTGTTCCTCCCCTCTCATGCTACAGTCTCATTCTTCAAAGGGAGACTACCTTACTGGCTCATAAATACCCTTGTAGACGTCTAAACATAAACCAGCACAAGCTTTTAGTTTCTTTTTATCACAGAAATGGAATCATACTGTACATCATTTGCAACTAGTTTTCCATTTACTCAAACCTATGTGAGCCTCATTCCTTTAAATGACTACATAGTATTATATGATATATGCAAAAATTTATTTTGTCATCTCCCTTTTTATCATAATTCAGGTTGTTTCCAGTTTTGCTATTAGAAACTTAAAAAGCTTAAATGAACATTCTCCTACTCTGAGAGCTAGTATAAATATTTATGTAGTGTAGATTTCTAAAAGTTCAATTACTGAGTGAAAGATACATGCATTTAAAATTTTGATAAATATTGCCAAAATATTATCTTGTTTGCTGCCAGAACAGTGTCACCTGTTTTTGGCACATTCTCACCATCTGTACATTATCAATCTTGAAAAATGTCAGTGCAATAGGTGGAGCATGGCATCTTAATATTTAAACTTATATCTCTTTTACTATTGATGAGGCTGAATATCTTCTGTGAATTATTGGTTTATGTCTTTTATTCATACATATTTTGGGCTATTATCTTTGTCTTCTGGATATACAAAAGCATTGTATATGTATATATTTATCAGTTAAATATGTAAATCTTTTTTCCTAATCTGTCAGTTGAAAAATTATTTATTTAACATCTTTTATTTTTTCCCATCCATTCTCCCATGAGCATGTTACTCAGTAGTAAAATAATAAAATATTAAGCAGCAGGACTAAAAGAGAAGAAATAAGCTATAAATATAATCTATATATTGTATGACAAAATTTTGAATAAGTGAATTGATTGTATTTATCTAACACCAAACTAGTGGGTCAGCTTGGCTAATTTAGTAAAATATGAGACAATAATCACAATTGTCTCATGAAGTTTTTTACTTACTCGAACGAAACTCTTGAGGTTAGGGGCATTGTCCTTCTCCTTTGTATATTAATAGTGCTTAGCAGGGCCTGTTGGCCCTCACTAATGATAGCTGGCCCTCAGTAATGATTGACGAATACATGGAGTAAAAGAGAACCAGATAAACCAGTGGTCTTCTTTTTTTTTTAATAATAATTTTTTATTATGTTATATTAGTCACCATACAGTACATCCTTAGTTTTTGATGCAGTGTTCCATGATTCATTATTTGCGTATAACACCCAGTGCTCCATGCAATATGTGCCCTCCTTAATACCCATCACCGGCCTATCCCAATCCCCCACCCCCCTCCCCTCTGAAGCCCTCGGTTTGTTTCCCAGAGTCCATAGTCTCTCATGGTTCGTTCCCCCTTCTGTTTACCCCCCCTTCATTCTTCCCTTCCTTCTCCTACCGATCTTCCTGCTATCTCTTATGTTCCATAAATGAGTGAAACCATATCATAATTGTCTTTCTCTGCTTGACTTATTTCACTTAACATAATCTCCCAGTCCCGTCCATGTTGCTGCAAATGTTGGGTAATCGTTCTTTCTGATGGCTGAGTAATATTCCACTGTATATATGGACATCTTCTTAATCCAGTCATCTGTTGAAGGGCATCTTGGCTCCTTTCACAATTTAGCTATTGTGGAAAATGCTGCTATGAATATTGGGGTGCATATGGCCCTTCTCTTCACTACATCTGTATCTTTGGGGTAAATACCCAGTAGTGCAATTGCTGGATCATAAGGTAGCTCTATTTTTAACTTTTTAAGGTACCTCCACACTGTTTTACAAAGTGGCTGTACCAACTTGCATTCCCGACGGAATGGGAGAAGATATTTGCAAATGACACTACAGATAAAAGACTGGTATCCAGTTTTCGGCAGTACGAAGATGGCGGAGGAGTAGGGGACCCCTTTTTCAGCCGGTCCCCAGAGTCGAGCTGGATAGGTACCAGACCAGCCTAAACAGCCACGGAATCAGCCTGAGATGCAGGAAGATACATCTGGATCTCTACAAATGAACATCTCCAGCGCTGAGTATTGAGGTACGAAGCCGGGAGCCATGAAACCACGCACAGATATCGGAAGATAAATGGAAGGGGGAGGGAGCCGCCGCATTCAGGCGCCGGGAAGCGGTAGCCACCTGCACGGGTGAGTGGGCGGACTCGCGGATGGCACCGCGAAACAGCAGACTGAGACCCTGAGTCGGGAGCGCACGCCACCAGGCTTCTCACGGAACTCCGGGAGGAATCCCGGTGTGCTCACCGGAAATAGACTGAGACCCCGAGATCCGGGAGCACACGGGGGCGGCTGGCGGCTGGTGGCGTTAGAAACACAAAAGACAGAGACAGGCCGGCCCTGGAAGTGAGGGCTGGGATGCCGGGTGTGGGGCGCACATCCCCGGACGCTGCAGGGTTGAGCAGCACCAACAGAAACAGAGATAAAGTGGCCAGAACATCAGTGGAGAACGGGCCGCAATCCCTCTGTTCTGTGACAGAGGCTGAAATTCGGCCGCTGCTGCTCTGACTCTCAGAAGAGGCACAGCAGACCGCCAGGGAAAGCCGCCAGAGAACAAAAGCCTGGAAGTACCCGCTCAACAGCGTGCCCATCCCCATCACCCCTCGCAGGGGACACGGAGACTCTACCCAAACAGGGTTGCCTGAGTATCGGCGCGGCACGCCCCTCCCCCAGAACACAGAAGGCAGGCTGAAAAATCAAGAAGCCCACAACCTGGGGTGCCTCGGTGGCGCAGTCATTGAGCGCCTGTCTTCGGCTTAGGGCCTGATCCCTGCGTTCCGGAAAGGAGTCCCTCATCGGGCTCCTCCGCTGGGAGCCTGCTTCTTCCTCTCCCACTCCCCTGCTTGTGTTCCCTCTCTCACTGGTTGGCTCTCTGCCACATATAAATAAATAAAATCTTTAAAGAAGAAGCCCACATCCCCAAGATCCCTATAAAACAAGGGGCATGGCCTGGGACCCAGTCAATAATTTGGGCTCTGGACAACCCCGCAACCTCTCCTCATCAGAATGACAAGAAGGAGAAGCCCCCCCCCCAGCAAAGAAAAGACAGTGAGTCTGTGGCCTCTGCCACAGAAATAATGGATATGGATGTAACCAAATTATCAGAAATGGAATTCAGAGTAACGAAGGTCAAAATGTTGAGCAGAATTGAAAAAAGTATTAACGAAAAGGTTACTGAGAATATAGAATCCCTAAGAACAGAAATGAGAGCGAATCTGACAAATTAAAAATTCTATCAGCCAAATGCAGGCAAAACTAGAGGCTCTGATGGCCAGGGTCACCGAAGCAGAGGAACGTATTAGTGAATTGGAGGATGGGTTAATAGAGGAAAAAACGAAAATTGAAGCTGGTCTTAAAAAAATCCATGCCCACGAATGTAGGTTACGGGAGATTACTGACTCAATGAAATGATCCAATGCCAGATGCATCCGCATCCCCGAGGGGGTGGAGAAAAACAGAGGTCTAGAAGAGATATTTGAACAAATTGTAGTTGAAAACGTCCCTAATCTAGCGAGGGAAACAAACATTCGTGTCCAAGAGGCAGAGAGGTCCCCTCCCAAGCTCAACCACGGGGTTCTATAAAGGTAAAAAGGCCCCAAGAATGATACAGAACAGAAAGTCACAACTGAAACAAACAAAGACTTTACTGGTAACATGGGATCATTAAAATTCTATCTCTCAGTTCTTAGTGCCAATGTAAATGGTTTAAACGCTCCCATAACACCACAGGGTTGCAGATTGGATAAAAAGAAATGACCCATCCATTTGCTGTCTACAAGAGACTCATTTCGAACCCAAAGATGCATTCAGACTGATAGTAAGGAGATGGAGTACCATCTTTCACGCAAATGGACCTCAAAAGAAAGCTGGGGTGGCAATTCTCATATCAGATACATTGAATTTTAAACTAGAGACTATAGTTACAGACGCAGAAGGGCACTATATTATTCTTAAAGGAAGTATTCAACAAGTGGATATGACAATTATAAATATATATGCCCCCAACAGGGGAGCAGCAAGATACACAAGCCAACTCTTAACCAGAATAAAGAGACATATAGATAAAAATACATTAATAGTAGGGGACCTCAACACTCCACTATCAGAAATAGACAGAACACCCTGGCAAAAACTAAGCAAAGAATCAAAGGCTTTGAATGCCATACTCGACGAGTTGGACCTCATAGATATATATAGAACACTACACCCCAGAACCAAAGAATACTCATTCTATTCTAATGCCCATGGAACATTCTCAAGAATAGACCATGTTCTGGGACACAAAACAGGTCTCAACCGATACCAAAAGACTGAAATTATCCCCTGCATATTCTCAGACCACAACGCTCTGAAATTGGAACTCAACCACAAGGAAAAATTTGGAAGAAACTCAAACACTTGGAGACTAAGAACCATCCTGCTCAGGAATGACTCGATAAACCAGGAAATCAAAAATCAAATTAAACAATTTATGGAGACCAATGAGAATGAAAATACAACAGTCCAAAACCTATGGGATACTGCAAAGGCAGTCCTAAGGGGGAAATACATAGCCATCCAAGCCTCACTCAAAAGAATAGAAAAATCTAAAATGCAGTTTTTATATTCTCACCTCAAGAAGCTGGAACAGCAACAGAGGGACAGGCCTAATCCACGCACGAGGAAGCAGTTGACCAAAATTAGAGCTGAAATCAATCAAGCAGAAACCAGAAGTACAGTAGAGCAGATCAACAGGACTAGAAGCTGGTTCTTTGAGAGAATCAATAAAATTGACAGACCACTGGCAAGACTTATCCAAAAGAAAAGAGAAAGGACCCAGATTATTAAAATTATGAATGAAAAAGGAGAGGTCACGACGAACACCATTGAAATTGGAAGGATTATTAGAAATTTTTATCAACAGCTATATGCCAATAAACTAAGCAATCTGGAAGAGATGGAATCCTTCCTGGAAACCTATAAACTACCAAGATTGAAACCGGAAGAAATTGATTCCTTAAACAGGCCAATTAATTATGAAGAAATTGAGTCAGTGATAAACAACCTTCCAAATAACAAAACTCCAGGCCCGGACGGTTTTCCTGGGGAATTCTACCAAACATTCAAAGAAGAAATAATACCTATTCTCCTAAAGCTATTTCAAAAAATAGAAACAGAAGGAAAGCTACCAAACTCATTCTATGAGGCCAATATTACCTTGATCCCCAAACCAGGCAAAGACCCCATCAAAAAGGAGAATTACAGACCGATTTCCCTAATGAATATGGACGCCAAAATCCTCAACAAGATACTTGCTAATAGAATCCAACAGTACATTAAAAGGATTATCCATCACGATCAAGTGGGATTCATACCTGGGATGCAAGCGTGGTTCAATATTCGCAAATCAATCAGCGTGATACATCATATCAACAAGAAAAGACTCAGGAACCATATGATCCTCTCAATCGATGCCGAAAAAGCATTTGACAAAATACAGCATCCTTTCCTGATTAAAACCCTTCAGAGTGTAGGAATAGAAGGTACATTTCTCAATCTCATAAAAGCCATCTATGAAAAGCCTACTGCAAATATTATTCTCAATGGGGAAAAGCTGGAAGCCTTTCCCTTAAGATCAGGAACTCGACAAGGATGCCCACTCTCGCCACTATTATTCAACATAGTACTAGAAGTCCTTGCAACAGCAATCAGACGACAAAAAGGGATCAAAGGTATTCAAATTGGCAAAGAAGAAGTCAAAATGTCTCTCTTTGCAGATGACATGATACTCTATATGGAAAACCCAAAAGAAGCCACTCCCAAACTATTAGAAGTTATAGAGCAATTCAGTAACGTGGCGGGATACAAAATCAATGCTCAGAAATCAGTTGCATTTCTATACACGAATAACGAGACCGAAGAAAGAGAAATTAGGGAATCCATCCCATTTACAATAGCACCAAAAACCATACGTTACCTTGGAATTAACTTAACCAGAGACGTAAAGGACCTATATTCTAGAAACTATAAATCACTCTTGAAAGACATTGAGGAAGACATAAAAAGATGGAAAGATATTCCATGCTCATGGATCGGAAGAATTAACATAGTTAAAATGTCCATGCTACCCAGAGCAATCTACACTTTCAATGCTATCCCGATCAAAATACCAAGGACATTTTTCAAAGAACTGGAACAAACAGTCCTTAAATTTGTATGGAAACAGAAAAGGCCCCGAATCTCCAAGGAACTGTTGAAAAGGAAAAACAAAGCTGGGGGCATCACAATGCCGGATTTCGAGCTGTACTACAAAGCTGTGATCACAAAGACAGCATGGTACTGGCACAAAAACAGACACATAGACCAATGGAACAGAATAGAGAGCCCAGAAATGGACCCTCGGCTCTTTGGGCAACTAATATTTGATAAAGCAGGAAAAAACATCCGGTGGGAAAAAGACAGTCTCTTCAATAAATGGTGCTGGGAAAATTGGACAGTTACATGCAAGAGAATGAAACTTGACCACTCTCTCACACCATACACAAAAATAAACTCCAAATGGATGAAAGACCTCGATGTGAGACAGGAATCCATCAAAATCCTAGAGGAGAACATAGGCAGCAACCTCTACAACATCGGCCAAAGCAACCTTTTTCATGACACATCCCCAAAGGCAAGAAAAAACAAAAGATAAAATGAATTTATGGGACTTCATCAAGATTAAAAGTTTCTGCACATCCAAGGAAACAGTCAGAAAAACTAAGAGGCAGCCCACGGAATGGGAGAAGATATTTGCAAATGACACTACAGATAAAGGACTGGTATCCAAGATCTACAAAGAACTTCTCAAACTCAATACACGAGAAACAAATAAACAAATCAAAAAATGGGCAGAAGATATGAACAGACACTTTTCCAATGAAGACATACAAATGGCTAACAGACACATGAAAAAATGTTCAAAATCATTAGCCATCAAGGAAATTCAAATCAAAACCACACTGAGATACCACCTTACGCCAGTTAGAATGGCAAAAATAGACAAGGCAAGAAACAACAATTGTTGGAGAGGATGTGGAGAAAGGGGATCCCTCCTACATTGTTGGTGGGAATGCAAGTTGGTACAGCCACTCTGGAAAACAGTGTGGAGGTCCCTTAAAAAGTTAAAAATTGAGCTACCGTATGACCCAGCCATTGCACTACTGGGTGTTTACCCCAAAGATACAGGCGTAGTGAAGAGAAGGGCAATATGCACCCCAATGTTCATAGCAGCATTGTCCACAATAGCTAAATCGTGGAAGGAGCCGAGATGCCCTTCAACAGATGACTGGATTAAGAAGTTGTGGTCCATATATACAATGGAATATTACTCAGCTATCAGAAAGAACGAGTTCTCAACATTTGCTACAACATGGACGGCACTGGAGGAGATAATGCTAAGTGAAATAAGTCAAGCAGAGAAAGACAATTATCATATGATTTCTCTCATCTATGGAACATAAGAACTAGGATGACCAGTAGGGGAAGAAAGGGATAAAGAAAGGGGGGGTAATCAGAAGGGGGAATGAAACATGAGAGACTATGGACTATGAGAAACAAACTGAGGGCCTCAGAGGGGACGGGGGTGGGGGATTGGGATAGACCGGTGATGGGTAGTAAGGAGGGCACGTATTGCATGGTGCACTGGGTGTTATACGCAACTAATGAAGCATCAAACTTTACATCAGAATCCGGGGATGTACTGTATGGTGACTAACACAATATAATAAAAAATCATATTAAAAAAAAGAAAAAAGACTGGTACCCAAGATCTACAAAGAACTTCTCAAACTCAATACACGAGAAACAAATAAGCAAGTCAAAAAATGGGCAGAAGATATGAACAGACACTTTTCCAATGAAGACATACAAATGGCTAACAGACACATGAAAAAACGTTCAAAACCAGTGGTCTTCTATCAGAAACCATAGCAATGCATTCTTTTAATGACTTTTAAACACTGGTAGTTGATAGCATACTCATATAGCCAATATGACGTTTTAAGCCTATGATAATTCTTAGGTAGATGCATTTTTACCGCTTTGGGTTTTTTGGTGGTTTTGTTTTTTTTTTTGTTTTGTTTTGTTTTTTTTTGCTTGTTTTCAGTAAGATTCTTTCCCCATAACTTGTAAATAAATGTGTAAGTCATTTTAAACATATCTGACTACTTCGCTACCAGGTATTCACATTAATCCTTGTAATTGCTATTTAAAACCATTACATTTTAGGGGCACCAGGGTGGCTCAATGGGTAAAGCATATACCTTCGGCTCAGGATCCCAGGGTCCTGTGTGGGGCTCCCTGCTCAGCAAGGAGTCTGCTTCTCCTCCTCTTTCTGCCCCTCCCCCTGCTCACATGTGCTCTCTCTCTCTCTATCAAATAAATAAATAAAATCTTCAAAAAAAATAAAACCATTATATTTTAAATACAAACATCCATATGAAATTCAAAGCTACTCATTACTAAGTGGACAGAACTCTTTTATTGACCTATTTTATTCTTCTGAGAAAACCACTGGCATAGAGAAATGATCATTCAGGTGCCTGCAAGACACATGAAGGTATTACCACACTAGAGAAAACCTTCATTTTCCTTAGAAAGAAAGTGATTTTGTTATTCCAGGGTCCACTTTTAGTTTCCTCTCCCTCATGATTCATGACATAACCTCAAAGGACATTAGTGACAGTCCTGAAACTCTAAATTATAGGTTGACCACTCTTGGCTTTTCCTTTAGAAAGGGCAGTAGCAAAAGCCTTTAGTAAGTCAGCTTGACTGACGAAAATTTGGAAAAATTGCTGGTCTAACATTAACCACTTCAAAATAAAGTCAGGTGGTCAGGACTGTGCTATTATTCCCATGGCGTTTAGCTTACTTTATAAATGCCTGAACGTGCCATTCTGTTCATCCAGAAATGTTTACTGAGCATCTACTATATGCCAGATGGTGGGCTAGGTCCTAGAGATTAAAGGCAATTAAGACAAAACATTGCTTTCCAGGGTTTCACAGTTTAAAATAATAGTTGCTTTACTGTTTTCATTAACGATAAATAACATATTCAAATCAATTCCAAGAATAGACATAGATGCAGATTAGGATATGGCCAGTTATTGTTTATCCACTGAAATAGGATGGTGCTATATAGGAAGGACAGAAATCTGAAATTAGATCCAATAATTGGAGTGGAGCATGTGTTTGGGGTACAAAAAGAGGTGCAGGTGCTGGGAGGAAATCCAGCCTATGAGGCAAAAATGATATCTGAAATCTCTGGCAATAAGTAGAAAAATGGCTGTTTCTGGAGAGTCTAACACAGTGATCAGTGAGAACATGCAGTGAGAGATAATTCAAGATCAATAATCTCACACGTCCAAGCAGGTAGGCAGTTGGCATCCAATAAGTTTGTCAGCAAATCTTGAAGTGAGAAAGGCATGGTTTCAAAGCTGGATTATAGGGGAAAGTTTAGTCCTGGTCAGATGGAAAGGGAAAAGGGTGGAAAGAGTGTAGCATATTTTTAGTTCTAATAATATTTTTAAGGTATATAGTGAGTCACAATGGAGCAAGGCAGAAAACTGGTTAGGCAAACTGGGGCAAACACACCTCTAGGGGGAGCCTATGGCTTTTTTCTATTCTTGTATCCTCCACATGTCCCCAAACTCCCAACTCCCAGACTGTGTACATATTTCCCCCTTAAGGAGGAATGCTGTCAGGGATAGAACAAGTTTAAGAGCCCTCGTCAGATCATAGTACTAGAAAGTAGAACTTTCCAAAGAATTAAAAACAGAACACAGATGAGCATGGATTCTCTTGTTTTTTTCCTTCCAGAAATAATTAAGCATGAGTTTGTTCAAATTATCTGTGGCCATTTATTTTTCTCTTTTCAGATGCTTTTCTTCTCCCACAGGCCTGGAAGCAACTCCTTTTTGGAAACTGCACTCCCAGTCCTCTCTCCAACACCTGCCCCCGTCAGCCATGGAGAGGCACAGTGGAGAATGCTTCTTATCTCTCCCTTGCTTCTTTATATCTATATTTGGGGTATGTGGACTTGGATTGGCATTTTCTCTCTTTGGAGGGAAACGGGGTCAAGCAATGTTGAGGAAGCAGCTTTTTCTCAAGTTTTGGTTCAATGTGCTTTAGGTCATTTTGGCTTAAGAGAACAAGCTCACTCACAGGGTCCAGTCTAAATCTCAGTGTTCTTCATTAAATTCTGCCCTAGAGCCTTTGTACTTATTGTTCTCTCTGTGACACTTCTATGTATCAGATATGTACATAACTCACACCTATACTTCCTTTATTATGTCTCTGTCCCAGTGTCACCTCTTCAGAGAGCCTAGCCCTGGCTACACTATATAAAATAACACTCACTCCAACTCGAGGCACTCCTATGTTCCTTACACAATTTTAGTTTTCTTCATAACACATATCACCATTTGAGGTATTAGGAGCCTCCTGATCTGAGTATCTGATCTGAATGTCTGCTTTATTCATTAGAATAGAGCTTTATTCATTAGAATAGAACACATAGCAAATGTTCAATAAAAGATGTTGAATAAGAAAGTTTATATATTAATAAAGAATTCATAAATATCTATTTACAACTGGGCCTACTCTCCTGGGCCTCTGGATCTTACACGCCATAGAGGGTAGAAGTTAAGATGATGGGCCCTGGGAACCTGACCATCAGGCTTGGTTTTCAGCTCCATTTACCAGTTGTTTGATACAGTTACTTACTTTCTCTGCATCAGAGTTTCTTATTTATGAAATAAATCCTTATATTATTAGAAAGATAATATTAATAGTACTTCATAAGTTTTGAGGGTTAAATTATAATGTAAATGATACATGCAAAGCACTTAGAATAGTACCTCATATGTACAAAAAGTGCTCAATAATTTTTAGCTGTCATTAATATAATATCTAGCTACCTACTTGATCTACTGGGTTGTCAAATAGGCATCTCATACTTGGTATGTCCAAAACAGAACTCTTGATTCCCCGCCCCCTATACTTGTCTCCCCTGTAGTCTTCACCATCTCAGTAAATGACACACCACCCATTGCTCACAAAATTAGATGAAACATCTTTGATTTCTCCCTTACCTGACCTACCAAATCCAATCCACCAGCAAATTTGTGAAGACTCTGCCTTCAAAATGTATCTGTATCTCTGTAACTCCATTACTATCACCCTAATCCAAGATGCCACGCTTTCCCCCTTTAACTGTGTCAGCACTCCAGCCTTGTTTCTTTTTTCTCCTCCTGCTCCTTTCTAATCCATTATCATTTAGAAGCCGCAGTAATTTTTGAAAAGACTTCCCTGTTCATGTCTTTCAGTGATTTCTCATTGCTTGTAGAAAAAAAGCCAAACTCTTTACAGTGGCTTACAAGGTCCTGCCTGATGTCAAACCTACCTAATTCTCCAACATCATTTTGTCCCATGTTCTCCTTGGTCTATAATGCTTTAGCCAGATTGGCTGCCTTTTTTTCTTTTTGAAACTATTTTCTACCTTTTATTGACTCGGAGCTTCTGCACTGATTATTCCTTTCACCTGGAATGCTGTTCACTGAGTTCTTGAATAGTTGTTCGAAGTCAATTTTTTAAAAATATTGTGTCAGTTACATAAAATATGACTTGAGATTATATTCTGCTCTAAATGGACTAGCATAGCAATGTCCCTCTTGACCTGCCCAATCTTGCCAATACATCTGAAATGATATACTTTCTCATTATAATCACTTGTTTATTGGCTATCAATTTCCCAAGCGTAAGTTTCCTGAAGGTAGGTTCACAGTCTGTCTCTTTCACCCTTATATTCATTCAGTCATTCAAAAAATAGTTTTTGAGCTCTTACTAAATACTATTGTTCTAGAAGCTGGGGACCTAGCAGTGAACAAAGCAGGCATATTCTCTGTGCTCATGCCCCACTGATCTTATTTTAGTGGGGAGATAGAGAATAAATGAATAAATAAGTAAAACTAGACTACATTCAATGATGATAATAAATATAGAATATAAAGTAGATGGGCAGAGGACTGTGTGGGGGGAGTGAGGGTTGATATTTTATAAACAATAACAGAGAAGATCTCTCTAAAAACGTGACATGTGGTTAAAGACATAAAAGAAATGGTGAGTATACATGTATATCTGGAGAAGACCTTTCTAGACAAAAGGAACAATGAGCACATACGTCCTCAAGCAGGAAAGTGCTTTGCCTGACTGAGAAACAGCAAAGAGGTCAGGGTGGCTGAAGCGGAAGAAGCAAAGGAAAGAGTGGGAATACATACAGAAAGGTAAGAGGAAGGGGTGCCATTCATATAGAGCCTGGTATTATGATGACTTTGGTTTCTTCTCTGAATGAGATGGGAAGCCATTGGAGGAGGTATATGATCTGGCTTACGTTTTAATAATATCACTCTGGCTACTATGCTGAGAAGGAAGGTAAAGGTAGACAAAGGGAAATCAATTAATTAGGAGGGCACTGCCATAATGAAATGCAAAAAAAAAAAAAATGATGATGGAGTGGACCAAAGTGGTAGCAGACAAGATAGCAAAAAACTATGAAATTCTGAATATATTTTAAAGGTGGAAACAATGGGATTAGCTGATGGATTGGATATGGGGTGTGAAAAAGGGACAGGAATCAAGATTTTTAGCCTGAGAAACTGGAAAAAGGAAGTTGTTAATTTACTGAGATGAAGACGACTATGGGAGGAATAGGCCTGGGGTGGGGAGAAAAGAAGAATCAAGAGTTCGATCCTACACAAAATTCACAACGCCTATTAGGTACCCAAGTGGGGATGTCTAGAGGCAATTGAATATTTATGATCCTGAACTTCAGGAAAGAGGTCTGAATTGGAGATATAAATTTAAGATTAGCCAGAGCATAGGTGGTATTCAAAAACCCAAGATAGAATCAAATTGCCAAGGGCATTATTATAGGAGAACAGGTCCAAAGACTCAAAACTTGCAAAGGTTTAGATGTCTAGGAGATAAAGAGAAACCAGCAGATTAAATTGAGAGTCATAGTAAGCGCAGTACCATGGAGATGCACCACCCAAATTCCCCTTCAAGGAAAGACTTATTTCCCAGTTTAAGGAAGTATGGGCAGCAGACAGCCACAGCTATCAGCTACTTTAGGATTAGCCTTAGCAACAGAGACCACCCTGGCAAAAAAGCATGCCCTTCTGTAACAAGCCCACTTAAGAAAACAGTATTTTCTACATTGGAAGCCTATTCTGTCAATTTTTAGTTAAACAGTCCTATACTTAGTAATACTGGAGGAACCATCAGATGAAGAGATTTAAATGAAACCCCATAATCAAATTCAATTGTTTTGAACTGTAATATCTTTTTTGAATTGTAATATCTTAAACAGCTCTTTAATTCCAGTAAGTTGTACATTTTATACTTAATTAGTAACTATAAGCATTTCCCTAAATATCTGGGAGGTTCTATCACTTCCTCAGTCGTGCAGTTATAGCAACAGAAGCAAAAATGCAGATAGGAACAACTTCAAATGGCTTTTTTTACCCAATTCCAATTATTTGCTAATTTTCTATATTTCTAATAGACAGTCAAAAACTATGCATCTTTGTATCTATGGTATCTAAGCATGTGCTAGTTCTTGACTGTACTCAATAAATAAACCCTTGATAAATGAATTAATTAATGTATATTCACAGAGCTATTGAGAAAATAAAAGCCATTTTAATTTTATGTTCTTTTCCTTTTTTTATAATAGAATGCCAATAAAGAATTAAGTGGCAGAAAAATAAGAGGGACAGAAAACATCTCAATAATACGTAATTAATTAATGGCTGATTACAAGATGATCTCTTTCACACTTTACCATTTACATAAAAGCCTAAAGTGCAGCATGGTCAAATAATTTGTGTAACAGAGGACAGACTGATCACCAGTATATGCACCATCCACCAGAGTTCAATCACAATTGTTGGAATGTTTTGTTCACTTTTGAAAAATTGTGTTTCACATCTATAACTTCAAACATTTATATATTAATTGAAGGTATGTATTTCTAATTAATCTTTTCTACTCTTCACATTTTTTATAATTTAAAATGCATGAGTTACCATGGAAACAATGTCCTCAAGTAAGAGCAAACCTTGGTGACATCCACAAATGAAATATGAAATCAATTAATAAAATGGCTGTGTAATTTATAATAGTTACTTAGAATGAGTTACCTGATCAAATGTGAAATACAGACTGGGGGGAGAGGGTGTGGCCACCCATCAGAGTTTTTTCTCCTGAAATCTCAGGTAAGTTCAATCATCATACCCTTAAAATATATAAGCTTATTTTAGATACATTTTGCCATATAAATCATCTCAGAAATGGTTCATAGTTTTAGTTAACCTCAGAAAAAAAGGGGAAATGAAATTAAGCAATCCACAGACTATGCACTGCTCCCCCATTCCAGGATCTCTGCCTCCTTCTAACCGTGCCTTACCTGAAATGCTGATTTCTCCATCTGGTGATTCCTTTGCAGATGCGTCTGACTCAGTTCAGGAGAAGCCACAAAGTAGACAACTACTCAGGTGATGAAACTTCAGGGCACCAGGAAGATGTCTGTATAAAAATACTGTCTCTCACCCCATGGTCTCTTGTGCATGAAATTCTACCATTTCTTTCCATTTGTTGAGCATCATCTTCCCTAGAGGACCCTTCTTAAACTGCAGATCTGAATTGCCAAAATTTGAGACCAGAACACATCCCAGAGAGCCTCATATTTCATAGATGAGGAAACCTGAACCCCAGTACCAAATACAAAGTAAAAAGCAGAGCTAAATGAGAATCCCTGTCTCCTAGCAAAATAATAACCCAGAAGCCCTATGAGCCTGGTAAAGGGGTGTGCAGAGAGGGGAAATGGGTTAAGGTAGTTTATTTGGGATGTGATTCCAGTTAATAGGGGTAAGGAACCAGGGAGAGTAAAACAGGAAAGAAAAGAAACCCCATATAACAATCCTTAACGAATGGTTTGATATGGAATACTAACTACACAACAGTGAAAAAGAACCAGTCACTAACCTACAATATAGGTGAAGCCCACTGGCATAATATTGCATGTGAGAAGTCAGACCCAGACCAGGATATAAAGTATGAATTTGTTTTAAATTCAAAAACATAGGGTGCATAAGCTAATGTTCTGAGGTACGCAAAATATTCTATATCTTGAGCTTGGTGATGGCTATATGGATATATATAGATATAGATATAGATAGATACACACACACATACCTACACACACACTCATAAAGCTATATGCATAAGATTGTGAAGTTTTACGTGAGTTATGCTTCAATTTTCTTGTCTTTTTTGAAAGAATGCTTTATTGAGTTGACCGACATTGTAGCCAATAGCTGTTCAATTCTGCAGGGACCTTCATGGTGTTATTTAGAATGAACCTTAAAACTGCTTACCTGAGGAATGCGAAGGAGAAACATTTAACCATCATGTCCATGCCTATTGATTGAGGTTTCCCTGATGGGGCATTAATTTCCCCACACCTACATGTGTGCCAAGTGGCACCACCAGGTGTCTACACTGTGGACTCAGAAAAACCCCAAGAGAGAAAGCAAGAGACAGACAGTTCATGTTTGAGATGAGGCACTGGCAACATAAAAGAGATGGGAGTCTGCTAGCAACTGTTCTCCATGACTGTGGCTGGAATCACAGGTAAAGCTGAGAAAGATCTGAAACAATGATCAAGATATGTCTGATCCGGGGCTCCTGGGTGGCATAGCGGTTAAGCGTCTGCCTTCGGCTCAGGGCGTGATCCCGGCGTTATGGGATCGAGCCCCACATCAGGCTCCTCTGCTATGAGCCTGCTTCTTCCTCTCCCACTCCCCCTGCTTGTGTTCCCTCTCTCACTGGCTGTCTCTATCTCTGTCAAAAAAAAAAAAAAAAAAAGATATGTCTGATCCACATAGACTTCCCACATATGCCAAAGACATGGTACTATAGGTGAAGCATAAATGTCAAATCCTGATGTGTATAAAAAGGGTAACTCAGGGGAAGGGAGGGAAAACTAAATGGGAAGTCATCAGAGAGAGAGAAAAACCATGAGAGACTCTTAACTATAGGAAACAGAGGGTTGCTGGAGGGGCGGGGAGGTGGGGGGATGGGGTGATTGGGTGATGGGCATTAAGGAGGGCACGTGATGTGATGAGCACTGGGTTATGCAATTGATGAATTACTGAACATTACATCTGCAAATAATGATGCACTGTATGTTGGCTAATTGAATTTAAATAAAAATTTTTAAAAAAAGAAAAGGGTAGGGGCACCTGGGTGGCTCAGTCGTTAAGCGTCTGCCTTCAGCTCAGGGCATGATCCCAGAGTTCTGGGATCCAGCCCCACGTCAGGCTCCTCCACTGGGAGCCTGCTTCTTCCTCTCCCACTCCCCCTGCTTGTGTTCCCTCTCTCGCTGGCTGTCTCTATCAAATAAATAAATAAAATCTTAAAAAAAAAAAAAAAGAAAAGAAAAGGGTAATCTTAGTGAAAAAATGGACAAATGATAAGAAAACATGATTATATCTCAAATAAAATATATCCCACTTGGTCTTGTGATGCTTTAAATTCAATGATCCCCACATGGAAAAGCACTGTGTATGTATGGGAAATAAAGAGGGGTGGAAAGTGTTGTACTGCATTCTCCACAGCCTTCCCTTTTCACAATGAGGCCCTAGTAGGTCCAAAAATAGAGTGAGATCAATATCAGTGGAGATAAATTGACCAATGAGGAGATGCCTTTAATGATAGAGTAAGAGAGCTGAGAAAGAGTTTTAGATTAATGTCAAGATTTCCCAATAATCAAATACCCTGCAGTTAAGGCACTAAAACTTCATTAACTACTTATGAAAGTTCCCTTTACAGCAAATAACTTTGAGCACTTTGTAACCTTCTTTAGGATAGGGGGAAGGACTGACTGAAAAATGTGTTCCTTACAATAAAATTAAGTACATTTATATAAATTAGTCTCTCCAGGGCTTCCCAATTAAATCCCTGCCTTGACTCTCTTGCCGAATTCAGCTTCTAGAATTAACACCTTAAATGGGCTACAATAAAACTTAGCACAAGCAGAGAAAGTAACAGAGGCTGTGTCAATCACACAAACAGATGTTACCGATACTGTTGTTGCCTGACTACAACCAACCTCCATTCACCCCTTCCTTCTTTCTGTCGGATACCTCTTCCACTCAGTCCTGATATGACCCTTATATAGCTAAACCAAAGAGAACATTCCATTTTCCTAGGCTCTATTATTAATTCAGACCATTCATAATGACCACAGTACACAAGCATTTCTTCTTCTCCCTTGGAATGCTTTTCTGGGTGATTGTAAAGCCAGGAAATGTGGCCATCATCTTGTTTAAAGCCTTAGAACATACCATGAACATACAGGAAAGGAGAATGAGAAGAACATGGGTTGAGGCAATTGTGAAGCCCAAAATACCTCTGGACTTGTAAATATGGGGCCAAAAATTTTCTACGTTATTTGGTTTGATCCGTGTTTCATGTTGCTGCTGATTCATTGATTTTGCTTTGTTTTGTTTCTATTTTCAGTAACTTTGACCCTTCACCAGATAAAGACTGGATGAGCCAAATACCAATTGCCACGCTAAAATACAAGCAGGATACCCTGGCATTTCCATTCTCGACTGAGGTTCATCATCATTTTCCATAATTTTTTGGAGCTATATGGGATATTTCCAAATTAATTAGAATAAAATATATTTCTTTACAGGTACACTAACTTGCTTACCTATTCTTATTTTGTGCAAATATTGTTATAAACTCCAGCTTTAGTAAGGGTCTCCTTAACCTACCCAAATTCATTCAAAACAGCTCTGAGATTCCAAGCCATAGCAATATCTTGGCCTAGAATTTCATCTGATGTAAGAGACTAGAGAGTAAAAAGAAGATGCATAATCTTTTTTTCATTTGTTTCTAAACAATCTGAGCAGGTAAACATATATAAGCATGATTCTGGGTACTGACTGAGTTAAATGTAAAAGAAAATTTTATTTCTCCTCCTTCTTACAAAGCTTTTCACTTAGGATTTTTTTTTTTTAAATCCTGTTAAACTAAAGTGGAACAAACACCAAAAAGCTTCTTATTAACAAATCCTTATTATACACATGTGTATAATATATACAAATATTCATATATATGTTGAAATTGTTTTTAACTAGACACTAGTTACCTACTTAAAAGATTTTATAAAACCACTAGCTTTAAAACACACACACACACACACACACACACACACTCGCTCTCACATATTTTTATCATGAATCAAGCTCTGGTCTTCCACTATCTTTCCCTGTGTCCTTAAATCCTTAACTGTGCCTTGATGTTTTTGGTAGAAAAGCAAGTCTTGATATCTTCAGGGAATCACAAACCCTTCCCTCACTTTGTGTGTCACACGATGCAATGCTTTTACCTTTTTATTCCATGGTAATTTAGAAAGAGGATTTTCCAAAGTAGGTTTTTAGCAATAAAACTTTGCTTTACTGCTTGTCTTTTACTTTAAAAGTACTCAATACTGGGGCCCCTGGGTGGCTCAGTCAGTTAAGCATCCAACTCTTGACTTCGACCCTGAGATGGAGCCATGTTGGCTCTGCACTGGGTGTGGAGCCTGCTTAAGATTCTCTCTTCCTCTCCTTCTGCCCCCTTCCCTCCTACCTCGTGCATGCACATTCTCTCAAAATAAAAAAATTTAAAAAAACTACTTGATACAACTTACCTATTCTACAGATTTCAAAAAAGCTATTTTGTGTTGTTATGAGTCACTACTGCTTCAATGGGGAGAAAAATTAAGATGCTAAAATAAATGAACATGTCAGTCATTTCTTCCACTTCCAACCAAATGTGTAAAATTGGTAAGTGTGATTGATAAGCTAGAATGACTTTAAAATAAATAACAATTTCACTTTATGGCTCAGCCTAGAAGGCTGAGCCAGAAGCCATCCCTTCTGGCTTCTCAGGGAGAATACAAGCCACAATTACAGTTCAAATAAACTAGGTTATGCTGCATTAACAAGCAATCCTAAAATCGCAGTCGCTCAAAACAAACAAACAAGGTTTATTTTTCCCTCAAACTATATGTCCATTGTAGATCACCTAGGTCTGCTCTGCACTGTTTTCACTCAGGATCCTGGCTAATGGAGCAGCCACTCTGGAATGCTGTTAATCACTTTGGCAAAGGGAAAAGAACGTGGCAAATTACCCACTGGCTCTCCAAGTGGAGAAGGTTTTGCTCACATTCTAATGACCTAGAAGGTGTTGCTCACATTTTAATGACTAAAGCAAGTCTCATGACCATGACAGGAAGACAAGGAAATGCAATCCCAAAATGCCCTGCAGGAGAAACCAAAATAACTGGCAACAGCGTTAATAACTACCACATCATCACACATAAATTCTTTCACTTTCCTGCTACAAATCTATAAACTTTCTTCTCCAGCCATCTTCTCATCCTTCCCTACTGTAACAGAAGAGAAGTCCTCCCTTTTGACAAGATTCACCCTTCTTTGTCTGCCCCTATCAGGTCAGAACCCAGCTCTATAGATTATACCCTCCCTCCTGTATCTTCAAATCCTTGTATTCTACCCCCTCTCATTAGAATTTATATTTGCTTTTTCTAATTTAAAATGTAAAAATTCACCCTTCCCGTTTCCATTTCTTCTCAACCATCACTGCTTCACTCCTCTCATAGCCACATTTTGAAAAGAGATGTATACATTCCCACAGCCATTTCCTCAACTCCTATTCATACCTCAACGTGCTAGATCTAGCTTCACCACTCTACTGAAACAACTTTTATTAAAGTCACTAATGACTTCTTGTTGCTAAATCTCAAGTGCACATTCTAGTTCTCATATTAGTTAACTCTTGGCAGGAATGTCTACTCTCTCCTACTCCGGAAAATACTTCCTTCATTTGACTCTGTAGTACTACTTTCTTGACTTTCTTCTTACATCTCCAAGGGGTTCTGTCTCAGTTATTTTGAACGAACCTCATTCTCCTCCTGTTCTTTAAATAGTGATGTTCTTGGGCTCTTGCTCTTGTCTCTTTTTTCTTCTCACCCAACATTCATCTCATCATCATGTGTGACATCATTCACTCCCATGACTTCAATTATCAGCTATATGCTGAGGACTCCCAAATCTCGACACGAAGAGCTGATACCATTTCACAGTTATCCTGACTACAACACTGCACTTCCCAGGTGCCTGGGTGGCTCAGTCAGTTAAGCATCTGCCTTCGGCTCAGGTCATGATCCCAGAGTCCCAGGATCAAGCCCCACATCAGGCTCCCTGCTCAGCAAGCAGGGAGCCTGCTTCTTCCTCTCCCTCTGCTTGATGCTCGTGTTCTCTCTCTCTCAAACAAATAAAAAACTTTAAAAAAAACAAAAACAAAAAAAAACCACTGCACTTTCAGTGCTTGCCTCTGTTCATGTAGTATCATCTAATTTCTAGATGTACCAGAGCTGATTCACAAGAAACCAGTCAGCTTTGAAGTCAAAAATGAAAACAAAAGCTAAGATATAATCTTTTATTAGCACCTATCTAAATTTTAATAAAATAATAACCTATGTGTATGTTTGTTTAATATCTCTTTTTCCCAGGGCTATGAGACAGTGATAGTGTCCCCTCTCTCTCTAGGGCTTGACATGGCGATGCTCAATAAACAGTTGCTACCTACTGTTGCAATTCCAATTGGTACATCTCATCTAACTATCACCCTTCTCAAACATCCTTTCTGGATGGTCTATCTGATTATATGCAGGTGCATTGCAGTGCAGGGCCTTCTAAAATTTGTTCTATCTTATTACACAGGACAATATGCTACTACTCAACTCCAAGAAATGATAAGCCATGACTATTAATCTGAATAGACTATGTTGTACTGCATTAACAATCAATCCTAAAATATTAGTGGCTCAAAAAAAATCAGGCTTATATTTATTCATGTCACATCTCTACTGATGTTTTCCACTAACAGAAGCTCCATGAGAAGTGTTAAAGACTGAAATGTGTCCCTCAAAATTCATATGTTGAAGCCCTCAATGTGACTATATTTGGAAATAGTGCCTTTAAAGAGGTAATTAAGGTTCAATGAGGTCAGAAGGATTTGTGTCCTTAAAAGAAGAGGAAGAAACACCAAGGGTATATGTGCATAGAAAAAAGGCCATATCACAGCAAGAAGACGACCATTTGTAAGTGAAGGAGAGGGGCCTCAGGAGAAATCAAACCTACTAGCCCATTGAACTTGGCCTCCTAGCCTCCAGAACTGTGAGAAAATAAATTTCTGTTATTTAAGCTACCCAATCTGTGCCATTTTTAATGGCAGTCCTATCAAACTGGTATCAGCAGTAAAAATTAAAAAGTCACTGGTGCCAGTATCCTATTGATGCTGGGATGCTGCCCTGCTCCTGTGAAATTCCAAGGATCAACGTGAGGAGCAATTTTCATCCACTGTCAATGGCAAGAATGTGACAAAGGACATGGTAGATGATCTGACTTTCCAAATGAGACCCAAGTCCCTCCAAATAGTCACTCTACCCATTAAGATCAGTCTTCTCCTAGGGACAGTATTGAAAATGCCTGAGGGAACAATTCAGTAGAAGAAAAACAAAACCTATCAGCAGGACATAAGCGGATCTTACGGAAGAGGGAAAGAATTGCCCTGGAGAATCTAGATATTTCTTCCCTTAAGAATTTTTTGAAATACTGCATTTCCTCACTAATCAGAGTAACAGAAGTGTTTGGCCCTTGGTAGTAGCCCACTCCATCCCTCTCCTGGTCTCCTCATGCTTCTCCTGACTGTACAGGCTCTACACCGAGACACCCTCCACTAGTGTTACCTGGGGAAATCTCCTTATCTCTCCCACTGATCCCGTTGAGCTCTAGGTTAATGAGTTAGTTTTTCTACACTAGACCTAGCAAATCACAACTCCAATTCAGTGCCAAAAATTGAATTCTGTCCTTTAAAACCAGTAAGTTATCACACATTCCTATATATTGTCACTGCATTTGTACCAAAAATATGACTTTTCATTTTCCATATTCTTATATAAGGCATAGATATTACTTTAATTATGCTACAAAATAGAACAATACTATTGATACACTGTCCTTAATAAGGTTGTCTACATTGAACATCAAGAAGCAAATGCTCTGACAGATCATTTTTTTAAAGCCTGTGATAAAATAGCATTGAGTTTATTATCACTAATAAGAACAAAAACTTAAATATGCAGTTATGATTTCCATTTCTCAGGAAGACAGAAAAGAGTCCCAATCTAAATTCTATCTCTATGAGCCCAGATGTAATGAATGTGACCAACAGCAGTTATCAAGAAGACTCTTTAGAGTCAGCTCCCATATGGTTCTGGTAAGGTCTCAGGTTTACTTAGAAGGTATTACTGAGTCCCAAGAGTTTGTCCTGGGAGGCAGACTCAGGAAACTCCTGGACCAAAGAAGATATAGTTTGATGGAACAGCAGCTCTGGGGGCGGGATACTGGGGAAGCATCAAGCTGTCCTGATAAAATACTTGATTTATCATCAAGCTATTGTTGGCACATCCCAACCCTTTGGAAGTTATCCTAGAATTGCCTCTAATCCCAGCGCCTGCTGCTCCCCTACCTATTTTGCTTCTTATTTGTCTTCCCATTTTGCCTCATGATAACATTACTGATTGCCTCATTCTCTAGCCCATTTCCTTTTTTTGAACTTTCTGTTCCCAAGAGATTGAACAGTGTGTCCTCTTGGTCTCACAAGTGATTCAGGCACAGTCCAATGACCCGCAATGAATCTACTTGTCTCTGAAATCATTGCCAATGCCATCTTTCCATAGATTCCTCACTACAGTATCTTGGGCAAAGCTGTTCATCCCCATAACTGTGTGGAGCAGGAGAGAAAAAGGATGCTTTGTTATGACTGAGTTTACTTGAGTTCTTTTGTTTCTATCCCTGGCACTCTACTCAATGAGGAAGTGGTTTCAATCATGTTTCCCCTCTTCCTAGCCAGGATAACAGTTTCTGGCTCACATCCTATCCTAGTTACCTCAACCATGAACACACACTACCTACCAGCAAGCAATGCCCTACTCCTGCCAAAAAGTTCAGCCACTTCTGCCATGAGTTATGTCAGTAAAATTAACATGACTCCTGTTTCCTTTTCAACTTTCCCTCTAAACTCTCCTTCACTTAAACCCATGTTGTAATGTTGTAAGCCATTATAAAGCAAAAAAAAAACAAATAACTTCAGGGTACTGGTTTTTAAAAGCCTCAAGAATGAGGTCAAAACCAGAGTTTTGAGAGTGGCTCTTTGGAGAGGATCCACAGTGGCTGACAGCTTGAAGCGTATTCACACTGTCACCCCACTTCAGAAAGAAGAATCCCATGGCAGCTCCTCTCTGCAGCCGTCTCTCCTAGCAGTTGCCTCCCCTGCAATGCTGCCTGCTGCCTTGCTTCTGCACGACCTTGGTGGAGGTCTCTGCCCCTTTCCTCCAAGGCACCCATTTCAGGTTGCCATCTCACAGTGACTGAGGTGTTCAGCTCTCACTCATTTACCCCATGCATCCAGGAGTATAATTACAATGCAGTTCTCTCTTTGAATAAATAATGCAGATCTGCCAGTTTCTGAATTTGCCCTGTAGTGGTCAGTTCCAGAAAAACTTTTTACTCTCTCTACAACGCTTCTTTACTCAGACTTGTGCAAATAGCTACTGCTTATTATCCCTCTTGGTGAAGGAAGGAAAATAAAGGGAAGGGAGGAAAATAAAGAAAAAACTATCACGTACATTGATCTGAACACATATATTGGTATCGGAAGCCAAGCAGTATGCTAGATGTTCACACGCATTTTTATTTTTGCAGAAAATGGGTCTGATTTGAGCACTGTCTGAATCCAAAATCCATATTTTTCCCAATACATCATGCTGCCAGACACCATAAAGAGCTGGTATTCTTTTAAGAAATGGAGGAAGAAAAAATATGGGATGAGTGGCCAATGTGCTAGAAAGAATTGCCTGTGACACTTCTCTGGTTGTTCCAGTCTCTCACTGACCTTGCTTCACCAAGTCCCTTGTTCATTTATCCTTTTCCTATATATGTAATCTACGGGACCAAAAAAATGGTCCCACCTTTTGATGATCATGCCTGAAACTTTAGCCTTGGTCCCCTCAACTCCATTTGGATAAAGGATCTGTAGTCATCAAGAATTCCCATTTAAAATAAAATGCTATATAGAGCCTGGGATATATTTGCTGGTGGCCAATGGACACATCTAACAGAAGACTTAAATGAATATGTATTTGTTTTACTATTTGATAAAGTGGACCTCAGTAACAGGGGCTCACTAGACAGCTTAGTTTTGGTGAGGGGCAAGAAAAAGAAAAGATGACGGAAGTGAAAAGTCTAAAGTCTAAAGGTACGAGCAGCTTGGAGAAAACAGTCAAGGGCAGGCAAAACCCAATTAGTAAATTGGGGTAGCAGTAAAACCCTCATGGTGGGAGGAGGTAGAAAGAGAAAAATAGAAGAGTACCAAACTCCATCGTGGCTTAAAGGACAACCCCACCAAACTGGGGAAAGGAGCTTGAACAAATGATGAGAAACTAGTAAGAGGAAAGAGAAATTGCGCACAATAGACTCCTAAGCTTATCTCTATTATAGAACACATATCATTCTTGTTGAAATTGTCTATTTGCCTGTACCCTCTGTTAGATCATGGGTTTTTAGAAGAGAGAAGCCTCTGTGTCTATTTTATTTGTGTGAGACCAGAGCCTAGTACACTGCCTGGCATGCGCAGTTTAATTCATGTTCAATGGATGAATGAATGAAAACAGTTTCCTTTCTTTTCTATTTCTCATATATAAAATCTTTGCTATGAAGAGCCAGATATACTTCATATATGATGGAACTTCAGTTGTATGTTTAGGATTCTTAGAAGTTCTAGGACCCGTTGGTAAGTATAAACTGTGTCATTTACAGAAAAGCAAATATCTTTCCTTAAAAATGTGGTAATGCCCAACATCTAACAAATACTATTTTGGTGATAATTATTATTATTTTCAAGGGGTCTTTACTAATTTTCAAAGGTCCTTATTTATGGTTAAACATGCTTCTTTACATATTCTATTTTTATATACATCATTTAAATCAAGCTCTACCCTGACATCTATTACTTTATACTTCAATATACATAACACAGATGTAGATGAAATAAAGCTAATGATTCCAAAATAGTTCCTCTATACATGCTATATATTTTAAATTTAATTTAATCTCCTTCTTATGAACCAGGGGAAAATGTATGAGTTTTTTTTCCCATGCATCCCTCTTTCCTCATTATCAAAGTGTTTATACTGAATTATTTTTAAAAGGCAGCATTTAGTATTCAATCAAATAATAAGGAGAATGTGTTCCTTCCCAGTGGTTTAATAATAATTCTTGCATCACCAACCCTGAATATTCATGTTATGGAAATGTGTCCTACTTCTATAGATTTCATCACTGTCAGCTGGTGCCACAGCAGAACACAGGGACAGTTAGTCAGTCTAAATACATTCAGGATTTCAGCAATTTCCAAAATGTCTTCCCTGACTTACTATCAATAATTCAACTTTTGAGGAATATAATACTGAGACATAGGAGGCTGACCAATAAATATTCTGCTATTCTTTGGAAAACCTAACTGCATAAAATTGTGATATCACTTGACTCAAGTCTTACTTCAGTTATATCTGCATGGCATAAAAATGATTGAGCGATTCAGTGGGGAAAATAAATCAATCAAGACAGTTTTTCTGTCTTTAGGTAAAGTGACTTACAGCATATTTATTTTTCCCCCATTTTGCTGTTAGAACACAGCTTGTCAATGGTCTGATATTCATCATCCTCATTCCTCAAAACATGTATTAATCATGCTTTATCCTCAATCCTGTTGGCAGTATGACCTTGGCCCAGTCACTTAATCTCTCTAGAATTCAGTTTCTTCATCTGTAAAATGAGGAAGGTGGACTGGCGTGGGGTCAAGAAACTTGTTCCATAAAGAAACAGATAATATTTTAGGCTTTGTGGAACATACAGTCTCTGTTACAACTATTCGGCTCTGCTATTTTAATGCAAAAGCATCCATAGATGATATGTAAATGCATAAGCATTTCTGCGTTCCAATAAAATGTTATTTATAAAAACAGGCAGGAAGCAAGACAGGTTTGGCTTTGTGTAGCAGTTAGCCAACCCCTTTCAGTTTTTTTTCAAATCTATGATTCTATATGTTAGATACCTGTAAGGCACCTGAACACAAGGGGGAATGAACTCATCTAGTTCCTCAGTGACCTAGAATTAAAGGGGCCTAAAAATTCTCCATTACAGAAAAATTCCTTTAAAAAAAATCAAGTATCCCTAAGCAAACCCAACTGATTAACAGATTGACAAAGATTCCTCAATTCTGGCTAGGCAGCAAACATTTTATTGGTAGCCCAGGGTGTATAGATTCTATGAAATCTAAGCTAAGTCTCCAGGTTGTTTCTGGAAGAGGAGAGAATATGCTTGCAAGAATGACAGGATTTCACTCCAGGTTTTGTTGCTTTTGACTGTACTGAAGGAACTGATCAGCATTAAAACAAATATTAGGTCACATTGTAGCTTCAAACTTATAGGGAAAAAAAGAGAACATTTTTGCATCTCTGCATAGAGTACCTATTTCATTGAGTAGCTCAGATGGATAAAAGTCTCAAAAGTCAAGGTCATGAGTTAATCCCTTGTGAATATTCGTCTATGAAGATTTGCCGTTTCATCCTACTACACACAGAAACACACAGATGGAGGGGACAAGGCTTGACAATGCTAGTCTGTGGAGATCTAGTAGATATCAGTATGCTGAAGGAGGATTCTGTCACATTCAAAATAACTTTAAAATGTTTATAGGGGTATGATAACTGCCCAAGAAACATGTCCACAGTGACAAAGAATTCCAGGATAATAAAAAGAAGAACAGATGGGGTGCCTGGGTGGCTCAGTTGATTAAGTGTCTGCCTTTAGCTCAGGTCATGATCCCAGTGCCCTAGAATCAAGCTCTGCGTTGGGCTCCCTACTCAGTGGGGAGTCTGCTTCTCCCACCTCCTGCTCTTGAGTTCTCATTCTCTCTCCTTCTCAAATAAATAAATATAATCTTAAAAAAAAAAAAAAAGGAAGGACAGAGTCCATTTGGTTGATAGCAGGGTTTCTCAACCTTGGCACTGCTAATACTTGAACTGGATAATTCTTTGTTGCAGTTGGGAGGGGGGAGGTCCTCTACATTGTAGGATGCACAGGATGTAGTTGGATTATGAGCAGCTCCCTATCCCTTCCCTCAGTCATAACAAACAAAAATGTTTCCATACATTGACAGATGTTCTGGGCCAGGGGAGGAGAAGGCAAAGTCACACCTAGTTGAGAACCTGTGGATTATAGAAACTAAAGGTACTGAATTTGCCATAAATCATCATCCATGCCACAGGAGTCAAGTAGTACCCCAGACCAAAACTGATACTCGAAAATACTTTATTACAATGATTTCCGATGTCCTTTCTGACTAATTCTTTCCCCCTCCCAATATGTCACAGAATACTTCACAACAATGAAGTGGAGGGGACATTATCCAGAGAAAGAGCACTACTACCTTTATCCTTTGTCTTTAGCAATATCTAACCCCTGCCCAATGGCAATGCTCCCATTTCTAAATTTTACACACAGGGAAATCAGACACAACTCACTATCTATTCCACTCAACTCCTAGATGATTATTCATGATTGCTTGCTCTAGTTACTGGTGAAAAGACCTACAGAGCTGTAGGCCATAGCTCAATGGCCTCGCATGAAGAGCCTGTAAGATTCTGGGTTCTTAAATCCCAGATCTCAAACTCTGTCCCAGGACCTGCATCTCTTTTTATTCCTACAATACCTAAATCCCTGCCTGGTTTCCACAGTTTTCTTAGGAAATACTGCCTGTACTCCAGACCTCACTCCAGACCTCACTTCTGGGTCCCTACTACCTGCTACACTTCCCAGCTACCATAAACTATTTGTTGAGACTTCATTGGGTCATTTCCTGCTGCTATCTTCCCCTGCCTACCCTTGTGGGTAGAACCTTGTGTTTCTACTCTGTCTCTGTGTTCCAATTATCTTTGTTCTATAGGGTCTCACTGTTGGCTTGTGGCCATAAAATCAATCATTAATTTATTCATGTCAGTGGAATAATAATCATAGAGGAAAGAGGGGAGAAGCAGTTATATGGTTACTTCAAAGGCATCCCACCTTGAAAAGCTTCCTAGTATAACCTGACAACCAGAACACTGATTGTTAAAAGAAAAATCATCACAGGATATACTGTTATGGATATGAGGCTTTCCAACATTCTAAGTCATGTAGAAGTTTCTACCTGATATTACATGTAGAGAGAGTAAAATCAGCAAGTCGGTAAGGTGAAAGAACCTATGTATGAACGGTTCTTCTCTATACGGAAAATAAAAACAGTAGAGATAATAACAAGTGGAAACAAAACACAACATATTAACTTTAAATCTTACACAAAATCATATCTGACTTCAATTTGAGGAGCAATAACATCAAGTCATGTTTAATTACAAATGTAGATATGTATATTAATGCACCCTTGCTTCGACAGTCATATATCCAGGAAAAGTTTATTCAAGCATAAAAGTTTACAAAAAGTTTAAATACAAAAGGGATTTTTACTTCACCTCTGAGGTGAGATTAAGGAGAAAGTCTGCTTTCTTGGCTTGTGCTGCATATAATAAGGACCAATGAAAAATATCTGAATCATAAACATCCTAAACTGTGCAGCCTTAACCACAGACACATAGAAACTCCAAAGGCTGGCAGAGAGAACAGCATGGGCCAGGATCTCCGGGGGGAGAGGGTTGGGGTGGGGACAGAGACAAAGGGGGCTCACCCAGCTGGATGTAGAGAGTATGAGAGGTTGGCTGTTAATCAAATCCTAATGACAAAGGGGACTTCCCCAATGCTCAAGAGAGCAGTAGGCAGAGACCATGGTAATGCTATGGTTCAAGGTAATGCTATGGTTCCTGGTTGGAAGCGCATCCCTAGCCAATAGCTCAAAGCATGGAGACAGTGAAAGGAACAATAAATGTGAAGTTGACAAGTTCTAGAATGTCTGTCATGCCTCAGTCAAACATAATGGGTTCCAGATCAAGCCTTGATGGGAAGAGAAGTATAAATCAGCAGTAAGGTTAGAAATTAAGGAAGTCAGTTCCTAGAATCCATCTACTGGAAAGGATGAAGTTCTAGCTGAGCCTTCCTTATTCATTAACTCATTTATCCAATCCTTTGTTCAATAAATGGATACTAGTAACACCTACCAAACAATGCTAGACACTGCTCCTGGCCCTATGGATTCAATGGGGAAAAAATAAGCATGGTCCCTACCCTTATGAAGAGCTTTGCTAGAAATGCTTTGAAAAATAGTAAATATACAGGTTAAGAAATTTCATCAAGATAGGGCTTACAGACACTAAGTGCTAGCAAGATTAAGCTGCCAGTGCCCCCTGAAAAAAATCTGCTCCAGCCCATAGGCAGCCAGATTGGTAGCAAGAAAAGAAATGTGGTCCTACTACCTTGTAAATAATAAATGGAGGCTTTGATGATGATGATGAGGAGGAGGAGGAGGAGGAGGAGGATGAGTAGTTATATAATTGTTTCAGGTTCTAACCAAGAGACTGAAATCACATTAAACAGAAGGAAATGAATAAAGAGAGCTGTTAATTCAGTAAAAGTTATTAATTAGGTACTGAAAAGACAAAAAGAGAACTCTAGGGTATCATAGATACAGTAACTGTAAGACATAGCTACCATTCCTAACACTGGAGGAACAAAAAAAGGAGTTGTAATTATTAACAGTTAGAAGCCTGGAGGATAGACCTCATAGTGCTAAAACTCAGACTCTCCGTGAGGTGGGGATATTCAGAGGTGTGGGGAACCTGAGCTCAGAAGGAGGAAGAGTCACATGGGGCTGGATCCCAGATGATGAAGGGGAGTGGGCCAGCTGGTACTGGGGTCTGTATGGGCTGGCTCTACGGCTGTTGGGGAAAAAACTACAAACTGGACTTGACTGCTGCTAGTGGAACACAGTGCAGCTGCGGAGGCAAAAAAAGCATTGCTGGGGTGTTGCTCATGGGAAAAGAATGCCGACAGAAAGCAAATAAGAAGAAAAACAGAAAACAACAGCAAAGAGGAAGGAGCGTGTACCATCTACCTCCTTCGGCTTGCAATCTCCCTCTAGCATCCCCCACTGACAGAGTTCAACCAACTGACAAATCAGAAACATGACTTGTGGATACCCAGCCCAGTATCAAAAAGCAAAATATGAAACAGTGGGTTTGAAGCCAAGAGATGATAGTTTAATAATCAGCCCAATGAATCTAGGGCAAATTCTTTACCTTTTTGAGACACAGTTTGTCAAATTAGAACACTAATGTCTATTACGAGAAGATGTGTTGGGAACTAGACAAAATGTATAAAAAGCACTTCACATAGTGCTTGACAAATAAAATGCATTATTTCACAATTAATGGTTTCTGCTCCTGATTCATCCTCCCAAGTACATCTGCCATCCCCAGTGCCTTCCTTAAACAACTACTCTGTAGAACTCCATGTGTGGCCTAATCTATTGCCAGAATATATCTCAGCAGGAAAAATCTATTTATAAGGCCTCAACCAACAGGGAGCTCTTTTAAGTTGGGGACCATATTTGGCTCTTAGATTTTCACTTCCACTCCTCTCTTTCAACCTGAAAATCTGGTCAAAAAA
>NW_024425563.1:35606703-35616056 GCF_017311325.1 Ursus maritimus
TTCTATACCACTTACATACTTCCTTGCCCTTGCCATCATCAATCCAATAGGCCAGCTTTCCATTAAGACACACTCAAGTTCTTTCAATCTACTTCAAGAATAGTTCTAGAAAGATTTCAAACTTGATCCAACATCCTTCACCCTAAAGAACAGTCTTAATTCAATACACTGTGTCCTAAAAGGATCACGTGCCCAAAAAGCAAACACAGGAACCCACTATCATTTTTCTGATGTTCTCATCCCAGCAGCAGCATTCCAGACAACAGAGACCTTAAGACTAGGAAGGAGAGCTATTGAAGGTAGAGCAGTATCTGATGCTTTATGGCACAATTTAGAGGCAAAATCCACCATGTCCATGAATGGCCCATAAAAACCAACTTCCACATAAAAGCAAAATATAGCTCTTCTGCTATTTTGCCTGAAATCATGAGTTCTTAATAGTTCATTCCCTTCCTGATCCAAGGCTCATGTGGTTCTACCTTTATTAATTATAAGACCTTGGGAAATTTTCTTCAACCTCTAAGCCCCATTTAATTAAAATAGTATTCCTAACATTATCTCACAGGTTTGTTGTAGGAATTAGATAAAACAAAACATGTTCAAGGCAAGACAGGAAACAGAGAGTAGTTGTTTAGTAGGTACACAGTTTCAGTTTTGTAAGCTGAAAAAGTTTTGGAAATCTCTTGCACAGCAATGTAAATATATGAACTATACATTTAAAATGATTACAGTGGTAAATTTTATGTTCTGTGTTTTTTATCACAATTTTTAAAAATGTTTATTGAATTTATGTATGAATAAAAAGTTCCTATCACATGCACAAAGTGCACACACACAGAATACACATTCATCACTCATCACAATGCCTGGCACATCATAAGCACTCAAATATCTATGAAGTTCTGTCTCTTTCCCCTTTGAGCCTCCCAACAATCTCCTGACTTCATCCTCACCTGCATAAATTTCTAATTTCTCTCCCTCTGAACACTCTGTAGGCTTCATCACATTCTGTCCAGTGCTGTTCCTTAACAGCTAAGTGTGGGATGCTTTTTCTTGCCAAGTAGATTGTCAGCTCCTACAGAGAAGGGACCATCTCTTATATTTCTTCTACATTCCCCTTCATGTCCAATGCAATCTTTGCATTAACTGTCAGCTGAGATTCTACTTCAAATGAGATGGACCTTCCCAGAGCCAGAATATTCCAGTTACACCTGCCTGCTCTTGGGCTTCCACTCATCATCATCAATCAACATTTATTTATTGATCTGTTAGTTTATATTTGGGAAAGGGGACAAGAGCAACGGACAGGGAAATAGGAAAAAAATAAAAAGATATATAAGGTATGATTATTGTCCTCAAAAGGCTTACAATCTATTTGCACAGACAAAGCTAACATAATGATGTTGGTAAAACTGCAAGGAAAAATGCTAAATGTCCACTGGGTATTAACATTTAATACAGGAATTCAGCAAGCCATGGGTACTTCAAGGGAAATTCAATAGGAGATCAGTGTTTCTAACTTAAGTACAACAGTATATATTCTTTAGAATTGAGATGATTCTTCAAGGGTTAAAAAGTGCATCTGCCTACTAACTCTAACTTTGAGATAAAATTATTATATATTTTCAGGATAATACCAATAACAACAACAGTTGTCATATACTCAAGCAGACTACATACTATCACTAATCCTAAAAGTGACGGGTGCATCATCCCTATTAATAAAGAAACAGTTACTTGCCTGTAGCTGTAGAGATCATAAGTATTGAATTTGAACATATCTGTCTGACTCCAAAGCATTAATTCTTCCCACTATACAACTCATTCATTCATCAAACATTTATTGAGAATTTACTCTGGAAAAGCATTATGCTGAAAACACTAAACTGAATAAAATACGATTTCTTCCTTCAGGGGGCTCATGGCTTAATGAGAAGGCAGTTACATAAAAGATACCATCCACACAAAACATGCTGAGTCTAAGAACAGAGATGTGCAAGAAGTTATGGAGCATGTAGGAAGAAAACCTAATCCATCCTGGGAAATCCTGAAAGGTTTCCTGGAGGAGGAGAATTCTTTGTTAAGTCTTAAGGGATAAAATAAACAATAATACCTTACATTTGTATACTTACTAGGCAGAGACTATTATTAGCCCTAGTTTACAGATGAGAAAATTAAAGCACAGAGAGGTGAGCAACTTGCCCAAGCTTCAGTACTTTATAAATAGGTGGTAGAAACAGGTTATGTATCTGTTCTCTCTTAATCTCTACAATATGCTGCGCATGAGTAGGAGTCTGCCAGAAAAGTGAAGAAGAGTAAGGCAAAAGCAAGAAACTGCACTGGATAGCACAATATAAAAAGTATAACATGGCTGGACCAGGAAATAACAAGAGAAGAAATTAGAGTATTATGGGTCAGATCACAAAAGATCTTGTACTCAAGATAAGGATCTTATACACATGCTAAGGATCTTAGAATTTATCCTATAAACTATGGAGGGATATTGAAGATTTGTATGTTAATAAATTATTATGTCAGCTATTTGAAGGATGAATGTGAGTTAAGATTAATGGGAAAGGGATCCATTAGAAGACAGTTGTTGCTGTTGTAAAATAAATAAATAAATAAATAAATAAATAAATAAATAACATGCATTTACCCTCCTAACAATTTTTAAGTGTTCAGTACACCAAGGGGACAGATTTAATATGCAGCAAAGAGAAGAAAACCTAAACTTGAATAGAGAGAGATGAAAAACTTGGAAATAAGACATGCCTAGATGGCAAAAGAGTCAGAACTTGGTGATGAGCTGGATGTGCCTATCTCTCTACCCATGAGACTTTCTTGTTTTAAATAATCTGTCCAGGAAAATAGAAAACATAAATGTATATGTTTGTCATTTTGGATTTGGCTAGATATAGTGCTAGGCCCAGGAGCAGTAAGAATGAATAAGACACGCTTCCCATCCCAGAAAGGCCTACAGTCTGGAGTGGAAGTAGAGAAGGACAAGTGCAATAAACGATTATGTGGTTATAAAAAAAAAAAAAAATAGATACAACATTTACTGGGGATCCAAAGCTGAAGTGATTAGCCTTAACCAGGGGAGATCAGAGAAGGGTTGAAGGAGGATATGCCTCAAATTGAATCTTAACAGACACTTTCTAGTGGATTATGTATGACTTGAGGTGAATATTTCTCCAGTGCAGAGTAGCAGGGATACAGCAGAACAAATAGTTTCAATGCAAAGAAGGTGGGGGGAGGGGCAAGATAAATATGTGGACTTCTGAAGGCAACAAAAGTAGAGCAGGAATTTATTAGCTGCTGGTTCCTCCATTAAAAACACCTAAGCACAGGAAGGAAATTGGGGTCACAGAAGGATGAAGGTGGGAGACAAGATAGTGATCCGCAGTAAAACAAGAAGCGCTCTGGTTTTATAGCGCTCTCTGTGGCCACGTCATCACACTCCACCTACCCCACCTGAGCTACAGAGTTGGTGCTCATTATGCTTAGAGAAGTGTATTAGTGTGTTAGAATTCTATTAATTCTACCCTAACCTCTAGCAATTCCTTTAAGTGTAGGATGTCATCTTGAGATTCAGCTAGGGGTCTGTGCATCAGGCACTTCCTATTGCTCTTCTAAAGGATTTTAAATTACCTCATAATATCTTATGTTTGGAAGCTTCACTGCCTCAGTCACAAGTACTGATCTTTGTGAGCGAAAGTAACTTTTTTTGACCAATGTGTTTATACAGACATTATTTTTTTCCGAATTGTAATGCCTAATGCCTAAAGGACAATATTATTTATAATCGAACTCTCAGACTTGAAAAAGAACACCTCTGTTTATCCTGTTAAATATACAACATCTATGCAAATATTTCTAAATTTAAGAATTTCCTGGAAATGGTTATTTATTCCCTTCCAAAGTCAAATTTCTTTCGCTGTCCCTATCAATTAAAAAAAAGGGAAATTCTGTTACTAAAACTGATCACAGACTTTCTAGATCATTAAATGTACTGTCTCCAATACAGCAGCACAGGCTATAAATCAAGTTCTTTGACACTGAATAATCTCAATATTCTTTATAAGGAGGCTTAAAAATATTTCTCATTAAGAAAAATAAAATTATTTAGTAGAAAAAATATTTAATAATTATTTTAATTAGATAGTTATTATTTATTTAATAGTTTTAGTTTTTAAATAGATTTATTTAATAGTTACTATATATTTAATAGTTATTTTAATTAGATGTACACAATAATCATGAAATTATGCAGAATAATTGCAGAGACATTTCTCTACCCATTGTAATGAAACTTGTAGTAATAATAGCTAGAACACAAACAGGTAAGAGAAAATATGCAAGTCAGTATTATTTGGAGTAATTTTAAAATTATTTTGTAAAGATTGTATCTCCAAGGATAAAATAATAGGTTCTCATTATATGAAAATGACTTACTTGGAATGGGGAACCAAAATCTCTTATCTCTTGCCACCAGCCATGCCCCGTCCAATTCCTACATCCAAAAGTATCAAAAGCTCTGATCACATGCCAGACTGAAGACAGACAGCGATAGAACTTTCACATATTCAATACCTGCAATAAAATAAACTGGGGTTATGACATCAGAAGACAGTGGGCTAAGAGCTAAAGTAAGTCCTGCCTTTTCACACATAATAGCATGTTTATTCATCCCACTGTACCTCCCTCATTGCCCAGACAGAAAATAAAGTATCTGAAGTTTCAACTGGGAAAGGTGACTCACCCTAAAACGTTTTGAGAAGCTTATGAGGGTTTAACAATCCTTGTGGATTGCTACTTGTGTCTTAGGTGTGGGAGCAGTGGTCAAGACGGAATGAGGCAAGAGAGTTTGATAAAATGGGAAATAAATGGTTCCTCAGCAGTCATATATTAAAATGATAACGTATGTATCATAAACCTTTACACAAACATTTCAGCATATGGTGTATATATTCCAAGTAACATAAATGCAAAAGAAAAGGACTCTAGTACCATTCGACCAGCTTCAACACTGAAAAAATACAAATTAATGGAAGAGAAATTAATGATCTCATAAATGTTTCAAGAGTGAAAATACTGCTTTCTCCTCAACATAGAAAGAAACAATTTCTGGTAATAAAATCTACCAGATATTTTAGTGGTGGTGTTATTTCTATTGCTTTTAAAAATGTATTTTTAATTGTTCTACAGATTTCCTTAAGCATACAAAAAGAAATCAGAGACTCCACTTGTCATAGAAAACCCTCAAAATAGGCAATACTATTTCCATTGCCAAAAGGATTTGAAATATATACCAGCATACCTTATAAGTCAACTATTCCCTACAATGTCTTCTCACCAAACTGAGATATTTTCACAAAGCAACAGGATTCAAAAGAAATACAAGCAGGACTGCTTTTGCAGTAAAGCATTATCTATGGAGAAACTCTCTCTGTGTCATGCAGGCTGATCGCTACTGGTAGCAATCATAACACTAATATAATGGCTGCACTCATTTAATGTTATTTAAGTACCTCCAACTGATATGTTGGAATAAGGCTTTTTTTTTTTTTTGTAAATTCTAATTAGGTCCCCCTCCTTCTTTCCTTTCTCCCTCACACTCTTCCTTTCTCCATCTCTCCATCTTGTCTTTTCTTTTGCCCAATAGTAAAAAATGGGTGCTAGTAGGTCTACATGTACCTCAACCCCTACCTCAGGCTACAGTAGAATACCAACAGATCATTACATAGAGCAAACCTATCACCTCTCCACCCCATTTACCCCCAGCAAGAAAAAAAATCTATTTCTTATATATCTCGGTGCCTACATCAAAAATTTAGGCAGGTCACCTTTGCTTGTCATCTTCCCACAACCAGTAATTTGCCAAAACCCAACATTCTTGCTAAAAGCCTCTCAAATATGTTCACTCTCCACAATTTCCCTGTGCCTTCAAAATCTAGACCCCGACAATCTCTTCCTTGTCTCCTCAGTGGTTTTCATGCCTCCATTACAGGCCCCTTCAAGTTGCTCTCCACACTGCAGCTAGATTAATCAATCTAAAAGGCAAATCTGGTCAAGATACTCATCTGCTTAAGTCACTTCAATGGCTCCCCATGTTCTTAGCATAGTCTTATATGCTCACAATACACATTTTTATAATCACACCTCTGTTGATCTCTTAACCTTCCTTCTCATTACTGCCTCTTACAAATATTGCCCGTGTTTTAGCTATCATGAACTATAGACAAGTTCTGAGGCTTTTGCAACCACTGCCCCTCTTACTAGAAAACCCTCCCTGCCTTTAACATGACCGATTCTCAATCAATTTAAAGTGTTTATCTCAAAGGTTAGTTCCTCCAGGATACCTTCTATCCTACCTGCTTGAGGTTTCTACAGTGGGTGTTCACTTTTAGCTTTCCCCAAATGTATTTATTGAAAAAAATGAAAAAAATTCAAGTCACTTCGTTGCACACCTGTTTTGACTGTAGCATGTGTGTATAAAGATCCAAGATAACTAACAATGAATGAAGTTCCTCAGCTTTGCATCCCACATTCAAATGTTTGGACATACATACACCCAGACCATTTTAACTCTATACTATTCATGGTTGACAGAGACCCTGATATCATCAAGTCCAAGTTCTATGAATATAAAAATACATAGGTTTATATCTCTAGAAAACCGAGGCTTGAATTTGCTAGATCTCTCGTTTTATTAATAATAAAAGTTAACCTTTATTGTTCCAGGATCATCCCAGTGACACATAATTGTCTGAAAGCTGACCAACTGCTTCCTTCTCACAGTAGTTAGCAGCTGCCCCATTAACAGAGGATAGAGAATCACCCACCTCTAACACACTCAATGTTATCCAAATCTAAACAGGTGTGATAACTAGAAGCAAATTCAATCAAAAGAAACATTAACACTTTTTCAATGATTAACATGAAACCAGTTATCTAACAAAAAAAAAAATTTAGACCGTATTTTAGAACAATAAAAAATTTTAGACATCATTTGAGGTGACTCAAAACTTAGAAGTTCATAACATTAAAGCTTAATTCTGTGATAACCCAGCTGGCATCAAGATAAACTATCTGTCCAATTAACAAGAATCTCTTAGATAAGAAATCTAAGGTTCACTCTCAAACACAATATCTAAGCTTTAGCTTTGAGTGTGAGGAGTACGGAAGGGGGTAATGTGTGAATATTCTCTGCTTGCTCTGATGGTTCATAGGCAGCAAGTCTGGTAAGCACAGTTTCAATTAATCTTGCCAGTAGCAGAAGCCATAATCCACAAAGACTCACCTTCCAGGCCAAGCTGCTATTCTATATTCTGTATTCTTGAGTGCATAATACTGTGCTACCTTATCAAGTGTGGTTGGTACTGGATGCTCCACCCAGACTCCCTCCTCTGGGTTAAAGCATCCTTCCCCGAAGTGTCAGAAATACCATCTTTTGACAGCTCACAGTTGTGTCCCTCACAAAGAAATGTCCTTGGCCACAAGGAACTATCTCACTTAAGGTTAAGGCCCCTCCCAGGGGAGAGCCAACAGCCAATGGCCAATTCATACTTAGGAACAAAGGCTCCCCTGCTTCAATTTGGAACACCTCTGAAGGGACATCCCAGCTCCAAAGCTCCCTACAATCTCCACCAATGCCTCTGTTGTTCTGCAGGTCAGCTTCTCCCTCTTCTCAATCCTACTTTTCTCATTTCCTTACAGGTACACTGCTAGAGACCACTTCTCAAAAAAACCTTCTACATGCAACTCTTCATCTCAGAATCGATTTCCAAGGCAACCCAATCTAACTCAAGTCAATAACTGTGTAATGCAAATATAGCAGTATACAGTAAATTTGCTGACTTCATCATAACTTTGTCCTGGTCTTCTATTAAAGATGTGAACCTATTAATTGAGGCAAAGGCAAGATCTAGAACTTAATCTATCCCAGCTAACTCCAGTTCCCTTTTTTTAATTTAAATTTTAGTTAACATATAGTGCCATATTGGTTTCTGGAGTAGAATTCAGTGATTCATCACCTACATACAACACCCAGTGCTCATCACAACAAGTACCTTCTTTAATATCCACCACCCATCTAGCCCATCCCCCACCCTCTTCCCTCCATCAACTCTCAGTTTATTCTCTATCATTAAGAGTCACTCATGGTTTCTTTCGCTCATTTTTTTCTTTTCCCTCTTCCTATATGTTCACCTGTTTTCTTTCTTAAATTACACATGAGTGAGATCATATGGTATATGTCTTTCTCTGACTGACTTAAATTTAACTTAGCATAATATACTCTAGCTCCAATCACGTCATTGCAAATGGCAAGATTTCATTCTTTTTGATGGCTGAAGAATATTCCACTGTGGGGGGGGGGAGCATTTGGGCTCTCTAAATATTTTGGCTGTTTTTGATAATGCTACTATAAACATCAGGGTGCATGCACCCCTTAGAATCTGTATTTTTGTATCCCTTGGATAAATACCTAGCAGTGAAGTTGCTGGATCATAGGGTAGTTCTGTTTTCAAATTTTTGAGGAACCTCCATACTGTTCTCCAGAGCGGCTGCACCAGTTTGCATTCCCACCAACAGGGCAAGTAGGCTTCCCTTTCTCTACATCCTCACCAACACCTCTTATTTCTTGTGTTGTTAATTTTAGCCATTCTGCTGGGTATGAGGTGGAATTTCATCATGCTTTTGATTTGTATTTCCCTGACAGTGGCTGATCTTGGGCATCTTTTCCTGCTTTCGTTAGCCATCTGAATGTCTTCTTTGGAAAAGTGTCTATTTATGTCTTCTGCCCATTTCTTATCCGGTTCCCTTTTAACTGCAACAAAACTTAGGAACTCATTGGTATTAAAAATTACCTGATTTCTACCTTTTATCCTGAACAATTTTCAATGTTTGGCAAAAGTTGTTGGATAATTTTATCATCACCCAATTATATGAGGGGTAATGTTCTAGATAAAATTCCAACTGAAAGGGCACAAACAGAAAAGAATAAAAATGATTTGACCACAGCAGATCACTATGTTCTTAAAGATATGGGAAATGTATTTTGTTGGACTTATAAAGACTCAGATCTTTTCTGATAAAAAAAAATATATATATATATATAAAGAGTTAGAATAGCATTTACTCGGGGCGCCTGGGTGGCACAGCGGTTAAGCATCTGCCTTCGGCTCAGGGCGTGATCCCAGCGTTACGGGATCGAGCCCCACGTCGGGCTCCTCCACTATGAGCCTGCTTCTTCCTCTCCCACTCCCCCTGCTTGTGTTCCCTCTCTCGCTGGCTGTCTCTATCTCTGTCAAATAAATAAATAAATAAATAAATAAATAAATAAATAA
>NW_024425563.1:35616066-35672359 GCF_017311325.1 Ursus maritimus
AAATAAATAAATAAATAAATAAATAAATAAATAAATAATCTTTTAAAAAAAATAGCATTTACTCCTCATGTTCTCAATCTTTTAAAATCTTTTGAAATGAATGAAAGGTTGCCATTGAACCACTGATTCTTTTACCCTATCCACTTCTACCAGCTAATAGGATCCAACAGTACATTAAAAGGATTATTCACCAGGACCAAGTGGGATTTATTCCTGGGCTGCAAGGGCAGTTCAACATCCACAAATCAATCAATGTGATACACCACATTAATAAAAGAAAGGATAAGAACCATATGATCCTCTCAATAGATGCAGAAAAAGCATTTGACAAAATACAGCATCTTTTCTCGATAAAAATTCTGCACCACGCAGGGATAGAGGAAACACACCTCAATATCACTCCTCAATCCAAATGATACGAAAGGATTCTAAGCTTGGAGGTCTTTGTATTTTTGAGTTTTGTTGTTGTTGTTTTGGTACTACCACTTTGAGGAGTAGAAATTAAATCAGTAGTCCACCTAATGGCAGTCACATTTGTCTCAGACTTAAGCTTCTCTTCCAAAGTATACAGACAAGAAAACTGCTAAATAGATCAGAGTACAATAGCAAACAAATGCATATGTGCCATCCCTTTAAGAAAATGTAACTTTTATATATAGGCAGAGGTTGTCACATAGTAAAGACAACTTGCCCACAAAATTGAACCTTCTGTTTAAGTAGAAATTTCTGTCAAGTACAGAAAAATGACTAACTTGACAGTAGCTTTCTATAACGGAATGACAGAGCCCTGCTCTTGTTAAGGAAAGGAACAGATGCAAATAGGGGCAAGAGCATTCCTTTCATGTTTTCTGGAAAAAATAAAATGACATGTCCTTCCCTTTCACTTCCAGTGAATCAAATCTAGACCAGTGTCTCCAAATTTTTACACTGTACACCATTATGTGTATGAATATTTTGAACATTCACATATATACATAAAATATATAAATTATATCCATTACTGTAATAGTAGATACATTTCAAAACATACAATAGAAATGTTCTAAAAATAAAAAATAAATTTAAACTTTATATAACTTTGGTTTGTTCATTAATGGCCCAAAATTTTTTCTTCATATTCTTATTAATAATTTTAAAGTGTACATTATTTCTTTTGATCTTTGCTTAACATTTATTGATGCTGTGATTCAAAAGTCTAGTTCTAAATTCAATTATGGTTGTCATAAGCTAAGAAAGAAAATGCTGCTCAAAGATAAATAAATTCAAAAAGATGAAGCACATTATTAGCTGCATTTATTAAATCATGACATTCATTTTACAATCCTTTGAGTGATTAGTACTATATTCAAGCCACGGTTTTTTAGTAAGAATCTTTGAAGTTAAATTGAGCTAAAATTGGGTAGTACTATACGTTTACGCACTTAGCCAGTCATACAAACACTAAAATAAGCTCTTGTATATTGAAAATGAACTAATAAATATGGGCACTATGGTTGACTACCATTCTTCCCTAAAATAGTCAGGGGCTCTTCAGAGCACATGACTGTTTGACATGTGGGCAGTATAGGGCACCAGTGTAAAACCACATGGTAAATATTAGTAAATTTGTATTGCTTATTATCTAGGAGAAAATAATTATAAAAATATTTTGAGTATTTTCTTATCAAACTCCCCAGCAGTCCAGGTAGAAAATCTCCAACCTAAACAACAGATTCCAGGGAATTGCTTAGAAAAGAAGATACCACAAATTTAACCTATATCTTTTTTCACGTTTTGCTTCCCTGAGTAGCTAAGGACATAGGCAGTATAATAAACAGTATCAACATGTTTCCAGTTCTATACACTGCACATATTTTGGTATCCATATGTTCAAAAGTCAAAAAAGACTTTTATGTTCAATGTTTAAAGGATTAACTCACTCAGAAATTAAATAAAAATAGTTAATTTCCCAAAAGAGGACAGTATGAAATTTAGAACAATAAGAAATAAGAAAACTTACTTTGGACTAAGGTTTAAACATCCAAAAATGTACAGTACAATGACTTGACATTCACAAGTCTGTTAAGATCATTCTGACTGACAGCAGGAAGCATTTTGTAGGTTTTCCAAAATGAGTCCATTTTCAGGACACATCACAAAAACTTGATTAAGTTTATATCTTGATCGCCAGATTATAAGCCTTTTGTTAGTCTAAATAAAATATACAGAACCCATTTTTTATCTGTTCACTTTAGCCTACATGATCATTTACAAAATAGAATCAAACTGGCTGATGACAAAACACGAACAATATTAACAGTACGTAATGTATATTTATGTACTATAAATGTTAACAAATTATTAACAAAGGCTTCCTTTTCAGAAATAGAAAAATGGTCCATTTTTTCCTTCCAATTTGAAAGAAAGAAAGAAATACTATGAATAATGCTTTCAGAAAGATAAATAGCAGTGTCTCAGAGACTTGAAACAAACCCGTGTAATAAGCACCAGACAACTAGCATAAGACTTGGGGGTCATGGGAGGAGGAGATAAGAGAATCAGAGAATGTCAAGTTCAGAGAAAACCTTCAAGGACATCCACTAAGCCAAACGGCCTTTTGAAGTCTGAATCCTCTCTACAACATCATGCCAAGTATTCATTAAGCCAAACTATTCTGATCGAGAGTTCACTGCTCACCAAGGCAGCCAATTCCCTCTTAGAACATTAGAAAGCTTTTCCTTATATTCTGCTAAAACATGTCTCTGTATCACTTTCACCTACTGACCATCCTGCACAAGTCCAGTTCTTTTCTTTTAGTACCTCTCCTATGGAATGAATCATCAAAAAAAGTAGTCAGTCTCACTGAGTCTTCTCATTTATATCCCGTAGTCTTTCAACTATGTTCTTCAACTAATGATTCTAGTCTTATCACAGTCCTGGTTAACATCCAGTTTGTTAACGTTTCTCCGAAAATGGAGAATCCGAGATGCCTGGGTGGCTCAGTCAGTTAAGCATCTGCCTTCAGCTCAGGTCATGATCCCAGGGTCCCGGGATAAAGACCCACATTGGACTTCTTGCTCAGCAGGGAGCCTGCTTCTCCCTCTGCCTGTCACTCCCCCTGCATGTGCTCTGTCTGTCTCTCTGACAAATAAATAAATAAAATCTTAAAAAAAAAAAAAAGAAAGAAAGAAAGAAAGAAAGAAAGAAAGAAAGAAAGAAAGAGGAGAATCCATAAAAGAACATCATATTGCTAGGTATGGCCTAAACGGGAAAGAGCAAAGCAGAACATATCTTCCCCATTCTAGGTACTACACATCTATTCCTGCAATCCAAGATTACCCTCAGTTTTTATGGCTATGTCACACATGTTCATTCAAACTGGGCTTTATGTTGACTAAAACTATAAAGTCTAAGTTGTTAATTTACTTAATATATATTTATGGACTGTTGCTACAAGAATATTATAATATTCAGGACAGTAAGAAAAATCAGTGAGATATAACTGAAACACGTAAGACCCTGGCCCAACCCCCAGTTTATCCAGATGTATCTGTGTAGCAAGAGTACTTGTTAGAGCTACTCAATTTTCATAACAGAATAACTATCTTGCTTGCTGGTCTCTGTTCCAAAGCATATGGATGGGCCTTTAGCCAGCAATTTAGAATACCAGCACTCCAGGTTATCTAGCTCCCTTCCAAGTACCTACTGAGAGAAGAAATGTTTTGAGAAAATAGGTCCAAGGCCCTATGAACTCAATTCTTGGTTAATGCTGAACCACCAGAAAGCTACATATTAGCAATCCACCACACAACACCCTTCTGATCACCTTCAGTGAGTTGCATTTAATGCTTTGTCCTAATCTTTAACAGAAGATTGTTGTAAGATGTAACCAAGTGAAACTCACAACTGCAGGGTTATGTTTTAAAACTGAGGATATTGTCCATTTTATATCTCACAGTCCCTTTCACTCTTTGTTTTTCTGAGGAATGAGATATTTCTACATTTCTAAAGGTAGAAATCATCAAAATGGTTTTATACATTTATAAAATAGGTTTTCGAGAAAGATAAGTCTATAAGAAATGAGGAAAAATGCTATTTGATATATGTTCAAGAGATAAGAAATATCTGTATTTTCTGTTTCATCAATAACTGAAAAGGGGTCCATGAGAGTAAGACAGATAATTCTAACTGGGTCTTATTAAATATTTATTGTTAATTAAGTTAAAGATCATTATTCATTTGTCCTTATGTTCCCTCTTCCCAAATAATCAATCTCAGTAACTTATTTTCCCCAATGAAAAAGGTTCTAAGATCAGATGATCCTAAAAACTATCTGGAGAACTTGTTTTAGAAATTTGTATTTTTGTATAAACTCCCTATGTAATTGCACCACAGAACATATTTTGAGAACACTCTTCCAGGACCAATTTTTGGATCATTTTAATTAACTCTGCCACTCATCCCTGGGCTCTCTGCTGCCTGTCTAGATCCCTTTTAAAGCCTGGTGACCAAAGGTAGGTAAAATATTCTTACCAAGGGTCCTACTAAAGCACAGCAGATAAAAGGATTATGTCCCTGCTCTTATACAGCACACTACATTCTCTTTCATACATCCTAGTGTTGATAGGCATACTCACAAAAGCAGGGCTTCACCATGACTGTCAGATTGAGGTCAGCTACTTATTTTGACTCCCCTGAGAAATAAGAGCTTAAAATGCATGAAAACAGGTCCATATCACAATCAAATGAAACTGTGAATAGCATTGTATGGACTTTTTCCTCAATTGAACCAGCTGCAATCATTTTTTTTTAATAACTTATTCTACTTTTAAAATAAAGAATTTTCCCTGGAAGAGAAAAATCTGCCAACCTTTGAATAAAATCTTTCTTCCAGAAAGTAAGATTATTTTGTGATAATTTTTTATGAAGAATTTTAATTCTAATAATACCATTTTTAGAATATCTACAGAAAAGTACCCTGTTGGCATAATGGACTCAGAGAATAGATTTATAAACAATCAAAATATTATAGGCAAGAGTAAAGAAACTTTATTGTTGCTCTCCAGCTCACCATTTCGTAGATACATAAATCATTCCATGACACAGAAACTGATGTTATACCATAAAGCTCTCTACCTGGACCACGTATACGATTTAGCAAAAGAAATAGGTTTAAAAACTAAAAGTGACCAGGGCGCCTGGGTGGCACAGTGGTTAAGTGTCTGCCTTCGGCTCAGGGCGTGATCCCGGCGTTACGGGACAGAGCCCCACATCAGGCTCCTCCAATATGAGCCTGCTTCTTACTCTCCCACTCCCCCTGCTTGTGTTCCCTCTCTCGCCGGCTGCCTCTATCCCTGTCGAATAAATAAATAAAATCTTTAAAAAATAAATAAATAAAAAATAAAATAAAAAATAAAAGTGACCAACCACAATATGTCAACTGAAAATTCACAATAAATGTCTACATAAAAGGTTCAGGTACTCGTTCAAGTTTCCAAGCTCAGTTTAAAGTCACCACTTTCCAGCTATTGCTTACTATAAAATTCCAGCCCTATATATTCTATCATGTATAAATTGACTCTAGATAAAAGGCACTTTCAAATGAACAAGCCAAGATATCCAAAGAAATTCAGGGTCTGAAAAATGAATGATTTACTCAGAAAATTGCCAGATATAAATTTTATAACTCTTTAGATTCAAGGGAAATCAAGCTAATATGACCAATTGGGGCATGATTCATTCTCCTATGTTATTTGCATTTTCTATCTGGTATTTTTTAATTTTATAAAGTTTATGTTGTTTCCATAGTTACCAGCTCTTAATCATAATGAACACCTGGCCTGTAAGAGGAATTAATATTTCCTTATGAACTGCATTTACTAAATTAATAACTTCTCTATACTTTGACAGTGACTAGTTTAAGTTTCTGATCTACAAGCAAAGATTTTCAAAAGGTTCTTTCCACTCTCTTTTTTTTCTTTTTGAGTTTTATATATTATATGGACTTCAGTGGTTTTATGATAGTTGAGATTTGCCAACGCATCACAATCTATATTCTCTGACATGTCATATCTGTACCTATCACTAAGTGTACTTCTCAGCCTGGGTTAGACATACTTTAATAAAAAAAATTTAAATATTTAAATATTTATTAAAACTAAGTCAAAATCCATTGACAAATTAGGCGAATACTGGTACTCACTCATTCACCAAACTAGGGCCTAGAGAAAAGTATACAAATGCCAACAACTCCTCAATGACTCATCACGGTTAGGTTTCCTAAGCAACACTAGAGCACCTTATTTCAAAGAAAATTAAAATGGCGTTTGATCCTGTGGACATTTTCCATATAAAAGCATATAAGTTTGTACATCACCTATACTTTTTTTTAAATAATTTTTATTTTGTTATATTAGTCACCATACAGTACATCCCCAGTTTTTGATGCAATGTTCCATGATTCATTATTTGCATATAACACCCAGTGCACCACGCAATATGTGCCCTCCTTAATACCCATCACCAGCCTATCCCAATCCCCCACCCCCCTCCCCTCTGAAGCCCTCAGTTTGTTTCCCAGAGTCCACAGTCTCTCATGGTTCATTCCCCCTTCCGTTTACCCCCCCTTCATTCTTCCCCTCCTTCCTCTTTAATTACAAATTTTTAAGGGGTACCTGGGTGGCTCAGTCGGTTAAGTGTCTGACTCTTGATTTCAGCTCAGGTCATGATCTCAGATTGTGAGATGGATCCACGCCCAGCGCAGAGCATGCTTAAGAGTCTCTCTCTCCCTCTCCCCCCTCCCCTTTCTCTCTCTCTACTCTCTCTCCCCCCTCACTCCCCGCCCATATAAAAAAAATGTTTTTAAGCACATGAGCAATGATTAATATTATAGACTTTGTCAGATTTCCTAGGTCCATATCCTGACTCTACCACTCACTAGTTACATAACCTTGGATAAATTACTTAACTATGTCTCAGTTTCCTCATCTGTAACAGAGTATAATAATATCTGCTTCAAAGAATTATTTTAAGGAGTAAAATATTCTAATATTTTAAGAAGTTAGGTAATTTGTACAAACTCACAGAATTAGTAAGTGGAAAGATAAATTTGGGGCCATCCAATGGTATCTCCAAAGACAATGTTCTTAATCAGTCCATTACCATGGTGAGTAAAATGCTATATAACGTTACAATTCTTCAAAACTATAAATTTGTCTCATCCAAGAATTCTTAACCTACTCCTGGAAGCCTAGCAGTGTAGGTAAAATTTGAATCTGCCAGTACCTGTTGGGGTTCCTCTATTTCCCTGGACACCGCAAACGTGCGTATATAAGTGATTCCCACAGATTACAGAGGTTCACTGGTGGAACTGAGGGCCACATCCGTAATAGGCTCTAGATGGTGCCTGGAACCCTGTCAACAATGACATCGCAGCTTGCCCGTATACCTCTATAAGACGCTGGCACCAGTTTAGCCTCAGCAGGTGTTTTTTCTGCAACAGCTAAACAGCCCTGGAAAGTACAGCTTACCCCATCCTGTTAGCCTAATGATTGGTTAGCTCTAATGTAATGATCCCAGTGATAAATGCCCTATTATTGATGGGAAATACTGACCAGCTCTGGGTTGGTCTTTTTTAACTGTGAAGCTCCAAAAAAATAACTCTACTCACGTGGCTTGGCTCAATTACTAATGAGAAAAATCCAGATTTTTATGAATTCCCTGACACACACACTGCAAAATCCTGATGTCGGCCCATCCTGCTTCTTCTGATGGATCCCAGAAGTGCCTTCATTTGGGGCCTAGCAATGACTCACTTCTAATCCTTATAAGCAGAAACACTTTTCCATTCTTCTCTAAAACCATTTCTTGGTAACCATAGATGGTAAATTTTGCCCTCCACCGCTCAGATAAGTGACTAAAATAATGTTCCTTGTCTCTGAACATTACTGGCTACCAGTGGTCTCCATTTTAGTCAAGGATGTAGGCTTTGCTTCTCTTGAACTAAAAGACTAAATTCTGGATTTGATAAGCCTACAGGGGTTATCAATGCTTAGAGGAACTGTATAGAAGCCTGAAGGAGCATTCAAAAAGCTTGAGGGAGAAAATGGAATGTGGCAATGCTTCAGAAGAATTGTGGTTCATGTGGCTTCCAAATATGTTCACAAGGAGAACTTGCTGCTGGCAGATGCTGGGCACAGAAGAGGCTCCCCATCTCTCTAGCACTGTTAAAGAAATTATGGTCTCTTCTAGAAGAGGAACTACATACACACAACATGGGAGTTATTGCCCTGGTCTATGACCTAGACAAAATATCTAAGTCTGAATTATAGCTAGATAATAATAATTCATTAGGATGGTTTTTAGGCATGTAAAAAATCAAAAAGTAGGTTCAAATCAAAGGAGTGGAAGAGATTATTATATTTATTGAATTCCAGAAATTAATCCTTGCCTCTACATCATTTAATACTAGTAACCCGTGGGTTTACATTTCCAATTACAGTGTACCTGATAAACTACTGAAAACCATTTATATGACCCTTGACTTATAAGTCAAAGACAAATTTTAAAGAGAAAGAATCATGATTTTTGGTGAGCTATTAGACAAAATAGAGAGCTTTCATCTGTGCAGTACGAGCAAATGAGTTCTAAGTAAGGGTTACAAGAAGAATATTTGTCCTCTTCAGGCAGTCGACCTTACTGAAGCCAAGAGTGTAAGGTAAAAATCTCGGTACCATGTTCAACCACCGTATGAAGTACCATTTCTAAGCCATAATATAAAAGAATTTCTATCTGTCCTACAAGATCTGCAATTAATTATCCCATAACAATCTATCAAAAGTAATACATTCCTCTGAGTCCAGAGTCTCAATTATTATGATTCCCTTTAAGCATAGCTTCTAATACTGTCTTTCACTTTGCTGCAATTTATGAGAAAAGCAGTACAGAGTTACAGATTAGCTATTGTAATTAGAAACAGAATTCAAAAGGAATTAAGAGTGTTTGCTTGTTTGTTGGGTTTGGTGAGGTTATCCTAGAGATCATTCCAGCCAAATGATTTCCTGAGGCTATTCACCCATATCTAGACCCTCTCAACCATTTTTTCAAAACTTTCTGGACCCAATATAATGAATTAGTGATGTAACACCAGCTAGGTGGAGAATATGTTTTAAACATAATTATAACCCCTAAAAGGTATGAAATAGTTAAATAGAAAATGCCATCAAGGCAACAACTGGATGGTTTTTTATCACAACTACCACAGATTTATTAGAGTAATAGGAGAATGTTTCTAGTCAGCCCTCAACCCAAAGCCTAGGGGGCCTAAAATGTGCCTGCATCCAAAGGTTCCACAAGCATTTGCTATTTACTATGCAGAAGAGCACATTCACAATGGAGAGAAGCCACATCCTAGAGACCTCATTATTTTGTGGATTTGATTAATAGCAAAGTGTAATAAATTAAATAGTTAATATCCAATGAGAGCTTACTACATGCCAGTTACTACTTCCAGAAATTAATTCATTTAATCCTCCTACTATACATAACAAGCGGATACTACTATACCCAATTTTATACATAAATAATCTGAGTCTTAGAAAGGTTTGGTATTGTCATATAGCTAGTAAGCAACAGAGGTAGAATTCTAACCAAGCAGTCTGACCCAGAAACCCTAACTTTTAACCACTAACCAGAGATATAGAATTACAATTAAAGGGGGAATTGAGGAGTATTGATCTCTGGTCACTTTTTCGGTCACCTCAGAAACATTCATTTAATCTTCTCACAACATATTTTGTAAAAGGAAACTGAGCCTCAAAGAGTAAATAAATAGCCAAATCCACAAAGCCACCAAGGGAAAAAATTAATATTCCTTATACTATATCACACTAGCTCTCTGCAGCTTAAAGACTAAGCTGAGTGGCAGATATAAAAGCAGAAATCTCATTTCAATCTACATATCAGTGCTGTTTTAAGAAAGTGACCAGTGGAACCTGTCTGGTAGAGATGCTGACAGGAAAAAGAAAAGAATCTATAAATAACACAAAACATAAAACCAGCATATTTAAAGGAAAAGGATCTAAATCATTAAGACACTGCAGTGTTGGGGTGTTTGTATCTATGTTTGTGTGTGTATATACATGTACACACGTGTGTGAACTCTTTGCTGTTTGGTTTCATTCCATTCTCAACTACACCCTTCATTTTGTTCATGAAATCTGGAGTGTTTCTCAAGTAGGGACAGTATCTACAACCAAAGAGTGTTTAGCAATGTGTGAGGGCAGCTGGTTGTCCTCCATGACTGGAAGATCCTACTGGCATCTAGCGGGCATGGGCTAGGGATGCTAAACATCCTACAGTATTGTGTCTGCACAACAAAGCACTGTCTCACCAAAAATGCCAATATTGTTCATCCAACATTAAGAAGTATTTAAAGGAAACCTTTCAAGTATTGTTAAGGAAAAAATACATTATCCAGGTAGACTTAATCAACATTTGTTTTCAAAAATCCTGATGCTTCAAGAGGACAGAGGAAATAGGTAGGGACCATTATAGACAGGTTCCTGAACAAAGTGCATTCGTGTTTTAGATGCACTATATCTTATATGTACATAAATTCCTGTTAATACTATGGGGAAATATGTAAGACCAAATTTTGAATGAAGACTCGGGGTGCCTGGGTGGCTCAGTCATTAAGCGTCTGCCTTCAGCTCAGGGCATGATCCCAGAGTCCTGGGATCGAGCCCCACATCAGGCTCCTCCGCTGGGAGCCTGCTTCTTCCTCTCCCACTCCCCCTGCCTGTGTCCCCTCTCTCGCTGGCTATTTCTCTCTCTCTCTGTCAAATAAATAAAATCTTTAAAAAAAAAAAAAAGACTCAAGGTAAGCTCAGTCTAGATCATCAAATATCTTCATACTTTAGCTCAAAAGCCGACTTCCTACATATAAGGTAGTTTCTACCATGAACAGTATAAAGGTAAGTAAATATTAATCAAATTGTAGTCTTATACTAATATTCATTCATTCACAAAATACCTTTTAAGTATTTATCATGCGAGACACTGTACCAGCAGCTAAGAACTCCCTATGAATAAGACAGGAATATTTCCTACCCTTCGTGGAATTTTTACTTTATTGTATTTGTTCACCTACTACACATATAAACAAATACATACATAATATAATTTCAGTTAATGATAGGCACTATGAAGAAAAAATAAGGCAAGAAAGTGGATAAACAGTAATGGGAGAGAGAGCTTTCGTGAGGTGCTCAGGGAAGAAGGCGACATTTTAGCAGAACCTTGAGAAAATAGCCATTAAAAAGTCGGTGGGGAAAGTATTACTGGCAGAGACAACAGCAAGGGCAAATTCAATAGGAAACAACAAAATTTGCATGTTTAAGAAAGAGCAAACAGGTGAATGTGATTGGAATGGACTAAGCATGAGTGAGTGATGGATTGACATTAGAGAAGCCGAGAGGCCAGAACATACAGAGCTTTGTGAGTCTAAATAAAGAGTCTGGACTTCACCTTAATGTGTTGGAACTGAAGAGTTTTAAGCAAAGGAATAGGTGATTAATTTTTTTAATCACTAGGGTAATAAGAAAAAACTGAGAACTAGGATACCATACAACCTGGATACTAGGATTAGGATAAGGCACACAAAAGCATAAATACCAATACCTGTGTTAAATTGCCTGAGTGAGGTGGGTACTAGTTAGAGAAAGCTAACCAACTTTATTTTAAAACTACCTGGGCCCAAAACACTCCTGCACAAACTTCTGCCACTCTATCTCAGATCATTCAGGTCACTAATTGACATCTTAATATTCTAAAGAAAAAGCATTTTACAATCCACAGACTCTTCAAACTTCAAATCATTATCTTCAATGTTGACAAAGTTAGAAACAAGCCTGTAATAACACTAACTTTAAAGCAGTCTCTGCTGACTTTAGCTAACTGAAATAAACATAAAGGGAAAAATAAAATCCCAAAAATGTTCACACTAAAATACAAGAGAATATTTTGTAATATATTTCAAATATACTTGATTAAAAAGGTACGAAACTAAAAGTTCAAAGCAAATGAGGCAAAGACAGAACTTTGTTAAAACAATCAAGTTTAGAGAAGCAATGCTAACAATATTGTTACGTGGTTATCCTCAAACATCCAATACACAAGAGACCTTGGTTTGGTTTATTTGGCATTTCTTTGTCTCATGAAATCTTGTTGGCACATGTATTTATTCAAATAATTACGATTATCCAACTTTATTGCTGGGTGCCTGTTAGGAGACAAGAACATAAAGCTTTGCTGCCAGTCTAGAGAGATTAGTAACATTCATGAAAAAAGATAAGGTACAAGATTACAAGCTAATTATGGGCACTGAGCTGAACGTACCTGCTCTGAGAGACTCACTGATTCTGACAGGACAGTGACTTCATCCCCCACCCACATCACTAATAACTTACAATCTGAGGGTGCCAAATAAATTGTCAAACAGTAAATGAGAGTTCAGAGAACTAAGTGACTACAAAGTTTCATTTAAGGACTTCACAGATCTTGGACTTCAAGAGTGCCTTTCAGAAAGGTTTGCCTTACATATGCAAATAATTCACTTATGATTTAAAAGTAATAATTTCACATCTTTTCATAAATATCGGGGGGCAGATAGGGAGGGTATTATAAAAACATGACTGAGAAGAAATCACTAAGTGTACCATACAGACACTGCACTCCAAGCTAATGGGGATTCTCGCAACTCCAGAACCCGAATGAAAGAGATCTTCCTACAAACCATTTTTCCTAAACTTTGTGTTTCCCTACAAATGGCTTTAACAATTTCCAAAATGTCTAATTAAACGTGTTTTCCCCATTGCTTAAAAGGACTGAACAAAACGTCATAAGGCACATTTGGAAGATGGTGACAGGAGATTCCCTGCTTCAAAATGCTGGAAGCCGTTAGTTTAACGGTCCGAAACAGACGGCTGTGCTCGCATCCCGCTATTGTGTCTTCATTTCAGTCGAAGAAAAGACATAACCACTTGTGTGTCTTAAAACCTTAAACAGGATAAAAATCACTTGCTGTCATTTCTTTACCTCATTTTTGAGAGAGCGTTTGTACAAATACACTAAACCACTTTACCGGTAAAATGTTGCTCCATGTGAGGAAGCCCCGCAGGCTTGCTCCTCCTCGTCTCTCGTGCAACGTGCCCGTCACTCTCTCAGCCACTTACAGGGTAGCGCGCCGGCGCATCCTGGGAGTCGTCGGCCGCGGGGATTGTGGGAAGTGTAGTTTGGAGACCCCGCCCTCTTCGCCATTCCTTTAATGGCTGCTTCCAGGAAGGTAATGTACGAACTCGTCTCCAAAGGATACTTGAGATTGTCTCAATGTATTTGTAAAACAGGGGTCATGTTTGCACCTTGCTGGGACAGAGCAGGGATTCTTTTTAAAATCTTAATAGCAGGTCCTGGCACGAACTTGTTTCTGGGTTCGATTTATTTTTAGGTTTTCCTGTGCGGGCGAACTGACCAACTTTAAGTCTAGTTCCCCTGCTTGAGGAAACTGTTTTCTCTAGTTATTATCCATTCCTCTCTCTTTCGTACGACCTCTTCGCCCTGCACTGACTCTGGCTGTCCTCTTAATAATAATAATGCTGATGATGGTAATGGTGAGTAATTCTTAAATCCTACCCTCTTTTGATAATAGGTTCTGTCACGTGGAATCTCTTAGCCTCAGGGATCCGGAACTCCGGGAAGGGACTACTTCGAATCAAATAGAATTATACGTAAATCCTTTTGTTTGGTAAGTTTTACTAATTTCCCCCACAACTTCACAGATTTATATGTTGCGTGACTTTTGCCAGATTTGTCTGCATGTCCTGGATGGGAGAAATCCTAAGAAAATACAATTTTTGCTTAATAGATATTTTAACTTTCCGAGTGTCTTGTGTGTTTTCTCTTTGCTCTTAATTATGTTCTGTTCAGTTTACTTAGTTGATTCACAGGGTGTTGGCATGATAGAGTGCGGAAAAATAGCTGGAGTCAAGGAATTATCATGAAAAGGGGAGATTAGCCTCAAATGGCCATCTTTAAATACCTTTTATAAGTTTAACATGTTTTTTCTACCATAAAATGAGGAGATGGTCTGAAACTTAAATTTAAAAGGTGTGTGGATTGTTATTTATGCATTCATACCATCGTTTGAAAAGGTGGGAATTTTTAATAATTCCTTTTTGTTTCCATGTTTGATTTCTAGAAACCTTCAGCCCCCAAGATCCAGATTCCTGAAGATCCAGACATCATGACCTCAGTTTCAACACAGTTGCTCTTGGTCCTCATTTCACTGCTTTTGGTGCTGCCTGTTGTTGAAGCAGTAGAAGCTGGAGATGCAATCGCTCTCTTGTTAGGTGTGGCTCTCAGCATTACAGGCATTTGTGCTTGTTTGGGGGTATACGCACGAAAGAGAAATGGACAAATGTGATTTTGATGGGTCTTCCGCATCAGACCTTGCCGGGAAAATCTTTGTGTTGTTGAGGTTAAAAACTGAGCTTTAATGTCTGAAAGTTCCCAAGAAATATAGTATTTTCACATTCTTGTCTCCCTGTAAATGGGAACAAATTAATATATGTTAAATGGGGGAAGAAAAGTTTTCTTCACAACAAATGTTGCACTGAAAAAAGCAGTCTATAAATTTCTTGTTAGAGGGTTAAGGATGTCAGACGACTGAAATTTACCTATTATTTCATAGTTTCTTGGAATTCTCAAAGCGCATGAAATAGGAAGAAGGAAACCCTTGCCCAGAATCCTAGGAAATTGCCAGTTCCTCCCTCATTGAGGAGTCTTTTCTTCATACTTCTATTAGATTTTTGTTTTGTTAACTCCCAACTTAATATTGTACTTAGATAGCGAATGCAGTCAGTCAGAAATTAAATTTTTTATTTCTCTGGGCGGATGTAAGAAAAATGTATTCAGTGTATCTAATGTTAAAATGGAGACAATATTTAATGTAAAAAAATACTTTATATTGACATTGGAATGGAGAAGAGATTTAATGTTTAAAAAAAAAAAACCTTTATATTAACTGAGTAACATCTCCACGAGGAGAAGTACTATATTAAATATAAACCCATTATGTTATAAGTTAATGTGTGACGTTCATTTCTGTTTACTTCAAGTTGTTTTTATCTTTGTATGGACTTTTTTGTCAGCTAAGTGGCAGAATTCCTTACCTTAAGTGATCACACTAACTTATAGAAACACTATTAGTGATACGTGGGAAATGGGCAGTATCAAGGTAGAAGTCCCTGGTAGAGAATCCACAGATACAGAAGGAAAAGGTAATGACCTATACAAATTTACACACTAACGAGATGAAACATACCCTATCTGACCTAACTACTGAAGTGTCCTCAAACTGGTAATATCATCTGAGGACTTGTTAGAAATGCAAAATCTCAGACCCGGTCCAGACCAATTGGATCAGAATCTGCGTTTGCTTCAGGAGCCCAGGGTAATTTGTGTGCATATTCAAGTTTAAGTAAAGACTGTTTTTCACCGTTTGAACTCAAGAATCACCGGAAGGACTTGAAAAAACTTTCAGATTCCCAAATCTTTCTCCTAGTTGCATTGTGGTAATTTTAGGTTGGGGCCTGGAATTCTATGTTTAACAAAAGGCCCTCATGATTCTTTTGATTCTGTAGATAATAAGCCAGCAGAGAATAGTCTTGAGTAAATCAAACTACATGAGGGTCCTACTGGAAACAGGTAATCAAGTGTTTTACTGAAATAATGCATTATCCAATCTCTAGCTCTCCAGGTGACATTGGGAGTCTTAATGTTGATTAGAGAACAGGCAGTAGCAACCTAAAACCCTGTTGATAGTGCGAGCTCACCTGGCTTGCATGAAAGGGTTGGGTAAAGAGTACCAGAAGTGAGGGACAGCCATGCTCTACAGACAGAAACCGAATAAATCTATTTTTGTCATAGCTATTTTATTTTTTCACAAGAGACTGCACTAACGTTTTTTGTTCAGATAAATTGGTGGTTACACATTGTGTAATTAATAGAACTTAATTTTACATGCCCTTTTTTTTGAAAGATGGAAAAAGGAATGCAGATTGTAGAACAGTTTGTCTTAGTTCATAAACCAGCAGGTTGGATAATGGCGTAAAGAGGCTGCTGCTTCTTCCTTATACATCTGAACTTTTTCATTAGTATTGGGAGAAATCAAACTTAAAGTACATTTTAAATCACAGCGCATTAGTCATTTAGTCACCTCCAGGTACTATTTTTAAAATGACCGAAATAAGACTACAGGCAAACATTCTATAATGAACGATGTATTTCCAGAAGTGCCTAGAAGAAATTAGAAAACTATCATTTTCTTATTTTTCCCTTAAAAGTAGAGAATTATCATGAGGTAGCATTCAGGAATTTTGACAGATAGGATGAGGAATACCTTCTCTATTTTTAGGTTCTTTTTTACCTAGGTTGGATTATATGGTTTAGCCTAAAAAGAACAGAAACTTAACAGTGGCCCTTAGCCTTTTTAGGGCCACCAGCTCCTTTGAGAATCCGATGAAAACTACGGTCCTTTCCCTGGAAAAATGCACATATATGCTGGCATTTTTAGATTAATATCAAGTAGCTCACAGAGCTGAAGCCCATCAAGAAATCCCAAATCAAAAATTTCTGTGCTTGTCTTTTTTTTTTTTTTTAAGATTCTTTCAAATTCTGGAATTTCTTGATTTGCTCTGATGCATAACATCTGCTGTGGAGCAGTTATAGGAGGAATAAGATTGACACATGTCCCTCAAGTGCCAGCATAATTTATAGATGTCTAGTAAATGCTCTGTGCATGTTAGCTCAGTTAAGTTCAGTTACAAAGGCAAAAGACTAATAGTTGAAATCAACAAGAAGTACTGGTAACCCACCCATTACTCTAACGCCCCAAATCCGTGCATTTCCTGCATTGCTTCTTTGTGACTACTTTCAAGATTTTCTTCTCTGTTCTTAGTTTTTAGGAGAAGGCTGACTATGATGTGTCTTGGTATGAATATGTTCGGGTCCTGTTTGAGATTGCTCAGCTTCTTAAACCTATAGGTTTATGTTTGTTCCCAAATTTAGTTAATTTTCATCCATTATTTTTTCAAATATTCTTTCAGCCGCATCCACTTTCTCCTTTCTTTTTGTGACTCCAGTGACCCAGTTGTTGGATCTTCTGTTGCAGTCTCACTTGTCCCTAAGGCTTTTCTTTTCAGTCTTTTTTCTCTGTTGTTCAGGCTGGGTAATTTCTAGTGTTCCATCATCAAGTTCACTGATTGTGCCCATGTATTTTTTAGTTTTAAATTTTCCATTTGATTTTCTTTGCAGCTTCTATTTCTTTGCTGAGATTTGCTATTTTTTCACTTGTCAAACATGTTTGTAATTGTTCATTGAACTTTTATGATGGCTGCTTCAAAATCCTTGTCTTAATTCTAACATCTGGGTCGTTTTGGTATTGGCATCTGTTGATTGTCTTGTCTCATTCAAATTGAGATCTTCCTTGGAATGATTTTCTATTAACAACCTGGACATTTTAGGTATCATATTAAAAAGACTGGCTCATCTTAGAAAGTTGTATTTAAGGAGGACTTTTCTGACAATGCTGCTTCAGGGCAAGGGAGGTCGTTGCCTCCTTAGTGCCAGATAGAGGTAGATGTCTAGGGACACCTCATTACTGTTCCCCACATGCCTTCCAGTGACCCCAAAGGTGGGGGTCCAGACTTTCTGCCCATGGTCATTGGCATTTCTGGGTTGCCAGCTTCAGAATACCTAGTACCTAGTCAGAGATCTCTGAGGAAAAAGAAAATACAGAGAATTCACTACTGTGTCTGTCTTCTGGTCCTGAGGATCTTAGCTGATCCTGCCTCCTTTCCACCTTTCAGAATATTCTTTTTTTTTTTTTTACAGATCATGACTTGAGCTGAAACCAAGAGTCGGTCACCCAACTGACTAAGCCACCTAGGTGCCCTTCCTTTCAGAATCTTATGTTTGTTTTATACATAATGTCGAGGGTTTTTAGCTGTATTTAGTGAAAAAAAAGGAAAAAGGATGTCTACTCCCATCTTCTTGGAAGCAGAAGTCTCTTCAGTGCATATTTAAAGAGTGAATTTTCTAGAGAAAAAAATGCCAGGTAAAGGATTGATTCAAGGTATTTCACTTAACAGACCTTTGTCTTGTGATCCACATCTGTCCTCCCCTCTTCACCCATCCATCATATTATTTATTTCTGTCTTTACTCAGTAAGCTCAGTTAGGGAATATGACTAACAATGAAGAATGCAGGAGTGCAGATGAAGATTGAAAAAAGTGCACTGTATTCATATTTTGTCAGCAACAAGAACGTAAGGACAGCGTCTTGAAAAACTGATGTGAAACCAAATGTACCAACTGTGAAGGAACAAGGTAGGCTCAGGAAATCTCGAAAGCTAAACGTCACATGCACCTTTGCCCTCTTAGGCTTTCTAAGCTCTGCAGAAGCTTGTCAGATGCCATTCCCAACTTTGGATATAGGAACAATGATGTAGCTATACAGCGTGAAGCACATAATGAAGGAAGAAGAATTCTCTGCATACAAACCATCTCCCTCCCAGAGACTCAAACACTCTTCTTTGTGGTATCACAATAGGGGTGAAGAGCCTAACCTCTGAAATCCAACAGACATAACCAGGCTTCACCACTTAAAATTTGATCTTGGGCAAGTCATTTCTTTTTAATTTCTGTCTCCCTATCCTCATAGATAGATGAGGAATACATGAAATAATGGCAAAAAGCTTGGCATGCTTAAGGTCATTATTACTAGTATTTGGAGACATTTTCTAGACATGGGGGAAATAACGACTTGATAAGCATCAATTTTGTATTTATATATTACATAAATCCCATATTAAACAGATACTATATTTTAATTTTGACATTTTCCCTGAGTATTTGTTTTATCATTTTTCTTCTACCATTGTAGGATTACAAACTGATGAAACTCAAAGACATCTGTGAATAAAAGAAAATTTGGCTTCCCTAAAGCTTCCCCAAATTTTCAAGGGAAAGAAAGAAAAGAATTGATTCTGTTTGAGTAATTCCCAATATGTTGACCACAGGTCTTTACTAATTGACACAAAAGCTTAGCGGTAACTGCTTCGTCATTTAAGGAGATACAAGGAATTTGGTTCTGCTTGTTCAGGAAAATAGCAGATCGGGTCTATATTCCACTAGGAAAAGTGCTCTGACAATTCTCATCTCCTTAGAAGTCATCAAGATATAAGCAACATAAAATTTGTTCAGTGTTTCCTGTGGTAGGGAGTGGAGAGGGAGCCCTTATTAAGCCTTACTGATCGCAGACAGAATTTTTATTCTTAGGTGAGAACAGGTCTAAATCAATAAATACGTGTATAGAATAGCATGTTAAAATTTTTTCTAATTTTTAATAACTTCATTTTTCTGAATCATTTATGTGATTAAATAATAGACATCTAACAACTAAATGCAAAAGGCAGAAGACCAGAAAAATGTGATAGCTGCAAAATACTAAAATGTGGTTTGATTTTCCATTGACTTGTAGTATCAGAGCTGTGATACCCTCTCACATATTTTCACTGAGTCCATTATATATGGGTGATTAAAATTTTGAAAATATTAGTTGGCACTTGATAATCTGAAATGAAATTATGAAATTTTATATACAAGAGGGTTAATTATTTTTAAAGGGCTAGTCATGTAGCACTTTGTTAAACACTGGGATTATAAATATATTCCTCAATATTAATCAAGATAATTATGCTCTGGATAAATGTGCATAAATCACTTAACAAAAGAATTTAAAAGCAGGCATGATCACCAAGAACAGAAAGTATACCATATTCTATTGAAGATGGTTTGTCAGAACAACCCTATCATTTTACCACAAAAATTACCAGAGCATTTCAATAGCAACATAAAACAATTTTACGGGTCCTGTGATGACATATGCCCACTTTCACTTGTTTAATCAACATTTTTTAAGACATCATCAGTGCAATTTAGAGAGAAAAAAATAACTACCAGGCAATTGTCCTTGAGCCAATAATTTAACCTACACAATTTCTTCAGTAATCTCTGAAAGGTTTCCTAGTGATACAATTTTGTAGTTCCATAAAAGGAGTTTTACTAATTTCAAAACTAATAAAGTCTAATGTGTTAAAAATATTGTAATTACCCATTTTCATTCGGCAACCTGAAGAGCTGATTTCCTCTTCGAATTCCTCACTGAAAACCGTAGTCTAGTCATTTGGTACATTTTTGGATTTCAGTTGAGTGAAGCGGGGGCAGCTCATTTTCTGCACTGAACGAGCATGATTAGGGATTGTCTCAAGAAGGAAGAATAAAAACAAACTGTAGCCCTGCCACTCCCACTCACAGCAAACAGCCCACACGCTAATTGATGTCGGCCTGGTGGTATCCAGAAAGAAGCAACCTTGCAGTTTTGTGAGCTCAGTCTTTTCTGGTGCTAACAATGGGACTCAGCCACAGGCACCATCTTCCCGGTGGCCAAGACAGTTGAGGGCATGCATAGCACCTTCCTCTCCCTCATACCACCTCTGGGCCATGCCCAGTTCTTACAGAATCCATCTCCAAGTCGTGCCTAGGATTCACCCACTTCTCTCTATCGTCATGGCTCCTACCCAAGTTCAGACCACAATCATGATGTGGATGAGATCCACAGCAGCACTCTAGCTGGTGTTCTGACCTCCCATCTTAACCCTCTGTGATCCTTTCTCAACAGAACAACCAGGACCTCTATTTCTCCGGTCTAATCTCTGTCTGTGACCCTCAACCTACCTTACACTCTAGTTTTCAGGCATATTGTTTTTCACTTCCTAGAAAGCTCCATATGTGTTCATCCCCCCCCCCTCATTTTCCCTACTTCTCCTGCTTTCTAGATCTACATGTTCCTTCCTCTGCCAGTAGTTTTCTCAAGTTCACCTTCCTAGGCTTGAACAACACTTCTTTAGAATGTCTTCCCTGACCTTTCCTGTCTGAAATGCATATTCTACTGTGTTCCGGCATAGCATTTCTTACATCTATCAGGCACATATCACTCTGTTTGTTTATTTTTGTCGCAACCAAACCCAACCCCATCTCAGGCTTCTAAGCACAATGCCTGGCATATAGAAATTACTGCTTGCTCAATCTTTTATAGAATGAATATGTGATACAAAGTTAACATAGCAAAGGAATGCCCCAGCCCAGGATACACAGTGGATCCTAGCATTCTCTCACTGAGCCTGTACGTGCCCTTACCATCTTCAGTACAGCTTTACCAACATTTCAGATTCTACATGGATAGGTCTGAGATACAATGCAAGATTTTACCATTTTCTTGGACATCTAAATAATTATGGAACATGATTTTAATAAGCCTTAACACAAAATCTAGTTAGCTGATTTGAGTAATTACATACACTATTTATAAAAACTTGCATTGGATACGCATATTTAATGCTTTGTTGTTTAGAAATGATCCACCATTTTGAAACACGGGATGATCTTCTCCTTCATCTCCTTCTCTTTCTCTTACTCATACTGTACTCCAGCAACACCAAACTCACTGAATTACCAAAATCAAATGCTTTGTCATATGTCTTTGCTCATCTTTCATTTGCTTTGTAAATGTCATCACCTCCAAGAAGACTTTCCCAAAAGAAGTTAATAATATCCATCTTGCAGAATCCACAGCGCATTGTTTATACCTATATTAGTGTATTTCATGAAGCCTGTTTTATGGTTATTTAGATACTTACTATCCCTTTTACACCACCTCCTCCACTACCCTTTCCCTTCCATCCACCTCTACTCATCACCTATATCTTAATCTTAAAATCAAGATTGTGTCTTTTTAATAGTGTAAGTACTCACACACCCTGTCCGTGCTCTTAGATGTTTCAGTGGATACTTATTTATTTGTGTATTGAATTTCGTTCCTAAAAACTCCTAAAGAACAGATTAAAATAGTAGCACTGAATAAACAGATCTATATGCTGACAGAGATAAAATACTGAAGCTAATATTATTGCTTTTTAATAACATTACAGGTTGAGAGTTTTCCTTTACACACAAATGTGTGAACTCTATCTTTCGGAAAGCAGTTGGCAATTCATATTTACTCTAAATGTCATCCATTGAAAAATATCCACTGTGAAGCAATCACAAGACAGTCAACATATTGTAGTTCTTAGATGATGCTACAGGTGATGTCAGGTGACGGGTGGTATTAGATGACAGGTGATGTCAAAGCCTACATTTCATTCAGGTGAGAAAGCTTTATCAGAAAAAAAATTAAGAAGAGGCAAAAAGATACCTGGAGCCACCATTCCTTCTACATTTCCAAAGATAACTGTCAAATAAAGAGCCCCAAATAGGATTCCATTTCTCATCCTTAGTCATGGTGAATGGACCAACATGGAGCCTCTCCATAATTCCACCCTGCTGTCCTTCTGGATCTTTCACTCAAGTGCTATGACTTTCCACCTCTAAGAGTAAATCAGTTCAGTACCCAGGCATGACTGAAGTACAAAGAAGCAATAAAAGTCATTTTTTTCATATCTACTTGTTCATCCAAATATTTGGGCCTCTATAAAATAATTATCTTAGGAAAATGTAGACTTAATTTTATTGATGCTGCCATTATTCAAAGCATATTTGGTACTCATATTTGGCCTGTGACATGCTCCTTCAAATCTCCCAATGAAGGGAAGACTTTGTCATTGAACTTTTGGTTTTGGAAATGAACCAGAAGTAAATCAGAGCTGAGGCCTGTGTGTGAATAAGGTAACATGGCCAGAAATAGAAAGAACAACCACTTGGTGAACTAATTCTCAAATTGTATGAGAGCTTGTGGTCTCACATTTTACAGATGAAGACACTAAGGCTTGGAGAAGTCAAATTACTTGGAGAAGTGGTTACACAGTTTAATAAATGAATTGACAAGTGACTTCAAAGTAACAAAAAAGTTTTTTTCTGCAACTTATAAGTCAAAATACCTGGTTATTCCACTATGTAATGTACTATTTTTTGACTAAAGAAATTATGAAATAACATTGAATAATGAGATAGCATAATAACAAAATGACCCATACCTTACCTGCCCTCAGTAAAACTACTTTTCACTTTTGCATGTCATCTTCCACATGCATACATTTAACAAACCTAGAATAGGGCATACATACCATTTTGTTTTCCAGTTTTTTGTTTAACATTTAAGTATTTCATGGATATTTTAACAACCAAATAACATTCCATCCCATAGACTTGCCATCACTTATTCAAAATCTATCCATTTAATAATGTTGGACCTATCAATGGTTTCCAACACCTTACCATTATTGATAACACTATACTGTGATAAGCAAAATAAGTCATTCTTACCTATCCTTTGAACCTATGGTTCCAACCCAGAAATTAATTTTCAAATATTAATTTTTAGATCATAATTCAGCAGACACAGATATGTACACAAATACATTTTTAAAGTGTCTGTCATCCTGTTCCTCTAAAGAAGCCATGTTTTCCAAACTGAAGGACAATTAAGGTTACTATATAGTACTGCTCTAAAAATGCTAGGGGTCTAGGATTATAAAAGACTGTGAATTTTAGTTGTAGAAAGGAAGGTTTCTTTTCTTTTCTTTTCTTTTCTTTTAAGATTTTATTTATTTATTTGACACAGAGAGAGAGCACAAGCAGGGGGAGCTGCAGGCAGAGGGAGAGGAAAAAGCAGGCTCCCCACTGAGCAGGGAGCCTGACAAATGCAGGCTCCGCTCACTTGCAGGGCTCAATCCAGGGGTCCAGGGATCATGATGTGAGCTGAAGGCCAACACTTAACCAACTGAGCCACCCAGGAAGGTTTCTATCCAGGGAAAGATGACAAATCTCTCACTAGAGAAAAGGCCCAGAGTCACTCTGCACTTTGATGACAAGCAGTCTATAAATGTGAAAAGAAAAATCATCATATGTTCTTGAATATTCATTTTCAAAATTATTCTTATGGTTTTCATAATTGAAAGTAAGGATTACTTGTCTAATGATCCCTGCATTTATTATTATTATTAGTGGTCAATAATAATGATAGCTATCAAGAAATATTAATTTAATCAATGTTAAAATAATAAGCACCAAACCACATAGTGAAGTGTTTCTTTCCTCAGTGCTATTGCTACATGACAGAAGTTTATGAAAACACAGCTCAGAAAGGCTGTGTGATATAGTGAAAAGAATACTGAACAAGAAGTCAAAGAGATAAGGATCCTAGTTCTGGCTACACAGCAAACAGGTTATGGGGCACTGGGCAAATCACTTACAAGTTAACCTGGGTCTCATTTTCTCAATCTGTAAAGGAAAATACAAATGAATAGAACTATGGTCTACCTAACACATCTATTCCACTGACAGGCACTTCGAACAAGAATTCCTCTTTGATGAAGGATGAGCAAGGTAAAGTAAGGCCTTGGCAAACAGGTTACCCAGAAGTAGAGCCAGCCTTGAAAAAAGACAGAGTAGGTCCTTGATAGATGACATGATTTAAGGAAAGCCAGCAGGAAACACCCAAAAACCAAAATGCCTATGTGCTATACACTCTTTAGTATTTTTGTGATATCCGCAATTCTACTGATAATGGTATCTCTTCTAGGTCTTGAAGGCTTCTTCTATTGAATGTTAATATGACTTGGAGTCTGCACCTTAAACTAAAAATGAGAACCTCCAAATGGAACTCCAAATGGGGATTAGACTTTTGAGTTTGGGAGTAGGTAGATGATGATGGATAAAATTTCCTGGGGAGAGGACAAGGGTGATCAGTAACCCCCAATACATAGACAGTTAAACTGTGTGACTGGGGTTTGGCCCTGCTTACAACAATGTTTAATTTGGGGGGCACCTGGGTAGCGCAGTTGGTTGGGCATCCAACTTGGTTTCGGCTCAGGCCGTGATCTCAGTATGGTGGGATCCAGCCCCAGGCCAGACTCTGCGCTCAGTGTGGAGTCTGCTTGGGATTCTCTCTCCCTCTCCCTCTGCCCCTCCCACTTATGCTCTCTCTCTCTAAAATAAATAAATAAGTCTTAAAAAAACAACAGCAATGTTTAATTTTGCCTTACAGTCCATTAAATTAATTGTGTCAACCTAATAGCAGCAGTCTTAAAAGTAGAAAACTTGTCTTTTTATTTTGCGTTATTCTTAAATACCCAAGATGAAGCTTATAACACAATAAGCACTCAATACATATTTGTAGGTTGACTTAAGGACTCTATCCACAAAATAACCCAAATGGTTTAAATGACAAAATAAAGGATTGATAGGAAAAAATATAATTTACTTTGGTAGCCTGAGAAAAACCAAATAGAATCTAAATATAATTCAAATTAGTAGCATTACCATAAAAATATAAAATCAAAGCAAGGGAAGAGCACTGCATGATTTTATACTATGATGGCTGTTGCAAATTTGTTTGTATATTTTATTTTTCTATATAATATTGGCATAAAATGGTTGCTATAGTGGTTTTTTTAAGTGAGTGGCAGCCCTCCTACTTCAAAGAAGAGGTTCCCCTCACAACTTGGGCTTGATAAGAGAGCCTACAACTCATTGTACTCAAATGACAGGACTCCAAAAATAGAAGGGGACACCTGGGTGGTGCAGTCAGTTGGGCATCTGACTTTTGGTTTCAGCTCAGGTCGTGATCTTAGGATCGTGACATCGAATCCCATGTGGGGTTCTGGGCTCCGCCAGAGTCTGCTTAAATTCTCTCTCTCTCTCCCTCTCCCTCTACCCCTCCTCCTGCTCACCCTCTCCCTCATCCCTGCTCTCTCTCTCTCAAATAAATAAATAAAATCTTTTAAAAAATAAAAATAAAAATAAATAAAAGAAGGCAGAAAGGAAGAAAGGGAGGAAAGAAATTATTCTATTTAAGGAAATCCATAGTTATTTTAAAGACCTTCTACTACAATTGAGAATTGTTTGGATAAAATGAATTTTCATTTATGTTTTTATTTTTAACAAAAGCAAGAAAAGAAAGATGCATACTTGATCCAATTAGGAGCCTACTGCATTGGTTTTATTTAGGAAGAGAGGCTTATTGTTTTGTTAAGGGAGCACCATGGGGGAGGGGCTGAGGATAGTTGGATTGTTTTCCTCCTACCTCTTTGCTGTTCCTTTCCCATCTTAACCGGTTTCTCTTGCTCTTCTGATGCCTTAATGTTCATTCATTCTTCAAGTCTCAGATGTTGACCTTCTCCTCATACCCTTTTTTAGAGAATCCCTCTGTTCCCACTCCATCCTCCATCAGTGTGGCCCCAGGGCTTCCATTATCAGCAGACAACTCCCATATGGCTGGCCCTGACTTTTCACATTCCAATTCAAGACCGACTAGCACTTATAAATGATGCCATGTGAATGGCTGTCACCTCATGTTCATTTGCTAAAATTAAACTTATCTTCCTGTCAAAACTGAATGCCTTGTCTGATTTCTCTTTGTGTGTGTGTATGTGTGTGTGTGTGCATGCATCTGTGAGTGTATGTGTGTGTGTGCCAGCCAAGCTTGAATTTGTTCTATTCCCATAACCAGGCAATAATGTTGACTTACCTTGGTTTTTTTCTCATCACAGTTCTTTCTACTGACTGTTCTGTCACTCTAGTACTCATGCCTGGACTCATTTTTCATAAATTCAAATATTTTAGAATTGTAAGTCTCTGGCTTTCATCAGCCTGTCAAGGAGAAAAAAATGGGAGTGGGGTATGAACTAAATCAGGGCTTTTCACCTACGTTAATTAGACCCCTAGGCTCCACAGAGCTGCCTTGGCAGCTGCCAAATCAAACAATAAAAGACCAGTAGAGTGTGGCTCCAGCCCCCAGGCCCACTTTTCCCACAGTAGCTCCACCATTATCTGTTTCATATGTGACTTTCAAGTATGATCTCATCTGAAAAAAAAACTTGTAACATTCCCTTTGAAGAGGGAAACTGCCCAGAGCAGGCCCAGGCCGGGAGGCCCCAGAAGATGGAACATTACTAACAATAAGCTAGAGATAACCAGAAGCCCAACTGGGAGCAAGAGATAACAGCCGTTTCTGCTTCTGTAAATAGGCTTCCTGCCACAGACTCCCTGCCCTACTGTTCCCGCCTAAAGCAGCCCCTACTTCCCCCAGTTCAAACCCACCTCCCAGCAGTCAGCATAGCCCTTGGAGCCTGACTGCCTGCAGTCCCCTATAAAAGCCCTGTAACCCTGTTGCGGGGCCCAGAATTTGGAGCAGGAGCTCATCTGGGTCCACTGGCGTAAAATAAATCCGAGTTCTCCTACTTCTCCGAGTGTCACTTGGTCTCTCGCTGGTCTGATTCTTATTTTTCCGCAACACTTTAAGAAAAGTAAGTTTGAAAACCACTGTTAGGTGACTTTTCAAGATCCTCGACTCTAAAATTCAGATCCTATGGAATCTGGTAATGTAATTATTAAGATAGGATGAGAGAAATTCCTCGTTTAGGCTTCTACTTCTATGCATCTTTAGATCAATTCTGGCTCTGGTAACCTGAAGAATTTGAATGAATTTAGGGTAAAAATACAGGAATTATTGTGAGTTTCTCAACAGTCAGCAAGATAACGTAGTAAGCCTCTGTGAGTCCACAGCATGTGATAAAGTAGGGGAACATCCCAAAGACCACACTTTCCAAAGTCCTTAGGAGCCCAGCCTTCTTCCCAAACTGAAGCACATCATTATGATATGCTTTCCAGCCCACCTGTACTTCATCTGCGTACAGAAAGAGGGAGTTTCGGAGCCCCATGTCCATAGAGATTTGATCTTTTTGGCTTTTTCTTTCTGTTGCATGCCCCTTTGCAACAGTAAATAAATAAACAAATAGCATTTAACAAGTGTTGCCCTGGAGCGTGAAACCGGCTGGTTTGGCCGTCAAGGTGCACGAGGTGAACTGCAGTAAGTGGGTTCTGTGATTGGGGTCTAGAAAGCAGCTGCTGAGCAAACCGTGCGGGGCGGGAGGGGGGAGTGCTGCCGCAGAGCCACGTTTCACACACAAGGCAGCGCAGACTTCATCCAGGCTTCAAGCCTTGGCGATTCGTTTTTCTCTTCAAGTCTGCTCACCAGTCTGACATTTGTGCACCTGATTAACTCTGAGTATGAGAATTCACCTCTCCAGACTTATTCTTATCTCTACAGAAAGGCTTTAGGCCCAATGGCTCGGACCTGGTTTGAGCACTGAACATGTGGCTAGTCTGAAATGAGATGCCTGTAAGTATTGCAAAATACACGCAGGATTTTGAAGACCTAGTGAGAAAAAATATGCAAAATGTCTTCTTAATACTTTTGTATTGATTATATGTTGACTTACATTTTGGATATTATTTGGATATGTTGGTTCAAACAAAATATTTTTATTAAAATTAGTTTTACTTGTTTCTTTTACTTTTGTATTTTGGCTACTGGAAAATTTTAAATTACATATGTGGCTCATGTTAAATATCTATGCAAAGCCTGGTTTAGACTCTAAAGGCACTGCAATATCCTGAGAGGGCGTTAGACCTAGAGGCAAAAAAAATCTAAATCGAGTTTCTGATTTTACTGCTTCTTGAGGTAAGTCACTTAAGCACAAATCCCAGCTTTTCCATTGACACTGGGTGAGTTAATTAGATCTCTCTGTGCCCCAAGTTTTTTCATCAGTAAAATGAATCATGCAACCTACCTTATGAGGTTTTATGAAAATCAAATAAGTTTAATGAATGCAAAGAACAACTGTCACATTAAAGGACCATGTAACTATTAATTATCCGTATCTCTAAACTTATTTCTTTATTACACTAAAAGAAGGATAGATACTTCATAGGATGAAGTTAGAATATACTCTAATAATGTATTTAAAATTAATTTATAAAAAATAAATAAAATTCATTTAAAAATCATAAAAACTAGGTAAATACTAGTAACTGTTCAGTTCTATAAGTCGTTAAAACTCTGCAACCCTGCTGGTCATTACAAAGTTTCAGTTCTCCAGGTTAAATATGAGTCCAGCATTCATACTCCTTCATCCTAAAGTGTTAGTAGGTTGGTCTAATGTACATATATATATCTTTTTATCCTATTACAGACTATGCTGAGAACGACTTTTTAGTAAAACATCAGAAGAGTGTAGGATTGATGCCAACCTTATTCTCAAAGTCATGTTTATACACATGTACTGGGGCATTTAATTTGCTTTCTCAGTAATTTTGATATTGCATAGTTTTTAAGTTGACTTGGGGCTTTCCAGAACATATTGTATGTTAGAAGTATTTGAACATATTGTAAGAAAATATTTCAGCCATAATATATGGTATAACTCCTAAAGGTAAGGAAAAGATTGTTCTTTAATTTCTTTTCAAAATACCATGCATACTTGGAGATTTATTGGAATACCTGATGTAAAAGAAAAAGTAATTCTTACGATAATTTTTTCAATGGAAACATTTATTCATTTATTTCACTAATAGTTACTAAGTGGCTATTACTTGCCAGGCACTATTCTAGGTACCAGGGACATAAAGATAATCAACATAGACAGAAATCTTGCCTTCATGAGGCTATGCAGTATCAAAATTATTAAGAGAGCAAGTTAAATAATCAAACATATGCATATATAACCAAGTTAGATGGTTATGCTGGCAGGCATCAATCCAGAGCTTTTTTGACTTTTTACTAAAACACCATTTTGAACCTAGTCCGTGAATAGGATCAAAAATTCAGTTCATCTCTTTACTGTCAGTGTATATATGATCTTCTGTAGTAATAAGACTCATCATGAAACCCCAGCAAGAATCTCACCTATTCAATGCCAGATGGCACAAAAACAAACCATTTATAGAGTGGATTACAAGTAGGCTATATGCAAAAATGTTGTCTCCACATGATTCCCAGTCTTGCAACGAAGTGCCAAGGATTTATGTGCTTAATTCCCATTAGAATTTATGAGGATTAAAAGTGCATGAATGAAAAAAAATATATATTCTTAACTGAGAAGTGAAAATCTTGAAGACCCCACCAAGATAAAAATTCAAGTTTTGCATGCATTTTTGATAAGAGCCTTTCAAAGTTAAATTTTAGAAATGTCGAGGTTGTAAATAGGGAGCGGATTAAGGATGTGCTGACTTGGCTTAACAGAGGCTGAATTTTGGAAAGGCTGCATGGTGCAGTGGAAACTCAATGGGCGAGGTGTCCACAGACCAATTGGGCTTTGGTCCGTAGCTCAAGAACTTAAAACTTTCTGGGTGCAGAAGGACCAATGTAGGTGAAATATAATATAATGCTATAATGCTATAATGTTTTATATAATGCTAAGCAGTAAATACTCCTGGACCTGCATACAAGATATATTTGAACAAGTAAATATCTAACTGATAGAGAATTTTAAAGTTTATATGATAGAGTTGTTGTTTTTAATTAACTGATAAGTTTCACTAGGAAAGAAACCCAAGAAACCCATGATGCCCACAGAAGAAACCTGCTAGTAAAAAACCTGGAGCTTAAAAAGAGCTGTGGTTGTCAAGGAATTTAATAAAAGCAGAATAAAATGACCACAGTCCTAGACCTGCATGACACAACCCCAGAGTGACGACAGGAGATGCTATAGTAACACTGCCAGAAATTTCTGCACCAAGAATTATCACAGGATGACACATTATTTACTTGGGGGCTTATCACTGGTATTTATCCCTCCAGTTTACCCAGACAACTGCTTGCCCGAACAATTGCTTTTAGCAACTAGTTCTGAAAATATTAGAATCATACCTCTATTCTACAGTTTTAATTGGGATTAAGTGATACGACACCCATAGCCAAAAAGCATTTCAAATATTGGAACTCTTGGCATTGGGCCACTTCCACATCGACCTCTTAAGCCTGTTCACCTGCCCATCTCTATGCAGCACAGTGACATTCCAAGAGATGATGGGTAACAGCGAAGTACAGACTATAGAGTTTGTAGATGTAAGACATTTTGTATTTTGAAGTTTTATAAACAAGGCTCACATTGGCCATAATGCATGCATACCACAGTATTCCTGATACCCCATGGAAATGATTAATGATCCCTTAACAATAGCCATGCCAGAAAACAACCGCTATAAGTCACAGACCAACTGCCAATACAGAACGCCGTAATTCTAGATTGGATAAAGGGGAAAGGCAATCCCGACCAAGTTCTTCTATGCAGTGAAAGTGTATACACCCAGCCCCAGTCATTACCACCTTCTGAGAATGAGCTACCACCTTGTTTCAAGTTGTTGGAAGCATTGTTCTATGCTCCTCTTATTTCAGAGATTACAAACTCTGTCATCAGGTTTGGGCTTTACTCAAGCTAAGAGGACTTCAAGAGTGATTTGGCTGGTATCTTTTCAATTATATTCAATTAGTAAGATGAATCAGCCCTATTTTATATAAGAACCTCTTATATTCACCTCTTATTTATGCCTGGTAGGTATCTTCAAGACAAAGAAAAAGCAAGAAAGATAATCCTGATTTTTGCCTAAGAGTCACATCATCCTTGTGAAGTCTTTTTCCAAATCCCTAAATGGCCAGTTTCTATTTCAACCCTTTTCCTGTTTGTCTTATAGATAATTATGAATTACCCACAGGCAAAACTAGAGGGTATTCATCATTTAAAATTTTCTTCTTATAGTACTGAGCATTTTACTTCTGTATTGGTAAATCAGTTTTGATTTTGTTTTTGGAATTCATCACCCTTTTGGCTATTAAAAAACTAATTAATATAAGTCCTAAGCCAAATAAAAGCTGCAGATGTTTCGTAACATATTTGAGCACCAGGTTAGGGGCTCAAAGCATAAAATATCTGCTCTTGGTTTATAATCTGCATGACAGACCTTAAGTTACTAGAAAATGGTTTGAAGTTACTGAATAGTAAGGCAAATAAGGAATCATGTAAATGCTAATGTAATAAAGCTAAGAAGAAAACGACATGCCCCCAAATCCAGAGTAAACCCTTGGCCAGGAAAACTTTCTGTCAATAATACAAATAATTTTCCCAACCTTATTAAATTAAGAAAAACATAGAGTTCAGTCAGAGCCTGTGTCATTGTTTTTTACTTCTTTTTATATCCTTCTCGCAGTTCCCAACACAGCACTCTTTATGTAGTAAGTTCATAATCTCACATTCAACAAAAATGGGCATAGTGTCCTCTGTGTGCCAGGTTCTGTCTGGGCATCAGAGAAGAACAAAGCAGAATAAGACAATGTCTGTATTCCCACAGGGCTCATATTCCAGTTGAGACTACAGCTTGCTGAATGAAATAACGTTGCCCCAGGACTTACTCTTAAATCCTTTTTAATGTAAAATCAGGCAGATAATATCACACTTTTATTTTTACCAAATGTCAACCAAATTAAAGTAGTAACCATATTTACGAGATATGGGAAAAGAAAATTATAAAGTTTTAAGAGATTAGGAGAAATGAAAGTAGAAGGGCTAACCAGAAAATCAGAATGCAGGACTGACAGGTAATAGGGGAAGCTCTTAAATTAGAGTCTAAGTTAACATTCTTTACTTTCAGCCATGTTTTAATTATGCCCATTTGTCAAAAAGCTAAACACCACAAAAGCTTAAATAACCATAATCTGCTCATATTATCATATAACTGGTGTTTAAAATATGGCCCTAATGCACTGTAAGATTGAGGTAACCCCTGAATAATCAAAGAAAAAATGCCTTATATGTTCTGAGTTTTAAAAATTATGTTGCATTTTTATTCCATGAAAATTTACAATCCACGTAAAATACGTATGACTCTCCATTAACCTGAATATTAAATTAAACTTCCCATTCCTTAATTATTTTACCAACGCTTACTTTGCCTTCCCACCTCTTCCCTATGCATATACACATGTAATCACACACACAAACACACACACACACCACCCACTCTCAAGCCACACCCACATGGGTCACTGCTTTTTTTCATGATTAAGACTGACTCCATTTAAAAAAAAAAAAAGGTAAAGGGGAATGAGATAATTTCGAATATTTTTATAGACCAAGGCTTTTGAAAAAAGCCCTAAAATTTTACCAGACATTAATAGGGAAACTTGCCTTTGCTGTCTTCATTCACAGGATCACATTTAAATAATGTGTAACAGAAGAAGAGTTTTAAAGACTTCTAGAAGAAGAAGGCATGCTATACTGACTTAAATAACTACCACTTTGTTCTTAGAACATCAAGGGAATCCATTAAAACCTTTGTCATCAAGACAGTGCTGTCATTAATAGCAAAATAGTTTCTTACCCTGACTATAAAACTTTACACCTGTGCCCCTCACTTATTAATCCCTGTCTGACTTGCTTTTCTCAAATTGTTCTCTCAAAGATTGCTAATTTCCTCATCACCAGATCCAATGGTATCATCTCATCCCTCTTCCTTTTAAACTTTCCAGATACAGCTTACACTTGATGACCACTGTCTCCTTGAAATTCTCTCCTTCCTCAGAGTCTGTGACTCTGGTTGCCCTCCTTCATTTCAGTTTGTTCTATTTCTGGTTCTTCCATGTTCCTTCTTATTTCTTAAATGCAGACATTCCCTTCCTTTTTCAGTTTGCCCAGAGGGAGCGGAATGGGTATGGTTTTTTAAAATTTATTTAACCTCAACCTCCTTCTCTCAACAATCTCTCCCTTGGCAATGTCACCCAACACTTATCTTAGTTCTACCGTCATCTACAGGTACTTCCTGAATTTGGGCTCTTCACTTCCAACAGCATATACATTAACTGGAATGTTCCACCAGCATTTCACATTCAATATGTCTAAAATTAACTCAGAATCTTATTTACCAAACCAACCCTCTCTTTTTTAACTCTTGCTGCCCCAGTAATGGTGTCTCCTGCCTCTCAGTTACTCAGGCTCCAAACCTTAGAGTCAATTCTTACTCTTCAATCTCCCTTGCTTCCCTTATTTAATCACTTGATTAAAATACATACATATATATATATATATATGTACATATATATACATATATATATGTGCATATATATCTGGTTGTTAAGAGGAGTATATATGGCTTCTACTTCTATATATATGGCTTCTACTTCCTCTTAACAACCAGATCCATCCCATTGTTTCTGTTTATCCCACACCCTCTGCTTCTACCCATTTAGATTTTCCCTANACTGATGCAGCTGCCAGCACACCAGTCCTATCCCTTGATTTTTCATTTCTTGCAAGATCTAGCACAATGACTCCTACAGAGTAGAACCTCAACAAATATTTGTTAAATGAATTCAATAAAGGAACAAGTTTTCAGAGAGAAGGAAATTGTCAACATAAAGGTCAGAGACAGTAAATCACTAAATTTTTGAAAGCCTAGATCTTAAATTGAGAGAGAAGTTCTTAGAGATGCTAGCCTTAAAATTAAAATGAATTATATTAACACTTTGAAAACTGTTTTGTGACAGAGTAGAGAGAAAAATCTAACAAATGAACATTTTAGCATTTTGGAAAGAAACATGCCAGATTCTTAATCTTTTTAAAAATCATTAAAATTCTGAAGAAATCTCACTGTTCGAGGTGTTCACAATTATGGTGATTCCTAACTCCCAAGGCACAATTTTTTAAATCCAGTGGCAGTTTTTGGGTCTATGGTATTCTCTCACTGTGTTGTTACTCAAGCAGGTGGAGCACAAAGCCCTAGAAACTCTCAGTTACTTAGATGTCACTGTGAAAAAGGTTACTTTTTGCCACAGACTAGCAAGTGAAAACCATTATCAAAAATAAATACTTAGGGGCGCCTGGGTGGCTCAGTCAGTTAAATGTCTGCCTTGGGCTCAGGTCATGATCTCAGGGTCCTGGGATCAAGCTCCCTGTTCAGCAGGGAGTCTGCTTCTTCTCCCTCACTCTCTGTTCTCACCACTCCCAATCCCCACCCCCACCACCACGCCGCTCATGCAGGCACACTCTCTCTGTCTCTCTCAAATAAATAAAATCTTTTAAAAAATAAAAATAAATGCATAATCTCTCTTTCTGTAAGTCACTTGTTCCAGGTTAGTGAATTTTTAAAATAAGTTCTTAGAAAATGTTTCCATGTTAGTCCCTGATGGGAGCTTTCTTATCAAAATAACTTTCAGAACATTTATAAGAAGTCTCTTTTTCATACATAGTTTTAGATATTGTTAAGAATTGAGAATACCAGTGGTATGTGTTTTTTGAGTTTTAAAGAAAAGCTTGAAGTGGGAGAGACCGCACTTTAAAGGAATGATTAAAAAATCTTTTCTTAGAACGTTTCATCCTAGCCTATCTTTCACTGCATTTGCCAAGGATTGTTTATTTCCTGACACACATTTTTACATAAACAATGCATAGAACAAAAATACTGCATTTGCCCATCATGAGATGTGCTTCACTTGGCAAATCTGATGCATCTGTCTGATTAATTTTGAAAAGAAGATAATTGCTGCTTTAAATAAATTTGTATATATTTATTATAAGAACCAAATTAAGCAAATTACATGGATCTTCCTAATCCACTGATCAATAGAGTTAATGTAATACACAAAGAACTTGAAAACCTTTAGACTCCTTCAAACCCAGGGTGTATAGAATTTTGCTGTTGCTTGCTTTGTCCCTTTACTCCTAACCCTATGATCAATTTTCTAGGTGTGGTGATATAAGGAATCAAAAAGAAATTAGTTAAGATCAAATAAGGTTATAATCTGGCCCATTTGAAGCAAGACCTTTCCATTAACTTATGGATGATATGAAATTTTTGTCAGCTATTAAATATATTTTTTAAAATTCCTGTTGATTAAAGTTGCAGACTTCAATGTTTTCTCCAGTAGAGTTAATGAACTGAATGGAAAATATCTCATTAATTTCTTGAGCCCCTTTGTGAGGCAAGAAAATGACATTCTCATCTAATAGCTGGAAAAACTGAAGAACTAGTGAATGTAACTGCACTCAATTGCAAAGGAAAATAATACCTCTAATACAATACCCAAGGATGTAGATATGAAAGAATATTGCAGACACACACATTCCCTCTTTTATTTTTAAGAAATCAATACCTGCATCTTAAAGTATGAGAATGTTAAACCCTTGGATCTTGGCCCTATACCTTTTGGCAGAGTAAATTATTGCCTCACAGCCTGGCAGTGCAGTCACCCTTTTAATTTACTTTTAAATAGCTTCTCCCTAATCCATACAACCTAAGATCTGGCCAATCATGAATCTTCAGTAAATTTATTTAAATCTCTTATTCTATAGATAACTGTAAAATTTCTGGAAATAATAACTCTTTGCAAAGTACATTGAGACCCTAATTGGGAAGTAAAACAGAACAAATTGAATTGATTTGTAGTTTCACAAAAATGAACTTGACATTTCACTTAGCATTTGCAAACCATCATACAGTTTTGAGATCTTCTGAATTTATTTGTTTTGCAAAAAAAGTGGAATGTTTCACTTGAATGGAAATGCCCTCAAGTTACTTCCAGTATTGCTGTAGGATTGATTTTTCTAGGTTAAGGGAATGCAAAAGTTAGGTGCTTTATACGTATTCTTTTTTTTTTTTTTTAACAAATCATTATCTATCTTTTAAATGGGTTTAAGACATCCCAAAACAAATCAGGAAAAGGAACATCATTTCAGTGTTACCAACATAGGGCTTTGTGTAATGACTGTGACACCATGACAGTGAAGTATTCATTTTTAAGCTTTAAACAGAGAAAGCTTTACCTCAGTGTGTCCAATAGAAATACAATATGTAAATTAACCCATATTATCTGTATGCTGATTGGCTTGAGTTCCCCCGAATGTCACAATCTCACCACCCAGCAATGAGGTATTTTACTGCTGTCTGGAGATCAAATTATTACTGTAGAGAAGATCTTTATTTTTTCTGTTTCATTAACAGATTATTATAAAGCAATAAGCATTCAGGAGGAGAAGCAGACGTTTTACATTGGGAATTAACGAAAGCATGTCTGCTCGTTTTTTGGAGGTGGGGAGTTGTTTAAAATCTTACACCACCCCCACAAACAAAACTCTTCGGAAATGGTAAAATATTATGGAAATGCATGATTCCAGAGGCATCCCTAAGCACCCAGTTGTCAGGCTATGTGGTGTCTTGTGATATCATCGGACCTTTTGGATGGGTGTAAGTTTTATGAATTCGTTATATTCCTAGTATTTTTCTTCCGTAAAAACAGAGGGGGAGGGAAAGGAAACTCACACACACAACTGCTTTGACATTACCAATGTATTGGTCAGCCGTACTTGAAAGAAGGAAAAAGAAAGGCTGTTGCTCGGTGGGGTGGAATGCGAGGAATAGTCATTTAAATTTTTGTAATCCTGATTCTATAGTCATATTCGTTAAGGTAAAATGGATGTAAATCATTTTGCAGTTGTCCTCTGAACTTAGCTTCTCCCTACTTAACACATATTTGCGTGCATTTGAGAATAGAAGATGACTAACAAAGACAGGGCTGCCCTAACCTGCTTTCCCGCCTTCCCCATTGACAAGAATTTTCTTGACTGCGCTTTTTAAAAATATATATATATATTTAATTTCTTTTTCTTTCTTTCTTTCTTTCCCCCCCGCCCCTCCAGCTAACCTGCAGGTGCAAAGGTCAGCTGGGGAACTCATTAAAGAGGAAATCTAAAAGAAGCTTCCAATGCGTTGGACCACCCTAAAAGAGAAAGGAAGGAAATGTTCGGGGAAGGCTAGGGTTCCGGGAAGCTGAAAAGGGGGCGAGCGCCCCCGATGCCGCGGCTTCTCCTGGCGCTGCCCTAAGGGAAGAGGATGGGCCTGAGGTCCTGAAAAAGCCTTTCCAAGCCCCCACTTCAGGTGTGGGGAGGGAAAAGTTCAGAAGCAGCCAGAAGGGGACAAAACCCCAATTTTGCCAGTTCAACAGGACAGAATATTCAATAAACCCTCCCAGCTCTGGGAACGGGTCGAGGCTTCTGTTGGCTCCACAGAGGCTGAAGCAGCCCTCGCCGCCGCCCTCGTTGTCGCCGCCGCCGCCGCCGCCGCCGCCGCCGCCGCGGCCCCTGCGTTACTGGGGGAGACGGTGCCGCTGCGACAGGGGAGGACGCGGCTGGAGCTCAAGGAGGCTCCAGCGCGCAGGCGCCGCCGAGCCCTGCCTGGATGCTCAGTCAAGGCACTAAGGCAAAAAAAAAATCAGCAATTTATAGAAAGAAGAAGCTATAGTCTGTCGGGATATCCAACACCAACAGGTAGGAGGATATACTCTCGTTTAAGTTTGGGGGGAGGGGGGCGCACAGTGTGGATGAAACTGCAGGTTCACCGGCACCGAGCCCTCCCTGAGGTTTTTTGTTTTTTGTTTTTTTGACAATAAACTGCATAATGGAAGTACATTCAGACAATGCATCTTCAGTAGGGCTTATTGAGAGCTCCATTTCTGGAAAGCGTTGCAAGACTGAGGAATACCAGACTGCGAATCACCGGGAACAGTTCCCTTGCAGCACAGAAGCAATCTCTCTCCCCATCTTCGCGTATGTAATGCATGTCTCTCTCCCCCTCCCCCTCCTCCACCCCACATTATAAATCCAGGGGTGGCGGATTTCAGGTTTCGTAATGTTGCATGATGTGATCGGTATTTACCCGGGATGTACCGGTGGGGAAATTAAAATCATCGGACGCAGTTTTGCCTGGGCTTCCATCAGCATATTCCGGGCTAGTGAGAAGTGGCAAAGGAAACATGCTTCGTGGGAATAACAGAGGAAGCCGGTTTTCCTGGTGTGGTTCTCAGGCACCCAGGAGACAATGTGCATTTTGTTTTAAAATGAAGCCACTTGCGATTTGCAACAAAGATTATCAGTGTAAATAGGAAAGGTTTAATTGCCCAAGAAATACTGGTTCATGTTAAATTCATTTGAATCCAGGCAGCCAAGATTTACAAATGGAAGTGCATTATTCCTCTGGGTGTGTTTCCCTGGCCAATATTTACATTAACCGTTTTTAATAATCATGTGGGCTTAAAAGAGAAAAGATTTACCAAAAAAGGGGGGTAGGGTGGGGAGGGAAAGACAAAAGATTAAATCACAGCAAATCCTGGATAAGTTCCTATTAATTTCGAAGTCTAATGTTGAAATTGTGCTTTAAGATGAATCAACAAATACTCTTCTTATAATATGCTGCATGAATAGTGGCACTTGAGTTAAGAGACATATTTTGCAAGGGCTCTTTGGATCCATATCAGCAGCAAAGCTGCCTGTAAAACACTGACAGATACTAACAGAACTCAAATAAATGTAGGTAGGATCATCTCTGTCTCCTATCAGCAATCTTGTAGATTCCATTGTAACATTAGTGATTAATTCCTGGACTGGCATATTTTATGATTGTGGAACATTTCATTCCTTCTGTCCTAAAGGTACCCAGTCAATTTATGTTCTCCAAAATAGGGACATTTTAAAATTCATCTAGTTCAGAAAACTAAACAAGCCAATTTTCTGAAATCTCAAACAGAAATACTTACTAAAGCAAATAATATTATTCAAAATTAAAACTTTATTTGCTTCCCCGTAAATGAACAGCTTTATGTTAGCACTGCCTGACATCATTTCTTGTTAACTTAAGAACTGATAGCTCATTTTTTTTCCAGATATTCTGATGGCAAATCAAATGGAAGAAAAGAGGAAGCATGACTGCAGATCGCATCAGTTCTCTTTGTGGATTATATTTTCATTAAAATGTATGGATCTATCTTTTCCTTGTTCTTATATCTAGATCATGAGACTTGACTGAGGCTGTATCTTTATCCTCCATCCATCTATGGCGAACTATAGCCATGCAGCTGACAACATTTTGCAAAATCTCTCTCCTCTAACAGCCTTTCTGAAACTGACTTCCTTGGGTTTCATAATAGGAGTCAGCGTGGTGGGCAACCTTCTGATCTCCATTTTGCTAGTGAAAGATAAGACCTTGCACAGAGCACCTTACTACTTCCTGTTGGATCTTTGCTGTTCAGATATCCTCAGATCTGCAATTTGTTTCCCATTTGTATTCAACTCTGTCAAAAATGGCTCTACCTGGACTTATGGGACTCTGACTTGCAAAGTGATTGCCTTTCTGGGGGTTTTGTCCTGTTTCCACACTGCTTTCATGCTCTTCTGCATCAGCGTCACCAGATACTTAGCTATCGCCCATCACCGCTTCTATACAAAGAGGCTGACCTTTTGGACGTGTCTGGCTGTGATCTGCATGGTGTGGACTCTGTCTGTGGCCATGGCATTCCCCCCAGTTTTAGATGTGGGCACTTACTCATTCATTAGAGAGGAAGATCAATGTACCTTCCAACACCGCTCCTTCAGGGCTAATGATTCCTTAGGATTTATGCTGCTCCTTGCTCTCATCCTCCTAGCCACACAGCTTGTCTACCTCAAGCTGATATTTTTTGTCCACGACCGAAGGAAAATGAAGCCAGTCCAGTTTGTAGCAGCAGTCAGCCAGAACTGGACTTTTCATGGCCCTGGAGCCAGTGGCCAGGCAGCTGCCAATTGGCTAGCAGGGTTTGGAAGGGGTCCCACACCACCCACCTTGCTGGGCATCCGGCAAAATGCAAACACCACGGGCAGAAGAAGGCTCTTGGTCCTAGATGAGTTCAAAATGGAGAAAAGAATCAGCAGAATGTTCTATATAATGACTTTTCTCTTCCTAACCTTGTGGGGCCCATACCTGGTGGCCTGTTATTGGAGAGTTTTTGCAAGAGGGCCTGTAGTACCAGGGGGATTTCTAACAGCCGCTGTCTGGATGAGTTTTGCCCAAGCAGGAATCAATCCTTTTGTCTGCATTTTCTCCAACAGGGAGCTGAGGCGCTGTTTCAGCACAACCCTCCTTTACTGCAGAAAATCCAGGTTACCAAGGGAACCTTACTGTGTTATATGAAGGAGCATCTGGAAATCTTTAGCCTTGTGAAACACTAACCTTCTCTGCTAAGCAATCGTGGCCTGTAGCCATATCTTGAGAAGAAAATCAAGAATGGGATCAGCGGTTATAAGGATTTGGGCAACATTCTGCAGTCTTTGCAATAGTTCACCTATAATCCTATTTTAAATCTCAGAGTGATCCTGCTGACTGCCGGCGAAGGTTTGTAATTAAGAAAGGACTGAACCACTGCCCTAAGTTTCTTTATGTGGTTGAAAACTAGACAATGAAAGTAGCAGGTGCTAAGTATCAGTGCTAAATGCTGTGTATATCACTACTTATGAAAAAAAAAACATCAAAAAAACAATTAGCATTGGACATCTTAATAAATTAAGTTGACATGAGGTAAATGTGTTGATAAAAACTAATTTTAGAAGTTTGAAGACTTTAAAACATTTCATACTATTATCGTTTTGCAAAGACTAAAATATTTGGGGACTTAAAGTACTGTAATCCACTAAAGACGTGCCATGACTTATTGGATTATCACACTTTTAAAAATTCGCCTTGTAAGTTTTGGGGAGCATTCCAAAGCAGTATATTGGTTCCAATTAGAGTCTACTCTTTTTTTTTTTTTTTTTGGATTAATACATTACTATTTCTAAATACCACTTTCCTTACCTACTAGTGAAATTGCTAGCATTGAACTGTATTATGTGGGTTTTGTTGATTTGGTATAAAGTTTTTCCAATTCATTTATATTTTACAAATGCTAGATATTGGTCTGGGAGGCAACATTAATGGTACCAACTGGTCACAACTGAGCAGCTCTTATAATGCAGAATAAACACATGTTGCCTTAAAGGGTTATCTAGTATCTTTCATCTTATTTAGTATTGGAGCAAATAGTCAAGGGAAATTGAATTAGTAACTGGTCATGGTCATGCATCTGGAAGTGCATGGACGATCATTTAATACTCTTTTTCCTTTTTCCTCACATGGTTTGAAAATTAAGGTGCACATCACTGGGATGATGAGATTTTCTTCTGAGGTGTGCTACCCATTCTAGTGTGTTCTAAGAAGCAGGCAGTTGATGTATGTTTATATTTTAAATCAGCTGTCAAGGGGAGACCACAGCCTTAGTATGACATCCTGCACAATTTGTGAAGCATTTATTCTACTGAAGGCACAGTCTTGTTTATACTTTCTGCACATTCAGTGTATTGGTCGTTTAAATTATTTCAGTTTTAACTTGTGAAAGCTTATAATATGATTTCTGGTATTTTAGAAATACATTAGAGTCTGTGAGTCTCATTCTTTAAGATACAGATGTGTGAATTTCAATATAAAGTTGCATTTGCCAAAATTTACCTGTGTAGCCTGTTACTTTTTTTTGGATTAAATTTTACATTTTTGGCAATTAACAATTTCTTTTGACCTGGGAGGCAAGCACAAACTAGGGAAACTAGCTTTACTATGGTTTTGCTTTTTGATTTTTGTAGCTATTTTGAAACTGGAAATGCATGAATGATAGGGAGCTTAAAGCTGATAAACTGGCAAATAATATTATCCACAAAAGCATTATTTGGTAGCTTATTATAATTATCCCTCTATTTATTCTTACAAGCCAGTAATGTTTAGAGTTATATACCTGCTTAGTTGATTGGTTCAGAATTTTAATCTAAATATCACATTTTAATTTGGAGCATTGCAGAAATTTTGGATTCTAAATATATAACATCTAAGAAGAATGGTTTACAATAGCATTATGACAAAACCAGAAAAGTTATTGTTTTTGCTTTCCATTGTTTTCATTTTTTTTTTTGTTTGTTTTTGTTTTGTTTTGTTTGGTACTTGAAAAATAAGATTAGGAACAGGATTCTTTATTGCTACAGTACTTCTGTAAAGAGAATATCAATATAAATATAAATAAGGAAAAATAAATCACTGGAATGTCTCAATGATATATGCAACTATTCAGTTTTGCTCATTTAAGGACAATTCAAGCCATGATTTAGTGAGCGCTGTGTTTGACCTCATTTTACTTTATACCAAAGTTGATTGGATCTGAGACAAAGTTATAGGGAACTTTGCTTAGAGGTTCAAATATCACCAGCAATCAGTGGAACATCTAGCATTTGTCTTGCAGCCAGAGAGATCAAATGTTATCAATGCTAGCCTCCATACCACAGACAAGAAAACTGAGGCATAGATTAAAGGTGGGGGATTGAGGAGTCAAGAGCAAGAGCCAAGTGAGATTGCCTGACTCCACCTAGCTATTTGGAATAACAGATTCCAACAGCTTTGGTAAGTGAATAATGCAGAACCGTTGTGACTTTTATTTAAGCCAACTTTTGACTAACTTGGCATTTCAGGTCAAGGGGCAAGCACTGGGTGAGATACATCCCCAGTTAATTGATACCTTTTGTAAGTCAATGAGTAATCGTAGCTATCATGTAAAGTCTCCTTCTGTGTCTTAATGACCAAATAGCATTATCTATTTTGGCACCCATTCCACTATTCAATATTTAAAAACAGTAACTAATTCAACGTGAAAATGTTACCAATTTTCAGCCCCTGAAAAAACCCACACTGGTAAGTCCAACTTCCCCTGTGAGAGACCCATTATCAATAATAATGTGTCCCTCTTGGACTAATTACATCTGAGCTGAACAGTCTTTAAATTGTTTTCCTTGATAGTGATGATATGTTTGCATGGATGTGTCTATACTACCTCATCTGGTTCCTTCGGTGCACAGTGGATTTATTTGTGAGATGCCTGGCTGGAACTAGGCATTCAGTCTGTGACTATGGAATCCTATGCAGATATTAACTGAGGCAAAAGGAGGTGAGTAATTTGCCCAGTTTCCCACAAAGGCCCCATTTAAAGAACATAAAACTAACCATACTAATTAGAAAAAAATTATTTGTAGGACAACCTATTGACTGAATCACCTTCTTCAAGCGTTAGCTGGTTAGATTTCAATACCAGCATTTTTCAGAGGTTAGCTGATTTGTCATTGTTAACAGGTGGATATGGCCACTTATCCATTTACCTCTACCTCCATGACTGCTACCTGAATTGCTTACTAATTTATTTATTCATTCACCTAATATGTGTTGGGCCCTGGGCTTGGTGCTGGGAGCACAGTGGAAAACAAGACAGAACAGTCTCTCATGAAGACTTTTTAGTCTAGTGGGAACTACAATTAAATATGTAGTAGCAATGAGTTACAAGTGTTATGATAGTGAACATTTCTAAGATGGACTTGGTATTAATGGCCATAAATGGTTCTCCCTTTTTCCTTCGGTGCCTTACATCGTATCTTTTCCCAGTACTCCTCGGGATCTTTTATATATCATATTGCCTCAATTCAGAAGAAACCTCCCATTCCACTCATACTTCATTTAGATGAATCACCGTGTTACATTTGGGAACCTGAGTTCCCATGTTGTTAATGCTATACACAAAATAACAGCAAAATCTGAGTGTTAAAGTTACCCCCATGTCCTGACTGTCCACTTCCACACAAGAGATATTTCAGTTCCTTCAAGAAACTTGGAGGTGTCTTTTCTTACATACTCATACCTTCCTATAAGGTACCATGAGAATGCCTGGGTAAAGTGTCATCGAAGAAGGCACTAAGAAGCCAACTCCTGGGGCCCTCCCATTGTGCTCAAGCAAAGATGGGAATAACCTGTGAAACAGGGTACATACCTTTTTCTGTTGAAGCATGCCACTGCAAAGTTTTTAATGCCCCTTGTTGTAGACACCATAAAACTCCCTAAGCCCATAATGTGAAAAGTTTTTTGGCCTCTAAAATTTATTTCTATTGCAAATATGATTAAAGATATTTACAATTATAGAGACATATTTTTTTCAGCTAAGCCATGTAAAAGTGAGTTGTGTTGCAACGGGGATTACTGTAGGACAGTTTGTAAACAAAACCAAAACTTCACTTCTGTGTATTCACCATTAGATAAATTTATTTTGTTCCATTTTTTATTTTACTCCACATTGTTATCCAAACAAACAAAAACCAGTTTATGTTGATTCCATATTAAAAAGAAAAGAAAGAAAATAAGATGATAAATGTTAATGTTTCAAATACTGGTTAAACACATTAATTAAGGCAGATGGTTGCCAGAATTGTGGGTTATTTACAATTCCAAAACCTTGTGAGTTTGTTTTTCTCTGTAAAAATACATCATTTTCATGTTTGTTAATATTCTCTTCTAAATGTTTTGAATGGAAATTGCAGGGTCTACTAGGATAATTGTTTATTGCTGACTTTTTTTATTGTTGTTCTCAAATCTGGGTATGCTAGTGTTCTGTGACTTCCCCAATTCCCTCAGAAACTTTGTCTTACACCATATTAAAATGATAGAATTGCTTCATTTTGAGGCACAAGCTCATAATTAGTCTAAATAGTGGTTAAAATGAAGATATCATTTGTAGATGATTGGATTTTTTTTTTTTTTTTTTTTTTTTGCCATTAGTCAAATAGTCAAATAAGTTAAAGGGTCATCGAGAACTTGAGCAACAGAGGAACAAGGTTTTTGTTTTTGGCTAGCTATATTGGCTTTATATTGTAATGTAACAGGTCTTAAAAAATATGTTAAGACCAAGAGGCTTTAACTTTATAAAAGGATTATATAAATAAGATTGGCTTTTAAAGTGGAAAAGGAGATTTTATATCCTCTCCTTTTGCCAAAGGGATGATGTCCATTAGTTGCTCAAAACCTTTGGATTAAAAGGCTTTTAAAGCCAGTTTTCCTCCCACCCGATCAGGCAGTTAATACAAGGGCTGGAGTCCTATAAAAGCCCTGGAACAAAGCAAAGAGAATGTGTTTACCTCTGAGTGATTGTAGAAAAAGGCCTCAAAAAAGCCACAGGTAGTGTGGGGCTTGGAATTATTCACACTTGACATTCACAACCAGCCTCTAGTTCCTTTTGGTGCCACTGGACAGCATCATCCTCAGAAAGACACGGGTTTTCAAGCTTGGCTTGGAGGCAGAAAGCAGTTCCTTTTTTTTTTTTTTTCCCCTCTGTGTGTTTAGAAAATAATAGATTCTTGACACAAATATTAAAATTGATATTGTAATGTACATTTTGGTTTATGGGGTTTTGAATAGACAATAAAATAACGTTTAACTGATATGGGTATTCATGGGATGAGGAAGTAATTATAACACTTGGAAAACGTTATTATATTAAAAAAAACTTCAAAGCTGAATTGACAGTCGAGCTTCAACTAGCTTAAAGTTAATTAGTTGTTTCTTTTCATTGCTTTAAGAAAGCAAAAGTCTGACTACGTGAAGGAAGAGTTTGTCTGCTTCTCCTCCATTCAGGGGGAAAATATTGACTTGAGAAAATTCATTTTCTCCAGGGAAAAAAAGGAATTTGGGTCGTTTTTAGTAAGCATTTTCCTTAGACATAATTCAACAATTGTTTGTTGTGTGCCTACTGCATGTATGATCTTGGGCAAGCTACTTAACTTTTCTATGCTTCATCAAGAAAAAGAAGATGATCGTACAAACGTCCAGGGGTTATTGAGAGGATTCAGTGAGTGCATCCTTGTGAAGGCCTGAGGAGAGCGTCTGGCATCTTAAATAAATTTTACTTTTTACTGGCTCTCTCATAGTTCACCATCTAGCAGCAGAGATACAAACAAATTATGAGACAATGTGATAAGTGCTGTGAGAGATGAGCGTTAAAGAAACACAGACAAGCAATTAACTCTGTGAAGACGGCAGAAGGAAGGTGAGACAGAAGAGGTGGCAACGGAAAGTCTTGAAGGATCATTTTAATTCCATCTGCCTGACAAAGTTGGAAAAGCCACTTCAGACAGAGGAAATAATAAAATGAGCAAAAGGCAAAGAGATTCTAAAGCTCATGATGTGTTCAACATAGGAATTTACTAATCAGAGAAGTTTAATATTGTGTGGCTGGAGCTTAGGTCCCTGCAAGGGAGGGGCCAATGCGGTGCAGACGTTGAAAAGCACAAGACTTGAAAGTTTCAGTCCTTATTCGGTCCTTCACTAGCTTCATGCTTTTGAACAAGTTACTTAAGCTCTTTGAGTTTCAATGTGCTTATCTGTCATGGCTAGGGTGGGGGTGGTAACTAGTAGCAATCATTACTTTTAAAGAGTTGCTTGAAGATTAAATGAGATAATATAATAAAAATAGATAAAATAGGGGCGCCTGCCTGGCTCAGTCAGTGGAGCATGCTACTCTTGATCTCGGGGTTGTGACTTCAAGCCCCAGGTTGGGTATAGAGATTACTTAAAAATAAAATCTTTAAAAAAATAGATAAAATAATGATAACTATTATGAAGCACTTACTATGTGCCAAAGATTGCTCTGAACACTTTTCATGTATTAACTCATCTGGTTATCACAATGAGTAGGTGCTGTTACTATCCATACTTGACAAACGAAGAAACTGAAGCCCAGAGAAGTAACTGAGGCAAGTTAATAACAGGCAAGCACAGTACCCAGGCCAGAGTGAGCGTGCAATAATTGTTGGCTATTGTTGCCGCTGCTGCCTCTGTTGATTTTCGCACAATCACTGGGAAGGTTAGAGGCTGACTAAAGGGAGCTGAGGTGACAGCAGAACAGAGCTGCAGCCTCAGATCTTCACCTTGCTCTTCCCCCCATTTTCCCACGGAGAATCTCAAGGAAGCAAGGACATTGGTTGATTGCTTTCAGGGGATCATATTACTGGGGAAATAGAATCCATCTCATCTTTCAAATGACTTTTTAGAAGGACATTGCTCAAATTACATCACTCAGATTTTCAAAGTGGGTGACACAACTCATGCTGAGTGGAGAATTTCTCCTCGATCTGGCTCATATTCTTCAGGCCCAAACCGGTTTTGTCCCAGTCTACATTCAGTGGAGATTTTAAGTGGAGGATTACCGTAGGCTGGGTAAAAGCCTTTCGTGGAGTCTCCCTTTGTGTCGAGTTGTCAAGTTGCCCTTTATTTATTTATTTTTTAAGATTTTATTTATTTATTCGACAGAGATAGAGACAGCCAGCGAGAGAGGGAACACAACTCCTCCTAGCAGAGGAGCCTGATGTGGGGCTCGATCCCATAATGCCGGGATCACGCCCTGAGCCGAAGGCAGATGCTTAACCACTGTGCCACCCAGGCGCCCCCTCAAGTCGCCCTTTAAAGATCCACCTTTCAGGATCACCATTTCCCAGCCTTTCTCCAACTCCTGACATTTATTTCCCTACTCTGAAATCCCTCCAGAGGTTTCTGTAGCCTCTGCATTCATAAGTCTCTAATGGCGGGGTTACCTCATAAATCCTGTTTGCCTGCTATTCATGTATCCACATGGTCCTCACATTTCTCTAACTATTGACCCATCGTCAGTTGTTTACACACCTGGCCATCCTTCACTGCAGTTTTTAAACTTGATTTGCCCACTCGAACCCACCTATGTTCGTCCCAGTTGAGCTTCAATCTTTTTATTTGACCTCTCACTTTACCAGTAACTGTACCAAAGTGATTTCATCTACTAAAGTGACAGCTGCTGTCATCCCCCCTACTCCAGTTTGGTGCTGCTTGCTGTCTCAGTACACACAGTTTTTATTTAATTATTTTGTGTAGCATGAAAAAGGGAGCGAGCCTGGGTGTTAGGAGCTAAGCTGCTGACCAGCTACAGGCTGCTGTCAGTTCACGTGACCTCTTTGGTCCCTCAACTGTATAATGAAGGGGTTGATCTCTAAAATTCCTCCAGCTTGGAAAAATCTATGGTGTGTCCATCTGGGTCACTGATGCCCTAAGGACATTAATGACATGGTTATTTCTAACAAACATAGCTTCTCCGCGGATGACAGTGGTCCACGGAGAACCGCTTCCTATGTACAACATTTCAATGAACTAGGATCTTACCTAAGCAGTTGCAGCCCCAACCTGAACCCAGCTTATTGACATCAACACTAGAGAATATCTACAGCATATTAAAGTGCTCTTTCACTGGGCTCTTGCTTTATTCATGTACTAACTTCGTAATAGCACTTTTAATTTTAATCAGACTTGATGCTCTGCTTCCATTTCGAATGATCAAATTATAGATATTTGTGCCCTGTTATTCCTTTTTATGTTCTATTCTTAATTATAAATAATTCATGGATTTCTTTTAGAGGGCACCAAATTTATTTCAAGTTCCTGTAGCAAATATATGAAACATAAAATTTAGGAAGATATTTTAGTACCTCTACAGTTTGTAATTACAGGATGGTCCATCTTTGAATAGATATTTAAGAAGCACCTACTGTGTACGAGGAGTTGTACTGGGTGCTTAATAAATCTTGTTATTGAATCCGGCTTGGCTGAGGTTTTAGTCTTAAAGATTGTAAAATGAACACAACTCTGGTTTTCTTTTTGCAGTTGTTTTTGTTATGCTTTACATGCATGAAGACATTGGTTTTTAAATTCCACACAGTACAGAAGTGTTTTCCTATTATTTTTAATCACACCCTACGCTTAGATTTAAATGGCTATAATTAATGGTGCATCTTTTATTTACAATTTCTGATTTGCAGCAACAAAACTATTTAGTTACCATAAAACACCCTTTTAAAATATATTTTGAGCCTGGTGGCTTGTTGGCTTTTAAGAGAATGAACTAGAAAAGATAACATTCTTGTCGTGGTAATAACTTTTTAGCTGCTAATAAAGAATTTCGTAGGTAATGTGGGGAAAATATTCATGCATCCTAGAATTCATAATTCAAGGGAACAAATGTTCCCATGTTTACGTGGCCCTGAGACACTCAGAGTGCATTGGGAATTCTCTACAATTATTGCATCGGTGCTTTTAGATATGATGCCACTCAGTTCCCTGATGCAGAAAGAACCTGTGTTCTTCTCAGTGGTGCTATCATTTGTTATGCCTGGAAGGTCTTGAGCATTTTCTGCAATGCCAGAGCTCTAGTGCTTTGTATTTCCATCATGGGCATGAGAAAATGTCATTTTCAAGAAGAAAACATGAGAGAGAAAGACATTTTCTAGTGTACTGAGTTTTGCTGGAGAATATTTGCTCTCTGTTGTAATTTTAAGACAGACTTACATTGTATGTACGTGATGAAACATCCTCATAAATATTCAACTAAGAACTATTCTATTCCCAACCAGCCTACACTATACTTACATTGATATTAATGAGCGTTCATTATAATGTAGAGAGGGGAAATATAAAGGAAATTACAGACTGAACTTCCTCCTTAGATGTTTCTGTGTGACAGAAGACAGTTAAATACATTTCTTCATTAGTAGCTGAAACCAAATTACAGCAGGACACGTGTATGTAAAGACCAAAGGGAAGCCACATAAAAAATTGAGAGGGAATGGTAAGGTGGTTCCAGTGATGGGAACAAGTGACACCAGAAAAAAAAAAAATTTCATTAGTAGAAAAGTTTGAAAAGTTTGGAAGTAACAGGAAGAAAGAATAAGGCTAATATTTTAAGTGGTTTAGAAATTGACCCCAATATTTAAGAACCTGTGGTGTCTCTCTATTGTGTACATAAGATCAAATTCGAAACTCTTTATTAAGACCTTTTATGATAAAGGAATGTCCTCATCTATCCATATTCTTCTCTCATTCTTTTCATTTTCCATTCCTTATCAACAGCACATAAATACACACAGACACCTCTCCCAATATGTAGGCATATACTTCCACCACAGGCTCTCCAACTCAACCCACAGGTCCACTCAAGCTTCACCTTTGATCACTTTGACCCACATTAATTTCTCAGTTCTCTGCATGCCTCAATTATATTCAATCTGTGTGGTTTTACTTGATATAATGGTGTTCTCTGCTGCTTCAGATTTCTCTAGTAAGATTGTAAGCTCATGGGCCTTGTCATCTACCTATTTTCTATCCCCACAAAGAACCCTGTCTTACTAGACAATAAATAAAATGCTTAAAAAGTAGAAATATTATTTAATAAAACAGAATAGCAAAAATATTAATTTTAGAAATTTTTTTAAAGATTTTATTTATTTAATTGACAGAGAGACAGCCAGCAAGAGAGGGAACACAAGCAGGGGGAGTGGGAAAGGAAGAAGCAGGCTCCCAGCGGAGGAGCCTGGAATGCCAGGATCATGCCCTGAGCCGAAGGCAGACGCTTAACAACTGCGCTACCCAGGTGCCCCTAGAAATTTTTTATTAGAAATTTCTTTGTCCTTGTCCAAGTTGAGATGTTAATTTAAATGTTATTTCCAAAACAGGAAGAGAGAGAGAATCTATAATCAAAATCTAGATAATCTTACCCTTTCCTTTGTAAGTGACTAATCTTCTAAAAGCCAATGATCTTTAAAGTTTTCTTTAGTGGTGATGAATTTTGAGCTATTCACACTTTCTCGCTTGTCTTCCTTGTGATCTGTTTCACACAAATGGCCCATATAATCAGAAAGGCTATGTGATGTTTTATTTATATAGCTCTGCAATTTTAATATAAACATGCTAAGCAATATTGAACCTACAGCTGCACATTTCTTCATTTATTTGAGAGAGTGAGAGCACGTGGGTATGTGTGCGCGGGGTGCGGAGGGCACAGATGGAGAGGGAGAGGGAGAAGCAGACTCCCTTTTGAGCAGGGAGCCTGATGTGGGGGAGCAGGGCGTTCGATCCCAGGCTCCTGGGATCATGTTCCAAGAGCCAAAGGCAAACGCTTAACCAACTGAGCCACCCAGGCGCCCCTATATCTGCAAATTTTTTAAGACATTTTTATTTTGAAATATTCCTTACATTGGACAATATTCACAGCTAAACATATTGTATTAATCAAGGATATCTCTTTATCTATGTTTCAGTAAGGATTTAAATTAGAGTCTGATAGATAACTCATCACAACTTTAAAAACATCATCATTTCAAAATTAGTTTAAGTGTAATGAAAATTTGTTTAAAGACGCACTAATCTAATGCATTTTACATCACTAAGAACAAGATCAAGAACAAGAGTTAGGCTTATCAAGTGCAAATAAATATTGTTTTAACATTGGTATATTTCCCCAATAATTAAGACAAATTTGGAAAATGTATTCTAGAGTAACCTAGTTTTTTTTTTTTTTTTTTTTTTTTTTTTTTTTTTTTATTTATTTATTTGACAGAGAGAGACAGCCAGCGAGAGAGGGAACACAGGCAGGGGGAGTGGGAGAGGAAGAAGCAGGCTCATAGCGGAGGAGCCTGATGTGGGGCTCGATCCCAGAACGCCGGGATCACGCCCTGAGCCGAAGGCAGACGCTTAACGACTGAGCCACCCAGGCGCCCCTAGAGTAACCTAGTTTTTATCAGATGATTCAAATGCAGTGATTATAAATCTTTCTGAAATACCATTAAGGATATAACCCTGTAATTTTATTTCTATTTTTTTTGTGCTAAGAATATTAACCTTCTAATAGCAACTGAATTTTTAATGTATATTATAAAAGTATACTTTACAATAATTTTGTTTCATTTCAAATGTATAATAGGCTGTTAACAATAACATTAATGTTGAATTTGGTGTGTGAGGGCACCTATTTTGTTAAATTATTGTTATCATGATCATAGTTATTTTAAATCAAAATAAATGAGGACAATTCGTGTCAGTTGGACATAGGAGTAAGAGAGCCTTTAAATCTCATTAGTTTCTCAGACAAATTAATATTCTAGGTTTTATCAGTGATAAATAAAACTGAATGACTACATATCTTGATTTACAATTATTTAAGAAAAAGAAAAAATTGGGCATATGTCTACATAAGCACATTTCTACAACTCATACTTAAAAAAACTAAAACCGTTAGTTTAAAGGTTCTTTTGAGAGTTAAGTAATTCTAAAAGCAGAGACAAATCATTATAATCCTTTATTTTATTAACCCAGAATAACTAAAAGTTATTCTTTCTCTTTTCAGCTAACCAAACCTGGCTTGTGGTTTATTTCTTAAGGAGGGATCATAAAAAAGAATGTTTTGATTATTTTAAGTCAGTTTTCAAGAGAATTCATTCATTTATTCATTCATTCAACAAGTACTTATGCACCACCTACAATGTTCCACTCTACCTGTTCGGTGCAATGATATAATAATGAATAAAACACAAACACAGTATCTGTTTCATATAGAACACTTTTTATAAATATGTAGTAGTTTTTATACATGTTTTCCTAATCTGAAAAATTGATTGTCTCAACTCCAAAAAGAATTTTACCACTTAAAAATTACCGCCTTAACTACTGTTTCACCCTCATTTTTCTAAAAGGTTTTGTTTATTTGAGAGAGAGAGAGAGAGCAGAAGCAGGGGGAGTGGCAGAGGGAGAAGGAGAAGCAGACTCCCCGCTGGGCAGGGAGACTGATGTGGGGCTTGATCCCAGGACCCTAAGATCATGACCCACAACCTGAGCTGAAGGCAAACGCTTAATCGACTGAGCCACCCAGGTGCCCCTCACCCTCACTTTTAAATGTTAATAATTAAAGAAAACAAAATCATCCCACAGATTCATACGTGAAGTAGCTTATTTCCCAAATCAGGAAAGCAAACCCTCCATCCTACCAGAAAGCATTGAATTCTGGGTATCTTAACTTCAGCAAAAGATCAGTTCTATCATAAAACTGCATTTCACAGACAACAGGCACTGCTGGGGGAAGGAGACCATTAGCTTTTAAGCTTATAGAGGTTCCCAACAGGTGGGTATACGATTTCTGTACAGTGATTCAGTGGAGTCATTTTGCTGGCCAGCTCCCCAGGCTTCCTGGTAAAAGTCAAGTTTCAGCAATATAGCAAGACTATTCATCTATCAGGGATGTGTGATTTGGTATATTCTATACTTAGTAGGAAAGAAATGAATTATTATTGATTTGATTAGCATTGGTTTTTAAATTGCAAGGACAATTGCCAAAAAATGGAGGACAGCATGGGTTTCTTTTTTGGCTTAGAAATATCTACTCCAAAGGCACATTTCCATAAATATCGGCAGTGCTGGACAAGCCTAAGAGAGGAACAGACCTGTGGGTGGAATGAATTCCGCTGAATTCACTGGAATGAATTCACTGAGAATGGTATTATAGTGCAATGGGCCAGGGAGACTGAGAGTGTCCCACTGGTGGCTTCGGTCCTACTCGATAGTCAAGTGAGTTTTCATTTTTGAAACGAACAAGCCAGCACTGCAGTGGGAATAAGATGAGGGAGAAACTAGCTTCTTTGGAAAGCAGAAAAAATTTATAAACACCTGTTATTTCTCTAGGACTAGCTCTACCTCTCCATTCCACAATTCACCTGCCATCCTTTCATAAAAGGGCTAAAGGCTAATACTAGCCTGACTCCATCATGTCAATGCCAAACACATCAGCAATAACAGGCAATGCTTTTTGGGTCAAGACATTCAGATGAATGTTTTGAATGACCATGACCAATACAGACATTTCTCTATTGATTTTGCTTTTAAAAAATCGCATGCTTCTAAGTTTGTATTGCTTTCACTTTAAATTTCTATATTACTTGAAAACTACTAGTGAGCCTTATTTTTGAGAAATTCTGATACAATTATACTGCATTCACTTTAGAAGAAGGCAAATGAAAAATGCAATTTTCTATTTCTGTTTCCTCAGCATCATTGTACAGATTTGAAATTGTTACGTGCTTCTTCTCTGTAAGGGATATGCCATAAAATTAAGATTTCCCAGGTTATTATGGTATAAGGAATTTGAATAAACCCACTTGTGAGTGGATGCCCACAGAAGGGCAAATCAGATGCCACAAAAACCAAGGCTGCTTACCCCACATTGCCCTCAAAAGCCCAAAGACTCAGTCTCATGCACCCACAAACGTAACAGAAGAAAAAACACAAAACAAAGGTCGTGATTCCTGCTGACGAAATAAATGGCACCGTGGGATGAATAATGCGAACAGCTATTTTAAGTCTATGAAATAAAAAGGCATTTCTAAAGAGTAAATACTACATCAGGGATAAGTTAATAGGAAAAGGGAGTCTAAAAGGCTCTGAAGAAAGACCTAATCGTGTCTAAGCTTATGTATGAGTCTGATGAATATTCCCAGGCAATAATACCACAACAGATTGAATTCTGATTATAGCAGAACACGTTGTTTTAGGGAAATAAAATGAATTCCAAAGTCATTGGATGGAGTGACATTTCAGGGGAGCAGAAGTGTTTTGTGGGTCATCCTGAAAGCCTTCCCTGAAAGTATTGATGTCTTCTAGTTTCTGTATGTTATCAACTGACAGTAAGTCACTGTTTTGCATATTAACACAGAACAAAAAATTTCTATGGAAAAAAAATGTCAGTTACCCTATTCATAGATACTATGTGGCTAAAAATGTGTGTTTATTATTTATATATTTTACTTTTAAATTGACTATAGGGGCATATTTTAGAAATAATCAGAACAGGTGTTTCAAAATATAATATGACAAAAAGTGCAGTTCTGTAAGGCAGAAGACATGAATTCTAATTCGGATACTGCCACTAACCTATTGAAACTGGACCTCGGTTTCATCATTCTTAAAACAACCTCTGAGACAAACTCTTTCCGGTCTGACACTTAACCAGTTTCCTTCACTGTTTCAACTATGCTTTTTAATTCTACTAAGACTGTTGTGAAGAAATTTAATTCACATACACTGCATTATTTCCTTCATCTAGATTAAAGAAAAATGGAGCCATATATTAACAATGAATCCTATTTCCGTACCTAGTACCCGAATCGTTTAAAAGAAATTATGGGGATTCCAAATGTGATAAAGGACGCACACTACACGTATAAAGCCTTCCATGTACGGAAAGGAACTTTATTTTTTATTTTATTTTTTTAGAGAGAGAGAGAGAGCATGCACGCACGACTGGTGGGGAGCGACAGAGGGAGAGAGAGAGAATCCCAAGCAGGCTCCACCTTGAGCCCACCCAGGGCTCAATCTCACCACCCTGAGATCATGACCTGAGCTGAAATCAAGAGTTGGCTGCTGAACCAACCTAGCCACGCAGGGGCCCCTAGAGAAGAACTGAAACAATTTTATATACATATATTCTACAAGTTATACAAGCTATAAAATGACTGAAGAGGAAATATTCTTTTTATTGGGAGGAAAGATAGTGAATCATGTCACTTTGACACTTGTAAGGATAGGTAGAGAATGACTGAAATAACATATCAGATGGATGGGACATGTGACACATCCAGATTCAGATTCCATGGGGACTTGGGTGGTGGAAGCCAGTTATTATTTTATTTATGGTCATAGTAACCAGAGTGGCAGAAACTAACAGTGTACAATGAAGGCTCAAGAGAATTTATATAACTTAAAAATAATTGCCGCTTTATATGGGACTTGCAGCTTAAAATCAATCATCTGCAGCCAAAAAAAAAAAAAAAAAA
>NW_024425563.1:35672369-35831837 GCF_017311325.1 Ursus maritimus
CAGCTATTTTAAGTCTATGAAATAAAAAGGCATTTCTAAAGAGTAAATACTACATCAGGGATAAGTTAATAGGAAAAGGGAGTCTAAAAGGCTCTGAAGAAAGACCTAATCGTGTCTAAGCTTATGTATGAGTCTGATGAATATTCCCAGGCAATAATACCACAACAGATTGAATTCTGATTATAGCAGAACACGTTGTTTTAGGGAAATAAAATGAATTCCAAAGTCATTGGATGGAGTGACATTTCAGGGGAGCAGAAGTGTTTTGTGGGTCATCCTGAAAGCCTTCCCTGAAAGTATTGATGTCTTCTAGTTTCTGTATGTTATCAACTGACAGTAAGTCACTGTTTTGCATATTAACACAGAACAAAAAATTTCTATGGAAAAAAAATGTCAGTTACCCTATTCATAGATACTATGTGGCTAAAAATGTGTGTTTATTATTTATATATTTTACTTTTAAATTGACTATAGGGGCATATTTTAGAAATAATCAGAACAGGTGTTTCAAAATATAATATGACAAAAAGTGCAGTTCTGTAAGGCAGAAGACATGAATTCTAATTCGGATACTGCCACTAACCTATTGAAACTGGACCTCGGTTTCATCATTCTTAAAACAACCTCTGAGACAAACTCTTTCCGGTCTGACACTTAACCAGTTTCCTTCACTGTTTCAACTATGCTTTTTAATTCTACTAAGACTGTTGTGAAGAAATTTAATTCACATACACTGCATTATTTCCTTCATCTAGATTAAAGAAAAATGGAGCCATATATTAACAATGAATCCTATTTCCGTACCTAGTACCCGAATCGTTTAAAAGAAATTATGGGGATTCCAAATGTGATAAAGGACGCACACTACACGTATAAAGCCTTCCATGTACGGAAAGGAACTTTATTTTTTATTTTATTTTTTTAGAGAGAGAGAGAGAGCATGCACGCACGACTGGTGGGGAGCGACAGAGGGAGAGAGAGAGAATCCCAAGCAGGCTCCACCTTGAGCCCACCCAGGGCTCAATCTCACCACCCTGAGATCATGACCTGAGCTGAAATCAAGAGTTGGCTGCTGAACCAACCTAGCCACGCAGGGGCCCCTAGAGAAGAACTGAAACAATTTTATATACATATATTCTACAAGTTATACAAGCTATAAAATGACTGAAGAGGAAATATTCTTTTTATTGGGAGGAAAGATAGTGAATCATGTCACTTTGACACTTGTAAGGATAGGTAGAGAATGACTGAAATAACATATCAGATGGATGGGACATGTGACACATCCAGATTCAGATTCCATGGGGACTTGGGTGGTGGAAGCCAGTTATTATTTTATTTATGGTCATAGTAACCAGAGTGGCAGAAACTAACAGTGTACAATGAAGGCTCAAGAGAATTTATATAACTTAAAAATAATTGCCGCTTTATATGGGACTTGCAGCTTAAAATCAATCATCTGCAGCCAAAAAAAAAAAAAAAAAGTGTGTTACTGATCCAACCGTAGAGAGCAGGACTATTTATTGCAGGTAAGGGATCGGCTTATAATATGGACAACTGCCGGTTAAGACTAACCTTACACAGGGTAGGTGACCATCTACAGTGTATAATTTGAGGGCCCACAAGATTCTTTCCCCCCAAAATAATTTTTTCACTTACCTGCCCTGCAAGAGGAGTAGCTTCCAGAAGGACATTGATAAGGTGTACATGAGTACCACTGGAGATTTGAGGAGGCTATTATTTACCACCAATAATATCTTGACTGCCAGTCCAGTGGCACTTCTTGATCCTTAGGTTGCCTTATTTCTCAGCACCATGGCACAGTTTACCATTCTGTCCTTTGTGTTACATTCTCTTTCTTTCACAATAATATGAGCAACTAGCATGCCTCCTTCTTCTCTGGGCCCTTTCAGTCTCCTTTGTAGGCTCCACTTCTTGCTTAAGTGTTGTTGATCCTTAAGGTGCTGTCCTAGGCCATTCATGCCAGCCTCTCTCTGGACACTCTCTCCTATGGCAATCTCGTAACATAAATAGTACTAGCGATCAACTGTGTAAAGGCCACTGTCAACTATTTCAGCACCTTTGTACAGACTAGAAAAAGATATTCCTGCCTTGCTTACCTCTGCCAGAAAGCTGTTATAACGTATATACAAATCTACAACAGCTATGATACCAATGGTGTCAACTTGAATGTGGCACCTTTGTGTCATGCACAACTCATAACAATATGTGGGTATGATTCCCATATATACAACTCTAGCTTCAGACATAACAATAGCTAACACTTATTTAGGACTTACTGTGTGAAATGCTCTGTTCTAAACATTTAACCTATGGTAGCTCATTTAATCTTCTTGAAAACCGTATGAGATTGGTGCTATGGTTAACCGCATTGTACAGATGAGAATACTGAGGTACAGGAAGGTTAAGTAATTTGTCTAAAGTAATGGAGCTTGCAAGTAGTGGAGTCAATATTTGAGCCCAGGCTATCTGCATACAGAGCCCAAATGTATAACCATCTTACAACACTGTTTACTAAAGAACTACTTTTTTTTTGAGTGACGAGTTCTTGTTCATCTCTTGGGTAGCTCAGACTCAACATGTACAAAACTCAGCTTCTCACTTCTTACCCAGAACTGCTCTTTCTTCTGAATTCTCCAGACAATCGTCTTGCTTTATTTACCTTTTTCACCTTTGATTATCAATCTATCTCGTAAAATTTCTCTATCTCCATCCCCTGTTCTAGCTTCCTATTGATACTCATGAATCAGAAGGCTAGGAAGGAAGCTTTGCACTAAAATTTAAGCCCCGTGACCTAGAGAATTTGTCTTTTTATGGCTATATCCTCCATGCCAAGAAGAGTTTTTGGCACACAATAAAATATTTAATAAATATTTTTGGAATAACTGGATGCAGATCTGAGTTTGCCTTTTGCTTATTTTACTTGCCTTTCAGATGACTTCTCCAAGTCTCAGCCAGACACGTGCCCTGTGGTACATCAGAGCTCAGCTCTAGCTCCTATTACAACCAGTCAGACTCCCCTATGAGAGCCTGGGGCCCTCTAATCTCTTCCATTCACCGTTTAACCCCCCCAACCCAGCGTAGTGCCTGGCACAGGGTCAATATGTATTTGTTGAATTAATAAATAAATGGATGCATGAATGCCTGCTTATTTCCTCCATCTCTCTGGCTCAAAGAGTCTCATTGCTCACATGAATCATAGCAGAAGCTTTCTAACTGGATGGACCCTTCCTAGAATTGCCCACCTTCCAGATGGTTTTCTGTACTTCAGCCAAAATGAGCTTTCCAAAAGCAAACTTGATAATGTGTCTGCCCTATTTAAAACTCTTAAGTGGTTCCCTAATGCTTCAGATAAAGCCTAAAATCCTTGATGTATCTTATAAAGCTGCTTTTAACCTGGGCCCTGCACACTTCTTTCACCTAATCTACTTTCAAGTCCTATTTACACTCCATTCTCCAGCCATGCCAAAGGTTTCCTATTACTGTGAGCAAGTCATGCCTTCTCTTCACTCAGAGCTTTCCTAATAGCTTTGGCCCGGAACACCCACTTCCAACCACCCTTTCTCTTGGATAAGACATTTCTCCCTCCAAGAAGCCGTCCCTGACCCTCAAGTCTGGATGAGGTATGCATCCTATATGCTTCCTTTGCTGCAGAAATCCTTAGCACGCAGTCTTTTAAATGTCTATGTATTTCCCCATTGTCTCCTCTTGACTATAAGATCTATGGAGACAACTATTGCATCCGTCTAACTTACCACTGACTTCCGACTTCCACAGAAGCTTCTACAGTGCCTGGCACATGGTAGATCCTCAGAATATTGGTTGGATATTATATTGGTTGGATAAATAACTTCTCCCCATCAGTTCAGAATAGTTTATCGAATTAATTCATTGTCCTGTTGGATGGCACAAGAACCCGGACCTGAAAGAAGGAAATAAGGGACAAATAAGTTTCAGGAGGAGGAAAGGGTCAAGCATTTGTTTAAAAGCAAAAAGTTCTGGATTAAAAGTAGTCAATCAGGCACAAACGGAGAGGCCAAGCTCAGGGGTCCAATGGCCATGGGATATGGCTCCTGTAACCATAGCAGTGCAGACTGGAAGTTGCTGTTGACTTCAAATTAAGCCTCCCAGTAAGAAATGAGAGACTTTGAGGTCAGACTTAGGTGTCAGTTCTAGGAGGAAGTCCAACAAAGAGGTGAAAGAGGTGGAAGAAAGATGAAAGAAAGGACAGCAATAGTTAATAATAGATAATTGTTGAAGAATAAATGGATGGATGGATGAATGAGTGCAGATTTCGTGAAGCGATCTGGATAATGCACTCAGCTTCTGGGAGGCCCACAAGACAGTAACAAAATCTTTTGTTGGAAAAGCCGACTGGACAGTAAAAAAGTCATGGGAAGTAATATAGTACAGTGTGAACTTGCTTTCTTGCATCCTCTCTCCAAATATAACATATAATGTCAAATGATTTCGAGCTATTATCTCACTAAAACTTCTGTGGAGTAGGCACTACTATTCATTCCATTTTGCAGATGAGAAAAGTGAGACTCTGAAGAGAAAAAGAAGTAAATAACTTGCTAGTGATGGACAGTGTTAGGATCCAAAGCTCAGGCTCTTACTCTCCAGCTCTCTTGCCTTGTATCAGAATAAACACCATATATTGGTGCTTACTCTCTACCAGGTTAATGCATTAATTATCTCATGTAGACCTCCCGACAACTCTAAGAGGTAGTAGCTGAGATATAGAAAAGTACTTGCCTTGTGCCAATCAGATAATAAGAGTTGGAGCTGGATTTTAAGTCGTCTGCTTGTCTCCAAAGCCCAAATGCTTATGCTCTACATTGTTACCCCTCTTCCAAAAAATTAATCTTTGCCAGGAGAGCTGTCTTCAGTTAGGGCTGCATGATTAACAAGGGTGAATTGAAATAGAGTTTCTCAGTTCTGAGCTAGAAGGGAGAGGCTTGAATCCTTCCTTCAGCCCTGGGCATAACTGATACTAGTAGGGGGTAGTCAAGTTGGGTGGAATGGTAGATGGACTAGGGGGAGAGGTCTATGAAGGGAAGGGGAGTGCCAGGCAATCTGGACAGAGCTTTCGTAAAGGGTCAAATGGCTCCAGGCCTGCAGACTTGATGGCTAGATCTGAAGGCAAGAATGAGTGACTGCTAATAGAAATAATAAAGGGAAAAGGAAGGATGTGGAGAAAGCAGTATAAAGTCGTCTTAACCAGCTAAAGTTTGATTACCAAAAGCTCTGGCTATAAACCAGGACACGTATTTGCATTTTTATATGTTTCTCTTTCTGTGAACTTTATATCCTATAACTTCATTCACTTTTCTGCAATGTTGTGACGAAAGAATTTTCACTGCTATAATCATTTAATATAGTGCATTTCTTTTAGGTTATATGGACACAGTCATATACCAAAAAATTCAGATAAAGAGACTAGGGAATGCTCTTTTTTTTTTCTAACTCCAAGAAAATATCCACGATGATTTACAAGAGACCAGCAGTGTGGTGGTGGTGATAGGTTTTTTTCTCTCCCTGAGCTTGCCTTAATTTTTTTCTCTAATGTTTGTAGTGCAATTGGATTATATTAAAAATAATAATGACTGTTAATGAGAAGATTTAAATTAGGCTGCAAATATTTTTCCTTTCTAATATGCTAATTGCCAAAAAAGAAAGTCTATGTGGAAACTCACGGGGACAACCTGCCAAATACGGAAGAGGTGTCTTGATGCAAAAGTACCAAGAGGCATCTATTTTCCTTGTTTGTTTGTCTGTCTGTCTGTCTGTTTCAGAAGTTCACTCTGTAGGGGAAAAAAGTCAACAGATGATATTCGTGAAGAGTTTGGCAATACAGCGTGACGGCGAGAGAGATACATTCAGAGTCACGAATCTGGAGTTGGGGTGTAGGTATGCTACTAATTAGCCATGTAACTTTGGGCAAATCTCCTCCTTTCTGTAGGCCTTTTTTTTTCTTTTTTTGGTCTCATCTGTAAGAATACAGTTTGGGGATAGGGCCTTGCTAAGACCCTTTCAGTTCTGAGATACAGTGATGCTAAGCTAATGAGTCTAACAGCTCTAATACATTAAATGTTGGAGTATTGAAATCCTAATTGCAAGTCTAGCTACACCATAGTAGTAGTTACGGTTGTAAATCATATCACAGGAATTCCCAACTGGTGACCATTCATCTCCCTCCTTTGATCCCTAGTTTTTAGCTGTTTCAAAACAAGGAAGAATGCTAGAATGGAAATAGAAGCCAAATTCCCCATGGCACCCTGAGAGTAGTCCTGTAGCACCTGCTTCTCTATTCTGTTCATTAAAATAAAAAAAAATAAATAAAATCTCCCATGTCCATCTGGCACCATTCAAAGGTTGCCAACCTGGCATCATTCACGGGGACTAAATTCACTGACTCTTATCTAAAACAAATTTTGTACTTTCGTTCATAAGCTCAGCATGAATGGAATCAGCAGATTTTGCTGTAACTAGTTTTATTCCAGTAAGCAAACCACAAATTCCACACAACTAATTTTGCCCCATGCTCTTCAAAACAGATTACAGAAATGGCAATTTAATTTTGGAGGAAAAATAGGACAATCCTATCAGTGATTAGAGTTGTGTGTGTGTGTGTGTGTGTGTGTGTGTGTTTTAATGAGTAGTAATTTGAGATCTAATGTCATAATAAATGCCTCTGTTAGAACGCAAGATAAGTAAACCTTCAAAAACAAAACTGGAAATTATTATTCAGTTGGATGCACATAGATGTACATTATAAACTACTGAATCTATAAAATAAGAGCCAATTAATTTTTTTAAATAAAAAGTGACTGTGGCTGTATACACAATCTCAGGAACCTTCATAATTATAAAGGCAATAAAGAAACAGGAGAAACTGCATACTCATTCCAATAAAAATTGTACCCTGAGTGTATATAAGCAACCTAATGAACTTGTGAAATGTTTCTGTAACTATTACCACATGAAAATTAAAATTTCTGTTTATTTTTAAAACATTGTCAAATATTCATTTGGGCTCTTTTTTTATAATATTTTTCTGAAAAGTAAAAATTAAAAAACCACTAAAGCTTTTGATGCTTTTAATTTGTGCAAAATTCTCTAGTGTGTCTCTTACGTAAGTTGAAGTTGAGATGTCCTATATAAATTTTATTACCATCAAATGGGAAAAGGTCATCTTTTCTTGAAAATATCATAATATCGATGATCTAGAAAAACAGATTAGGATACCTCAGAAGGCTTTTCTCTAGAGAGTCCTAAGTAGCTCTTTTTCCAAGGACGTTATGTCCATGGTGATGTCCAATCCTGAGTAGAATCAAGACTTTGGTGTGAAAGAAGGTATGGTATCCTTTGCCCAGAGCTCCACGGCAGACATTGTTTCTTGCTTGGCACTTAAGAAAGTTTTTTTCTCAGCAGTAATACCTTGGGGAGACAGAAGACAGAAAAAAACACTGAAATATGGGCAAATTACATAAGAATGACATGGAAGAGACAGCCTTTAGTCCCCTCCCCATCTACACACAGTGGTTCATCAAACTCTAGAGTTCATCCCCATCTTCTCAAGGCAACTACTTTCCAAGAGTAAGTTGGAGGGCAAAGTGGTGGAGGAGTCATGGGGTAAACTTGATTCACAGTTACGAATTGTTAGCATTACAATAAGAGAATTTAGAGCCAAATGAAACTTGTTTAAATGAACATTACCATATGTCTCCCTAAATAGAAAGAGAATAATACCTACCATTTATTATGCACTATGTGCCAGGCACTGTAAGTACAGTACACACACTATTTCTCTTAAAACTCCCAACCACTCTGCAAAGTAAATGGTGTGATCTCTTTTTTAAAGATAAGGAAATTGAGGCTGACAGAGATTAGGCAATTTACTCAAGATCACCAGGGATAAATGATAGATCTGGAATTCAAATTTACGTTTATCTAATTCAAAAGCGCATGCTCTATTCACCAATAGCAAAATGTGTTATCAAGCCTATGGCTCAAGATTATAAAAAAAATTAAATGTTAAATGTTACAAACCAAACAAATTCATTCACAGGTCCTCTAGTTCCATCTGTCAACTCAACTAGACAGCAAGAAGAAAGTTAGGAACAGAAGGATTAGAAGAGAGGAGGGGAACTAATTTTAAATGGGGGAAAACCTACACTAACAATTCCTAGGCATAACCTTGGGGAAAAAATGTGTCGAATTAATATGCTAAAGCATTAGATACAGTGGCTATTGCTGTATTAAAAAAAAAAGTAGAACAGAATGTTTGGCATGAATCTCTTTTTGTGTTCCCGAATGACAGCATTTTATGCATTGTTGCCTTTTTGAGGTTACAGAACAGAGAAGACCAGGATTTAACCTCCTGGTTTTGTATTTGCATTTCTCAGAATTACGTTAGTGTGGCTTGCTGTAGACAGGATAAAGGCAAAAAAAATGCCTACACTGAAAATCCTCTGGGAAACAATAAAGAGTATTCAGAGTAAATCTACAAAATTTATCAGAGACATACACGCTAAAAAGATGCTTTTGGCAGCTTTGCCCAGCTTTATTCACCAACATACAGAGTTAAAAAAACAGGCCTGTTTTCTCATTTACCCTCACAATGGTCCTTTGAATTAGGAAATACCTCACAGTAAGAAAGACTAAAGCATACTGCTTATTAAAAAAATTGAACTGCATGTATTAGATTCCCTAGTGTTTTTGTTTTCCTTTTGTTTTGATTTTGGTTTGGTTTTGGTTTAGAAAATTATTATATCATCTCAAAAAGATGAGGTTTCTATACTAAGATTTCTATGTTTAAATATCTCCAGATATTTGGGTAAATAATTAAATACACAGCTATTTATCTGGTTATAATTATTCAATAGTCATTTTAAAAATTAGTCACTCAATACTATTTATTTTACATCTATTAAATGCAGGCAACATGGAAGATTGAAAGATTAATAAGATTGCATACCTGCCCTAAAGAAGCTTAAAATCTATTAATATAGAAAAGGTGAATGCATACATTATAATAATGAAGTAGTTACCATAATGCTTGTGGAATGTCATAAGAGGCAAAAAGATCGCTACCAGCTAGGTGATAAAGAATGGCTTGATGGAGAGGCAGCCTCTCAGTTGGGTCTTGAAAGGTAGAAATTATTTGATAGAGACAAGATGAAGAGCGAAACATAGCAGCACTCAGAAGCATGAAATATTAGAGGAGGCATGAAGTTGAGGTATTTTAAAGCCTATTTGGGAAACATCATATATTCTACTTGAACTATAACCCAAGATATAAACAGAAAATATTCCCAGGTAAGTAAAGTTGGGTGGACATTTGGAGGCTTGCATCAACTGACTGCATAGACAATTATGAGGAATACAAAGAGTGAAATTATTTGTAGAAGGAATGCAATGAGTTCCATTTTTATTTATTTTTTAATGAGTTCCATTTTTAGATACTGGGGGCGCTAAGTCATATAGGCTGAACCCCAACAAAGTGGAAGGCAAGATGATTTACCTGAGGTGAATTTGATTCGAGAGAATAGGAGAATTGCTATGAAAATGCCATAAGGCTATGCAATAGTGAGGGTCCAGCTGAAATTAGATAGCATGAATGATGTTGGACTCAACAGCACGATTGTGTCACTTTGTCCAACAAAATTGGAACAAAGAAAGGGGCAATTTGAGTAACCTACGGTCAATAATGAATCTATAAGACAGTCAAGACTACCAAGAATCTTAGGATGCCACAGGAGATACTGAAGACACACACTAAAAGGTCCGCCTGCTTAAGAAGGCAAGTGGATACACAGGATCAGTGGCCTGGCAGAAGTGTGAGAAGTCCAGGACTTGGGGATCACAAAAGGGAAGAACAGAAAAAGCAGGCATGGGAAGAGAAAAAAATGGTTGTTAATAGTCGGAGGAAGGATCAGAGACAAGATATTGGTCACAGAACATTATTTCATGGTGATGGATATCAAAGTATGTTTATGCCAATAGTTAGGATAAAAATGCCAGTTTTTATTTAAAAGTTTAAAAAACAGAAGAAATAGTCAAAGAAGATGGAAGGATTTTTTTTTTCAATCATAGTGAAAGAAACTAGTAGAGGATGAGGAGGGGAGTCAATAGAGCAGACGGGCATGGGAAGAGCTGAACTGAAATAACTATATATTCCATAAGAGGCAGAGTGTGGAGGAGGCACTGAGTGTCACAGAGATGAAGGAAGTCAGAAGACCCAAGCAAAGAGCAGCAATGTAGGTAAAATTTTCTTAATGAAGGGGTTTGCAGACTCAACCAGTCCCAATGCACCAAACAAAATGTGAGTGTATCAGTTTGCTAGGGCTGATGTAACAAAGTACCACACACTGGATGGCTTAGCCCACAGAAATTTATTGGCTCACTGTTTTGGAAGCTAGAAGGTCGAGATCAAGGTTTATGCAAGGCAGGTCCCTTCTGAGGGCTGTGAGGGGGGATCTGTTCCATGCTTCTCACCTAGCTTCTGGTGGTTTGCTGGCCATCTTCAGCAGACCTTGGCCTGAAATGTCACCTTCATCTCTGCTTTTGTCTTCATATGGTGTTCACTGTGTGTGTGTGTGTGTGTGTCCAAATTTTCCCATTTTATAAAGACGTCATCTTATTGGATTAAGGGCTTACTCTACTACTCCAGCATCACCTCATCCTTACTCTTTACATCTATAATGACTCTATTTCCAAATAAATTCATATTCTGAGATACTGGGGGATTAGGAATTCAACATATGAATTCTGAGGGAATAGAGTTCAACCCATAATGGTGGACTTAGCAAAATGTTGGTGGAACCAGAGCTGTGAGATCCAGTCTCCCTAGGGGCTAAGCTTGGTCTTGATGTCTTCTCACAGTGTCCAGCAGTGGGGAGAAAGGAGGTAAAGACAATGTTTGGCCTCATGCAGACAAAGACTCTGGATAATGACTGCCCTATTTGCTTTTTGTCTGGATGCTTAGACATTCATATATTCATAAATACAACCTCTGTGCATATAACTGTCTGCTGAAATGACTGTATACAAGTCATTCAAGTGCAAGTTTAGAAGTGGGAATAATGCAAAGGATGGCAAATTTGTGATACGATAATCCACAAGACAAGCATTACCATTCTATCTTGAATTCCCATCGTGTTCTCTGCAAAGCTGGAAGGAGTTCAGCCTCAGGCCACAAGACAATCAATATAAGGTTGATGAACCACAATTAAAACATGTCAAGATCTAAAAGTTATTGAAGACAAATGGTCCTTCACTGAAGATGTTTCTCAGAAATAGAATAAATGATAGTCCTGGGAGACCAGAAATCAGTTCTAGAAAGGTCTTATCCTAATAATCCTTCAGGAAAAGCTGACAACATTCAAAATGCCAAGGTTTTTAGCAACCCAGAAGAATATTCACTTTTAATGCCTTTGGTTTTCCAAGGAATCCCTCAAAAGGATCTAAGAATTTAATGATAAGAAAACTTGCCCTATAGTTTCCAAATAATAATAATAAAAAGACTAAAGTGAAAATTTTATATAAAATGTCATGACGTATGAAACTTGAAAGTACACATGGAGGATTTTACTTTGTTTTTTTTTTAATTTTCATGTTTTAAGTGATTCCTGATTTTGTGACCTGTGTGATAATTAGAAAGGTGCCCATTAAATACATTTGTAATTAAGCATTCAAAGAAAGAGATTAAGTCAAAACAAAATGAGCCTAAAATATTCTACTTCTCACTTCTCACCTGGCTGACACCTATTCATCTTTAGGTCTGGGCTGACTTCCCACTACAAGCCTGGCCCTCAATTTAGGTAAGGTTTCTTGAAATTTTCCTTCAAAATATTAGAGTTCCAACTTGCATTTGTGTTTATGAAATTGTTTAATTCCTGCCTCTCCACAGTAGATTCTAAACTTCACCAGAGCGAGGATGAAGTCTTGCTCACCAGTGTATCCACAGTCCAAATAGGTATTCCACAAATATTTGCTGAATAAATGAATGAATAAAGATTTTAAGGTAGAAGAACCAAACCGTAAACAGTATTTACTGCAAGCTGCTTAGCTAGTTCAGGTAACAAAGAGAAGATAATAGCACACCCTTTTTATAGAAGATAATAGCCTACCTATTTTATAATATTTTTAATAAATCTACTTTTTTTCTACATCTCTCATCATTTCCAGCCCCTCTGTTCCCCCAGAGAGTGGAGGAGTCCATACTAGGGCTATAAGGGAGAAAGACCCTTTGGCACCATCACCACTCCCTCACTAGGAACCAAGGATCCCACTCAAAAGGTCAATTGCAGATTTTCACACAACCTCAAAATATTGCAATCCCCATTAGAGGACCGAAACAGGAGAGTAAATCTCTTTTCCCAAATCTTAGTAGTTACGTGTTTAAAGACAGATAGGCTGCCCACTGCATCTAAAAAGAACGCAGAGAAAATGTTCATCAACATCTAAAAGAAGAGAAAACGATGCTTTGCTCCACTACTTAGAAATATAAACTAGAAAAATAATCTCTTAATAGATTCACGTAATTCTTGTCTGGATAGATTTTTGACTAATAAAATGCCTTTCTCTGTAATTGAAATGAATCATTTTTTTTCCTATGGAAACATTTTATACTTCAAATTGGATACACAGTGAATTTCAAAAATTAATTTCCCCTAAAGAGAGAGATTTAACATTTATACACACACACACACACACACACACACACACACACACACACATGCTTTTTTGTATGTGTGCGATGCAATTTTGAAACTTAGGAAAACATTTTTATGTATCAGGGTTCTGTAATTTCACTCTACACACCAGGAATCACTTTCCCACCTGTGAGGAGAAAAGCAAATATTTAAGGGAAATATCTAGTCTAGAGTGAGCAGTCCATATGCTCTGCAGACATATAGGACCTTTGCAACCCAAGTACACTAATCTCTGGTGATGGAAGGGTGGGGAGGGAGCAGAAGTATGGATCTCATATGTAAAATAGAACAGCATTAACCCAAGGCTGATAGCAATATTTTCACTCGAATAATGAACAAGTTAGTTGTAATTATAAATGAGTCCTATTTGATAAAGTGCTTGCAAGATTCTCTGACATTTTAAAATATCATTTATAACGTATACTTTATTTAATTGTCAAAAAGCTTTAGGATAAATTATAATAAAAGTAGACCATAGGTATATAGGTCTTTAAATTTGAAATAAGAGAGACTGAATCATGGAAAAGAAAGATATTTGCAGAACAGTGGTTGAAAAATAAGATAATTACCATTAAAAATTGAGTACCGAATTTGACTCTGAGCATCCCTTTGGCAATGCAAAAATGGGAACTCAATTTGTTGTCTAGCTTTCCTTGATTAAAAATCTCATGTCAATTGCACTAGAGGAAAAAAGTCTTTTTTATCCTAAGTTCTAGGAAAAATTTTCTACATGCCTTCTTATATAAAAGAGATTTTGAATAATAACATAATGGACTCTTCCAAAGCATTTGAAAAATGTAAAAATGTTTCTCATTGACTATTTTTTATTTTGCCCCTTATATAATCTGGATATGAGACCGCAATTCACTGAAGACATTACTAAGGGTAGCTCTAAGCTAAGGCAGTCCAAATATTCTTGAGGGATCTAAGGGCTAGAACTGAAAGACCGTAGAAAACTGTCATTCAAACTATTTCAGACCACAGATAACTCTGTTCCAACTATACCTAACTCAGAAGCCAGACACAGAAGACAGATCGAAGTTTAGCTGCTTCAGTTGAAGAAGGGAACAGGGGAGGCCTGGGACCGTCCTTTCAGTTACCCCTTGTACCTCATTCCCCTGCCCTGTCTGGCTGGCTGCAAGGATTGGGTAAACCTCCCCAGAGCGCTTTTCAAAAACCATTGCTCTAGAAGAAATGTTCAGTTAACTGGTCTTTTGACTACCTCTCCAATAAAGCTCATATCCACTAGCCTTTGACAGGTTCTAAATAGCAGTTCGTTTAAGCTTCAACTCTGTGGCAAGATTCCAGAGTGTAGACGCATTGTGTTGTTGCAAAAGACAATCACGTGCACGATACACAGAATAGGGGAGCAGGGTGACCCATGGGAAATAGTTACCGACTGGCTGCCAAACACAAGTGTGTTTCCACAGGGCCCCGCAGTAGAACAAAACAAAGCAGAATCAAAGTAGTCCATGATCGGTCTCAAGAGTTTGTGAAGGGGTTAAAAAAATGTACTTAAAACAATATGCCTTCTTTTCTCTAAATTTATAAGAATTTTCTAATTATTGCTGAAAATTTAGAAAACTAAGAGAACACAAAGAAAAAATTAAAATGCTATATAATCGTATTTCTTAGAGAAAACCAATGATAACATTTTATTATAATTCCTTTTTATCTTTTTTGTATGCATTAATAAATACTTTGGGGGAAAAAGATATGATGCTGAATATACATCTTAAAATCTGTTATTTTTATATAATGTATCATCAATATTTTCCCATAGTATTATTTTTCATAGCCTCATGATAATTCTATGGTCAAAGCAATTTTGCCAGTCTCTGTATTATCAATTGCACTGCATTGCCATTCTTATAAATACATCTTTTCTTACATACATGACTATTTTTTTAGAAATGCAATTTTTTAATCAAAAGACAAGTCACATTTAAGCCTTTTTTTTTTTTTAACCCATAATCAGTTTGCCCTCAAAACAAGACAAACAAAACAGTTGCCCACTGGAGCTAGAATGGCTCCTCAGACTTCTCCTGAGTTAGGCTAAGATGACTAGGGATTTATACCTCCACACTGATCAGTCGCTGGGTGGGGACCACCCAAGGAAAGAATGTGTCTTTAGAGGAGGTTTTCCTCCTGGATCCCTGTAGGTAACACGGCCCCAGCAGCTGGATCAGTAATTGCTTCACTGAAGGGGAACCTGAGCCATGGGTCATGTCCACCATACTAACGGTACCAGTGCTGTACAAAGGTGCCCAGTTCCCCTCACTTTGATGGCACTTGTTATCGTTAGTTATTTCATACTTGTTGTTTGAAGGGTGAATAATGGTGTCTTGTTTCTTGGCAATTTGTATTTCTTTTTTCATAAGTTGCCTTTTCATGGTATTTGTCCAATTTTCTATGATGGTTCTTTTCTTTTTTTTTTTTTTTTAAGATTGTATTTATTTATTTATTTGAGAGAGAGAACCAGAGAGCACAAGCAGGGGGAGTGGCAGAGGGAGAGGGAGAAACTGACTCCCTGCGGAGCAGGGAGCCCGCTGCTGGGCTCCATCCCAGGACCCTAACATCATGACCTGAGCGAAAGCAGACGCTTAATGGACTGAGCCACCCAGGCACCCCAATGAGGATTGTTTTCTAAGGGAAAGGTTGATTTGGGTTTTTTTTTAATCCCTTTACATACTACCAATACTAAACCTCCCATAAATAATGCAACTTTTCTTTCTCAGTATATTTGTGTTCAATTTTTTATGGTATTTGTAGCAGAAGCTTTTAGTTTATATAGTCAAATATTTAAATCTTTCTCTTTATGATTTCCCATGTGGTAATCATGCTTAGAAAGGTCTTCTCCACCCTAAGATTATGTAAGTATTGCTCTGTATATTTATTAGTAATTATATATGTACATATATATGTGTGTGTATAAATATGTAATGTTTAATTTACCTGGAAATTCTTGATATTATATTTTCCCAAATAGTCAACTGCTGCAACATCATTTCTTAAATTATCTAACTTTTTTGATGTTTAGAAAGGCCATCTTCATCATGTTCTAAATTTTTATTATACTAATATCCAATGAATCTTTAATCCATTTTCAGGGCCCTCATTGGAAAATGATTCATAAAAAGTGTTCTCCAATGTATCATGCTGCATAGGATAGTGCTGTGTATAAACATTTTAGCCAAAGCTTCCTACCCTTTCTAAAGAAAGAATAATTTGATATAAAGGAATTAAATTAAATATTATTAGGAATATAATTTCCAATTTTGAATGATGATTTTTAATCCTATCCAGCGAATGCTTTACCTATAGAATGCTAATATTATTTGGAATCCTTATATACCACTTAGGGCATTTCGTTTAAATAGCTGAGATGATTCTTTCTCTATTACTCTAACCCCATGAGATTAAATCCTATTAAAAGTAATTCACATTAGCATCATTAAGAAGATAATCCTATTTGGCCTACATACAGTTTCTTTCTTTCTTTCTTTCTTTCTTTCTTTCTTTCTTTCTTTCTTTCTGTCTTTCTTTCTTTCTTACAGTGCAACTTAGCTATATGTTTCTTTTCACTAAAAGAGAGAAAAACGGAAAGATAAAGGAACTAATCTAGAAAACAGTCTCTTTGCTCTTTCTGCCTTTACATCCAAGCATTCAGAAGCATGGTTTACATTGCAGCTCATCTCTACACAATAAATTGATAATAAAATAGAAACTAGACATGATGTAATAAAACAATTTAGCTACTGAAACTTTAACCTGTGAAGAGCCCACCCTCTGTCTTAGATAAATAACGACACTCCGTCTTATACATTGGAACACTTCAATTGGAGGGAAGCAAATTAGTCTGGTTTGACTTCAGCCTTGGGTTGTCTGGAAAAGTCTGAGATGTGTCCCCTATCTCTCTAATGGTTCATGGTTCCTCAGTGAAACAAGAAATTATTCTGACACACTCTGCTAAAATAGAAACTCTGTAGTTGGTTCAATATTAGTGCTCTTTCCCCAAACTTAATTCTATGATACATTTTTCAAAATTAAATTTAAAAAGTTGTTTCCGATATGCTTGCTTACTGCTTTTGTGTGTGTGTATGAAAATGTGCAGGATAATCATGTCCATATTTCCATGTGTATCACACCAGTTTCCCGACTACATTATCAACATGCCAAGAACACATAACTAAAATCATATGGCAAAATCTCCACAAAATATACTGTAGTCATCCAATTCGGGGCTGGGGATAAGGAAAAGAAAATTTGATCGATTAGTTTCAAATAAACAGAATTGTCTTTATTTGCATCATAGATACAAGGGTCATGCTGGCAAAGTTACAAGATGAGATTATCAGCTCTAAACCCAGGCTTCATCTCTCCCTGTTCTCCACCCCCCAGACTTCCTAAAAATCTGCCTCCACCACACACATCCTGTTTTCTCTACTTTCGTACCGACAGGAATAAGGCTTCTCTGACAAAAACTTACTCTTCTCTCTGCTCTCCGTGACGTCTCTGCACAGGACCTTGTTCCAACAATTCCTCTCTCCTCTTCCGCGCCCCTTCCTCTCCCTCGCCATGGGATCCCTGCTTTTACCAGATAATACTCATGCCCTTACTTCTTCCAGTTTATCACATATTATTTCTGTCCTTCAAGCTTCTAGAAAGAGTTGTCCGTAGTCTGATTTCATTTTCTCACCGACTTTTGCTTCAATTCACTAAAATCTTCTCTCTTCAGCACACACTGAAACTGTTCTTAATAAAGATCTAATTACTAAATCCAATATACTATTTCCAGCCCTTGTCTTTTCTGTTCCCTAATAATATTTAACACTGATAACTCCATACTTCCTAACATTTTCTCCAACTTGCCTACACGGCTCTCATCCCTGATTCTTTGGCCTCACTCACTATTCAGCTGCTTCCGATGGCTCCTTTACTTGCACCTGCCCGTTATACAGTAATATCACTGAGGTTTTGTACCAGGCACTATTGTCCTATGCACCTTCCCAGGAGGTCCCATCTATTCCATGATTTCAAGCAGCTATCCACTTAAGGATCACGAATCTTAATATTCAATCCAAATCTATCTATTTCTAAGCCTTGGCTCCACCCAAATGTCTCATTATTTCTTTTTTTTTTTTAATTTTTTTTTATTAATAATGATTTTTTATTATATTATGTTAGTCACCATACAGTACATCCCCGGTTTTCGATGTAAGGCTCGATGATTCATTAGCTGTGTATAACACCCAGTGCACCATGCAATACGTGCCCTCCTTCTACCCATCACCGGTCTATCCCAAATGTCTCATTATTTCTAAACATAACCACAAGAGAATAGATTACCTGCCCATTTGAGGCTACATGAAGATGTAGTAAACTTTGCAGTTTTAACTTCATAAGGCACAGGATTTGAAATATATGCATATAATTCATGTCATTTAACTCATAAGCTAATGTATATATTGCTATAAAGTGAAATAATACATAAAATTTAATAATTCAAAACAATTTCTTTCAGATACATGAGGTAGGAACTCTCATTTGCATATTTTTCCAATTGCTACTTTTGTCTTTCTTAAATTGGTAGGGTCACCTACCCCATCCTTAATAATAACACACTATGTCTTTAATGTGAGTATAAATGCTTGAATTAGTTAAAATGTCACCAAAAGACCAGATTCTGTCTTGTGGATAATAGGGCTTGAGATGACTTCATTATCTAAAAATAACAAAACACAGTAGAATTTGCTGCAACAAAAATTGATATACAATGTTCCACAAATATATCGTGCAGGAGTCTGATGTTGGTCATGCCTTCTTGGTATAAATGAAGGCTCCATGAGTAACTTCTAGGCAGCATTATTTAGGTCAAACAGAAAATGGTACTAGCAGGAAGATGCTGGAAGCATTCAAGTTAAAGAAATGCACATTTTGAATGTGGGCTTTATTCTCAGTGAATCAATTCAAAACATGCTTGCTTTGAAGATATAATTATTATGATTTTTCTACTAGAACCTCACTATACCATCTGCTGTCATATGCCAGCAAATTTTGATGGCTCTTCCTTCAAAATACATGCAGAGTGCATCTACTCCTCATCCCTTCCTACACCTTAGAACAAGCTACTGGAATCTTCCTCTGATCTGGACTATTGCAATAGTTTATTCATTATTTCCCTATTGGCAGCATTTCCACCCTTTCAAGATATTCTCAGATAGAGAATACTAGAAAATTCTTAGCTAGAGATACTTTAGCTGCTACATACAGAGAATCTTCAGAAAACATAAATAAAATCATATTACTCTTCTTGAATCCTCACTTAGAATAAAATCCAAAGACCTTATAACAGCCTATAAGACTCTACACAGTCTGCCCCCCTCCTCACCCCATCCCTTGCCACCTCCAGGCCTCAACCCCACCATTCTCTCCCTAGATCCTTGTGGTTCCTGCCTCATGGATTTCTTTGCTGTTCCTGCAGCACAGGGAAGACATGCTCTCCTAAGGGCCTTGGCTTTATCTAGAATGCTCCTTCCCCAGGTATAGCTAAATCTCTGTACATTCTACAACTTTCTGCAGACCAAGGTTCAAGTTCCAGCACAGTTCTGTGACTCTGTCATGGTTACTATTCTTTCTTCTATCCCAATCTCTTTTTCTGTAGACGTGGAAAAAATACTACATAGTCAGGCCGGCCATTGATCTTGCAGTTCTCTTTACCCAATAATCACTATGCCCAAATTTCTGTTTAGACCTACTTCATTTCCTTCAGGCCTCTGCTTATACTGTTTCCTTATCAGAAATCTTCTCTGAGCATCCCATATAAAATAGCCCACCCCACACACATCACCCCCTGGACTCCATCTCCTTCACCCGGCTCTATTTTTCTTTGGAGCCCTTTTCACCACCTGCCATATTATACATTTATATATTCATTTGCTCATGGTCTGTTTTCCCTCACTAAAACATGAGGTTTCTTTTTGATAAAGAGCTTTCTTTTTGATAAAGCATGTTTTGTTCATTCCTGTACCCCAGCATCTAGAATTCTGCCAGGCAAATACTCAGAGCTTAACAAATACATATTTGTTGAATAAATTAAAGAATGAATGAACATGCTTTTCACTTCTGGTGAATCCATTCTGAAAATTAATCAGAGAGATTATTTCTGGAATACAACACAGATTTCAAGATGACTCCAGTTTTGCCTCCATCACAGAGTGTATGTCTGGAGGGTAGTACTCTTTACTTCAGCATGATTCACACTATGTATGCTCACAAGATGAACTAGGGTTGTAGCAAAATAAACACCAACCTAGATAATTCTGGCCCTCAGAGAAATTACAGAGTGGTTCAGAAATATACATTTTAATCATCTACAATAATGAAATTATCTAAAGACCTTCTGAAACCTCTACTCCATCTGTCTATGTGAACAGTTCAAAACATTAAATTCAGACTGAAGGATATCTGATCTGATTATAAATGCCTGTTAAGTGTGTAGGATCTGCATTTATTGGCTTGAGGACTGAAATGATCATAGTTCCCATGCAAAGACCAGTTAAATTTCTCATCAACTAGTCAACTCATTGTTTTCCATGAAGAAGCCTTTAAAGCTTACATATCTTTAAGTAAGAGACTCATTTTAATGAACTCTTTTCCATAATTAAAATAGCCCTACCACACAAGTTTGCCACAAAGAGCCAAATGAAATTTAATCATCTCCAAGATTATTTGCAAAGTTTTGTGTTGTGGATATGTTGGGGATAAATTTTTATATGAGAAATATATCCTTCTTTGAATTAGAAGATAAAACTATTCCTCTGGAGATCATTTTCTTGGCTAAACCAATATGAATTCCCCAGCTGCTTTGTCTAGCAGCAAATCTATAAAGCTCAAATTAAATAGTGTAAAAAGGGCCAACTTTATTAGATTGTTGAAATAGATTACTACAAAAATAGATTTTCTGGGAAAATGCTAAAAATTCTTTAATATTGAGAACAGACACCTTGGAGATTAGCCACATTTGTTAACTAATGCACATTAAATTTTTGCTATGTTATTTTTTCTATTCAATGTAACTGTTCAAAATACTTACATTGCAAGATTCTGAAGGAGTAGCTTGGGGATTGGGGGTTTTACAATAGGCTTAGTCTGTAAAGAGAATATAGGAAAGAAAAATGATTCTCATAGTCATGTAAAACAGAGCAGATGACTAATAGTTGCAACTCTCTCTGTATTAATATATACAATATGTTTCCGAGCGCTATGTCGGTGTATAAAGTTGGATTTTACGATGTGAATCCATTGTCAAACAAATCACTTTCATGCTGAAGATGGTGTAGAGAAAATAAATCAAGTCCAAATCAAATCAAACTTTATTCCATTCTTTCCCTTCAGGAATATCAGAATTCATTTAACTATCCATTTGTCCTAATGAAATCTTCTATTGTACACATAATGCAGGTGAACAGAGCAGCATTCCCGATTTGATCTGCTCTCACAAACCAGAACAAACTAGACTGGTGGGGCGGAAAGCCCTGCAGGTTAAGTTACAGCACTGGCTCTTGGACCAACGCTCGCTTAAGTCTGTCTCCTTGTGCGCCCCATAAAGCAAGTAAACCAGACATCTTCTAGGGTCTCTTCCATCTTTAAGTTGGTATATTTTCCCCCTTAAAATAAACATCTCTAAAAGGGGGAGAGTTTGTTTTTCGACAATGAAGGCAACAATCAACGTTTTTCTAAAACAACAGAAGAGAATTTTAGATGCTGTTGCCCCAGCCTCGCTTCCAGAACTTCTGTCAAATTTTCCTTTATGAAATCTGATCATGCCAGGGCACCTGGGTGGCTCAGTCGGTTAAACGTCTGCCTTGGGCTCAGGTGATGAGTCCAGGGTCCTGGGATCAAGCCCCGCATCCGGCTCCCTGCTCAGCGAGGAGTCTGTTTCTCTGCTTTTTCCTCCCCTCCCTGTCCCTCCCCTGAGCATGCTTTCTCTCTCTCTCTCTCAATCTCTCAAACAAATAAATAAAATCCTTTTTTAAAAAGGAAATCTAATCATGCCATGTCTCTGGTTAAAAGCTTTTGCTTCTCCACTTGCTCAATGGCTGATTTGGACATCTTTAGACAGAGATCCATATAATTTGGTTCATTGAACTACTGCTGTGCTATTTCCAGCCATCCTTTTACATCCCCAGAAACAATATGCTGAAAAGGTCTATATGTCTGCACATACTGTTCCTCTACCTCCAGTGTCCTTATGCCTCTTTTCTGTTGTCAAATTCCTCTGGGGTGCCCTCCGCTGAGAACGCACAGCTAGCTATTTATTTCTATTTCTAGCACAGCCTTTACTACATGGTATTGCAACTTCTCTGTTAAAGTCTGTCTTATTCACTAAACTATTTCTTTTTTGGAGAAAAAGATCATGTCTTACTTATTTTTGTGTTGCCAGTTTCTAGCACCATGCTTGGCACATACTAAGTGTTCCATATATATTTGCTTTGTGTGAAACTGTAGATAGGTTTATGAAAAAAAAAAAAAAAAGTAGCTGTTATGAGCTAGTTCCAGCCCCAGTTCCTGTCTGATGTTACTCTAGTAACTTTAAGAGTCACAAAAACATGCCCAGTATACATAATATTCTTTTTCATAGCAAGTACAAGGGTCAAAGATATTCCTGAGGTGGGTTTATCAGTCAGAGAAAGATTAGCACGTCCTCCCTTGTGCATTTTTAAAAATAGAGCAAAGAGTAGGTATAGATAGAAATACATTTGGAAACACTTTTGTTTGTTCTCAGTGAATGAAACAACTCTACAGAGCATGCTCAGTAATGAGAAATATGGGAAGTTGGAGAGGTCAGTTTCCCCCCCAAAAAATCTGCTTCAGGACATCCTTTGTCACTTGCAAGTTTCTTTGAGCCTCACCATTTGCCTGCTGCTGGAGAGGTAAAAATGTTACAGACCATCTCTCCCCAGAGCTGATGAACTCAACTCAAGTAAGGACTGACCTGTGACTAGAAAAAAAGTGACTGTAAATCTGTGTGTTGAAATTTATTGACACAAACTGTTACTTGTTATAGTAGTAGGAACAGAATTAATCTGTTTTAAGAAAAATTCTCCCATAAGCCAAGACTCTTGCCCTGAAGTAGCTCTGCAGAGATCAAAATGGATTTATAAAGAGCCCAGAAATCAATCCATACATCCACAGTCAACTAATTTTCAACAAGGACGCCAAGAACACAAAAGGGGGAAAGGACAGTCCCTTCAATAAATGGGCTGGGAAAATTGGTTAACCACATGCAGAAGAATAAAATTAAACCCTATCTCACACCATATCCAAAAATTATTGCAAAACTTAACTTAAACATAAAACCTAAAACTGTAAATCTTCTAGAAGTAAAAATAGGGGGAAAGCGTCTTGACAGTAGTCTGGGCAATGATTTTTTGGATAGGACACCAAAAGCACAGGCAACAAAAGGACAAGTAGACACTACAAACTAAAAATCTTCTGTGGCTCTCAACCTTAGCTCTGTCTTCTTAGAAATCACCATGCCATGAGAGCCAAGTAGAGGAAGAAGAAAATGGGCCAGCCGAAGTGTAAAGAAAGCTGAAGCAGAGGTCCAAGAAAACCACTAGCTTGTGCACCCACGCAAGCCCCAGGAGCAGAAATACAGAAAGCTGGAGGTCCAGGACACAGGTAGAAATTGTTGGATGCATGCTATTCTACTCTCTAGTGTCTCAGTGCACCTGGAACATCTATCACCAAATGATCACCATAACCACCTCTGAGAGACCCAACTTTCTCGTACCCAAACAGTCCTTTATGGTCTTTGCCCTTGACCTGTGACATCCTGGGCTAATTCTGTTGTCAGCTGAGGCTAAATGTAACACGTGTACAATAAATCTGTTGTCCTAGCTGAACAAAAAGAAGCAGTCAACCAACAACCAACCAATCAATCAATAAAAATTTTTTCACAACAAAGCAAACAATCAGTAGAGTGAAAAGGCAACTTATGGACCCATACAACTCATTAGCAAAAACCCAAATAACCCAACTGAAAAATGGGCAAAGGGTCTGAATAGACATTTCTCCAAAAAAAGACATACAAATGGCCCACAGGTGTATGACAAAGGTGCTCACATTACTAATGTCATGGGAAGGCAAATAAAAACTACAATGAGATATCACTTGATAGGTGTTAGAATGGTTATTATCAGAAAGACAAAAGATAACAAGCCTTGGCAAGGATGAAGACAAAAGGTAACCCTTGTAGGCTGTTGGTGGGAATGTAAATTGGAACAGCCATTATGGAGAACAGTATGGAAGTTCCCCTAAAGTTAAAAATAGTAGTATTTACTTATGATCTAACAATCCTACCCAGGCAAAATTTCTGCACTCCCATGCTCACTTCAACATTATTAACCATAGTCAAGGTATGGAAACAACCTAAATGTCTGTCAATGCATGAATGGATTGAGAATGTAGTATATACATACAATAGAATATTACTCTGCCTTAAAAAGAAGGAAATCCCGCCATTTGCAACAACATGGATGAACCTAGAGGATATTATGCTAAGTGAAATAAGCCAGATGCAAATACTGCATGATCTCACTTACCTGTGGAATCTCAAACAGTCAGTATCATGGAAGTAGAGAGTAGAATGGTGGTTACCAGGGGCTAGGGGAAGGGGAAAATGGAAAGTGTTGGTGAAGGGATACAAAGTTTTAGTTACGCAAGATGAATAAATTCTGGAGATCAAATGCATGACAATGTAACTATAGTCAACAATGCTTTATGGTATACTTGAAATTTGCTAACAAGGTAGATTTTAAGTGTTCCCGCCATTAAAAAAGAAAGAAAGAAAATGGTAACTATCTGAATTATGGATGTGTTAATTATCTTTTTATTAGGGGGAGGAAGGGTAAAGTGAAAAGGAGAGAGAGAATCTTAAGCAGACTCCTCCCTGAGTGGGGAACCTACTGTGGGGCTGATCTAACGACCTTGAGATCACGACCTGAGCTGAAATCAAGAGTAGGCTGCTTAATCGACTAAGCCACTCAGGTTCCCCTGGGTGTGTTAATTATCTCGATTGTGATGATAATTTTGCAATATATATGGATATCAAATATTCAAATTATAACCTCGATATGTGCAATTTCAATTGTCAAATATAACTCAATAAAAATTGAAAGAGATTCTTGATCAAGGTTTCTTGGTCACTTCTTATGCAAAGACAGAAGAATTATGTACATTATAATAGGCAGCCTTTTAGTAGTCTTTCCAATATCTGACTCAATTCATCCTATCAAAAATAAAAACTAGCAAATATTTTCTTATGAAAAGCTCCTATATGAACTACATTTGTTATAATATAATGTCCATCTAATAACTTAAATTTATCAGGCACATACCATTGTAATAGGACTAAATTGCTTATCATGTAATAACTCAATTAATCATCATAACAATCCTCTGGGTATGTATTATTATTTCCATTTTTCTCTGTAAGATCGAGGCACAGAGAGACTACATAATTTTTCACTTTGCCTGACTAGTTAGGGTCAGAACTACATAACAAATCCAGAAAATCTGACCCCCGAATTGATATTTGCAATTATCCTGCCCCATTCTTGAACACTGGACTATGCTGTCTTCTACACAAGAACAATTTTTAAAAACAAATAATTTTAATTGATGATTTTTTTATGATAATAAAAATGAATCTTGATTTTTGTAGGATATTTTTGCAATCAAAAAATCATATCTTAAAAGAAAGCATATAGACCCCAAGAAGGTTGAAACAGTACGAATTGCAATGTTGTGGCAATAGAATTAACCGTGGAACCTCAGGACCCACAGAAAAAGAGTAGAGCTCACTGTCAGTTTGTGAGTGGCGCTCTATTCTGTCAGTGATACTCTTCTTGGTCAGAAAGCAGCCTCGGGGCGCCTGCGTGGCACAGCGGTTAAGCGTCTGCCTTCGGCTCAGGGCGTGATCCCGGTGTTATGGGATCGAGCCCCATGTCAGGCTCCTCCGCTCTGAGCCTGCTTCTTCCTCTCCCACTCCCCCTGCTTGTGTCCCCCCCCTCCCCTGGCTGGCTGTCTCTATCTCTGTCGAATAAATAAATAAAATCTAAAAAAAAAAAAGAAAGAAAGAAAGCAAGCAGCCTCTACCTCAGTACCATCTGGTATTTTATGCACAGGCCCAACTCCAACACCAAGAAATAGGCAACAGTGGTCAGAAACACCTCTTTATAGTTCTGTTCTCTGTTGTGATTCACAAGATAGTAAGTGCTTGACATAATGGAAGATATTTTTGTGCCAGCAAGGCATGTAATGACTTTTTCTGGTAGGTTTCTCAATTGCTTCATTTTAAGAGAAACATGGAAAAAATTAGAGTAGCCTCAGGAATGCTCAAAGCTTTTCCTGTATTTTTGGAGAAGATGCATCTTTGATTTTATATAATATATCTTGGATAAAACCAATATAAAAATTGGTAGTGCCATGATTAAGAAAAAGATATTAGAATTGTTCTAATTACATTTTTCTCTTTTCATTCTGATATATTGAGTATCAAAATCACACAGGAATTCCTAAACTTTTCCTATGAGTTCTTAATATATTGGTCTTACATGAAATATGAATCCACCCTAGAATGCTAGAAGGCTTCCATAAAGCACTAGAAAAGTAAATGAACAAAGCTATAAAATTCTAAAATATTTCACATTCACCACATGATTCACATCATAATATCTACTGTGTGTTCATAGTAACCTCAACAACTTAGGTAAGTATCTTGTGAAAAAAATATTACAGAAGATTTTTGTGTGTATCATATGTGTTTCAAAATACTAAAGTAGAAAAATATGTGCTTATACATTCATCCATCTAACAATATAATGTTGAAGGCAATAACAGCCAGTCTATTAACATCTAGCAAGTTGTAGTTGCAAAATAAATATTATGCACTGTAAGTAGATTTTTCAAAGTGACACTTTCATTATTCTTTATTATAAAGGTTAAAATGAGACAAAACAGAAATTGGCATGTGTGATACTTTTAAAAATCTGAAAAAGAGTAGAATTGATTGAGTAGATCTAATTGACATAAGGTAAAGCGTCTCTGTTTATGAACTAAATTAGATGAAATCTACATCTAAGTCTATTTAATGCATCCTATACTGGAAATGAAATAGTGGACATGGAGTGATAAATCATGTCAGTATTTCTAGCCCTTATTTTTAAAAACCAAAGTTCAAATAAACCCTTTGATCGGAATCAAAGTAGACTAAAAATCAAGTGTGATGGATTTCAGCCATTAGTCATGATTAGAGCTATTAGGATACTTAACAGGGGGAAATTTTCACATATCAAGAAAATAATCCCATATATTTTTGTTGGTATCTTTTGAATTATCTAAAATCAACTCAGTGAGCTTCATTGATTATGTTGTTTTATCAAAATAATTAATTTCAGAATGGGTCTTAACATCAGAGAGGCTGCCACTTAACTTTCTTTATCAACCTTACTACATGCATGATGGAGAATTTAATTCTAGATATATCCAAAAATAGTTGTATAGAAATAAGTATTTTTGTAAATTTCCACCTTCTTCTTTGGATGTTTCATAAACTGGTGCCAAAATATAACAGACTGAGCCTTTCCTGCTTATGTTTTCTGAAGTTGATGTAAAAGAAATTCTTAATCTTTTGGGAATCATGAATCTACTTAGAATCTGATGATAGCTATGATATTTTCCTTTTTAAAAAAAGTACATATTCCGTTTGCATCTGATTTCGGGGCATTGATGGATCCCAGGTTAAAAACGTGTTGTATACCAAATACTTGATTTTTTTCAGATGGGCTGTATGGAATGCATTGGACTTCTCAAAAGAAAAATGGATCAGTGAACTTACTGAATGGGATCTCGGAAGATTTTGGGGGGTGCTTATGTATGGCATTGGAAGTGGAGTTTATCTGTCTATTGAGCAACGGACCTCATTTCCCTAGGTGAACGCTTTTAGTAGTGAAAGAAGGGCCCCTATTGGCTTATTTATCTTTGATGAGATATCTCTTCCAGGCCTCATCATTGCCAATTCAAATGGCTCAGTGTTGCCAGTACAAGTAAAATAATTCTCCCCCACATTCGTTCATTTATTAAATTGATATTTATTGAGTAACTGTTATATGTTAAGATCTCACCCAGAACACTGGCTTTAAGAATACAGACACAGGGACACCTGGGGTGGCTCAGTTGGTTAAATGTCTGCCCTCAGCTCAGATCATGATCCCAGGGTCCCACATGAGGCTCCCTGCTCAGCAGGAAGTTTGCTTCTCCCTCTCCCCCTCCCCCTCCCCCAGCTCATGCTCTCTTTCTCTCTCAAATTAATAAATAAAATCTTTTTTTTTTTAAGATTATACAATTAATGTGTAATAGTGTGAGACTTCAAAAATCTTTGGTTCGGTCTATACCTTATTGGGAGCTCTAACCTTCCATTCGTTCAATAAATAATTATTGAACAACTTCTATACGCCAGATATTGTTCTAGCCCAGTGCTTTTCAAAACTATCTGGTAAAGGAGCAGTTTTTTGCTTTTTTTTTTCTCAATTCATTGTTGACTAATATTTTTACATGATACAATAAAAATAAGTTATTAGACAAATGAATTTAAAAGACATACAAAATCCAAGTTTAATTTATTGTTACTAGGTTCAACAAACACAAAATCTACATTTCAGTAGATATAATCAGAAGAAACATCACCAAAAGGGAAAAAAGAATTACAAAGTATTGCAAAACTAAATGCGTTTAGAAGTGTATACACAGGCCATTAATATAGAGAATTTTAAGTGTATTTTTAATACACTTGCTATTTTTTGTCATTTCAGGATATTTATTTTATTTTTAACTTTCATACAAAATAAGACAATTCATGTATTTTCAAAATTCATCTTCAGTCCTTCATCATAGCCAGATCTAACAAATTACCCTCTAAAAGAGCCGTTAAAGCCCAAACTGGCCTATTCTCTGTGCAGCAAGCACAGTCCTGTCCTGTAAGTCTATCGATACTGGCCTTGTATGTCACAGCGATGTCCAATTGCTATAAAAGCTTCTAAACCCTCACTTCAATTTCTGTACTTTTCTCATCACAAAACAGTTACACACAATTCTTAGACCCACACCAATTTGTGAACTATAGTTTGGGGAGCACTACTCTAGAGTACCCTTTCTATGAACAAAATAAAGTTGTATGTTTTCATTTTTTTTTAAGATTTTATTTATTAATTTGACAGAGAGACAGCGAGAGAGGGAACACAAGCAGGGGGAGTGGGAGAGGAAGAAGCAGGCTGCTAGTAGAGGAGCCTGGTGTGGGGTTCGATCCCAGAACGCCGGGATCACGCCCTGAGCCAAAGGCAGACGCTTAACGACTGAGCCACCCAGGCACCCCTGTATGTTTTCAAAATCATGAAATTCACAGTGGAGCGTTGTTTTCTACTCATCATCGTTGTAGATAGCAAATGTTAGAAATAGCAGCAATAAAACTCAGTGTTAACCTGGAGGGATTTCTCTCCAGATGAAAAAAAGATTGGAGTAATTTATGTCTCTTGACTATCTGGTACTATTTCTAATGTCTGGGATTTGTTCTAACACAGAGTTTCCTGCAATGATCATCTATTTGAAGTACTCAGTTCATTTTCTGGCCTTACTCCTCCTAAAAAGAAAAAATTTATATATAATTTATATATATTTATATACAATATATTTATATACAATAAATTTATATATTGTATATAAATATATATTTATATACATATATTTATATATTTATTTGTATATTTTATGTATTTATTTTAGTATATATTTTAATATATTAATTTAGCATGTAAAATCTATTGGGACTTTTTACTAACTTCATTTAAAACACTCTTATAGGGGAGGGGGTGGGGGAATGGGATAGACCAGTGATGGGTAGTAAGGAGGGCACGTATTGCATGGTGCACTGGGTGTTATACGCAACTAATGAATCATTGAGCCTTACATCGGAAACCGGGGATGTACTGTATGGTTTCTAACATAATATAATAAAAAATCATTTTAAAAAAAACCAATCTTATAATTTCTGCTTTTATTAGGTCAGATGCCTCCTTTTATAAATGGGATTATAAATTAAATTATAATCGGGGTAGGCTGGAGCTGGCTCATACTGGTTCTCGAAAACAAATTATGTGCATCTGTTCCCACTCAGCGTTAGGGGATGTCAGGCTGGTAGTTGATATCAGCTTAGATCAAAGTACTTACATCATGGAAATCAGCAAACACTACTACTCAAGGCTCTTTTTTCCCCAGAGAGCTGGTTATTGAACATTTACTAGTACATTACCAGTTGTAATTAATGTTAATTACAAATTTCTTTACAGTAAGAATTGACAAAATGGCATTATAAAATTGGAAAGATTTCAGGCATTGTTTTCAAGATGGTCTCATTTATATTCTTTAGCACCAGGCTAAGAACAACGACAAAAAAGTTTTCCTGGACTATATGAGATAATCTATTTTTCAGTATAAATTTATATCAATGGTTCTGTTTGTCCATACAGGCACACATGCACCAAATCACAAGGAGGAGTAGCAATGGGTATATAAGAAGGATAGCAGTATATGTGTGTTTATGTGTGTAAAATTGTTTTCAAATATGATTTAATAATTATCTTAATATTGGCCAGAATATAGAAGCAAAACTCCAGTAATTTCTCCCAAACAGCAAAAACTACAACTGGTGAAACACTTTCTAAAACAATAACGGAAGTAAGAGCCACTGTACCCGTTGGACGTTGTATTATTGAAAATAATAATACCATTATTGTTATTTCTAATAATTGTATTAGAAATAGAACTCCTTGCTTGCATCTATAAGCAAATAGCAGACTAGACTGAAACAACTGGAATGTATCACTGAAAAATTATACTTTTTTTGAGAAATTATATTATTTTTAAAAACAAAATCATGTTTTAAAGGAAATGGGAAGAGGATAGATAAAACGGTGTATTAAATGTTTGGTGAACTGTTAAATAGTGGCTACCAAATGAATGTTTAAAAAAATGAGCAAGTTGCCTCTCTGGTTAGAATGTGGTTCTAAAGTTAAGGGCATGTTAGGTCATGCTAATCTGTGATCCTAGACTGAACACTTAATCTGACTGTTAGTCTTGAAAACAAAAACCCTAAAGCCACTAAATTCAACGACTCACCATTAAAAACATCCTAATTCAATGCATGTGAAACTTGGGGGCAGTGGGACAGTAACCCCAGCTTTTGATACCAGGGGTTTCATAAATCATTAACATCTGTCTCATTTATATTTCTTTTTTTTCTCCTAATCAGGCAAAGTACAGTGAAAACCAAATGGGAAATAAGAGTAAGACGAAACTTTAGGAAAAACTGTTTCTCAAATATTGCGAAAGATGTTTGTAATAAAAAGGTTTAACACATTAGCCTCATCCCCACCTTGCGACATCATCTGTCCAAAATAAATTTTAATAATTGCTGTATTTTTCCTTGGATAGTTATCTTTTTTTATGGTATTGAATCTGAGCTAATTTTCACAGCACAGCAAAAATAGGATGCTATGGAGAGATAAATACTACTTAAAATAATGAAATAGAGATTTAAGGAGATATTCTTATCGTAATACATCTACCCTTGCCATTTTGTAAGGATTTTCTTATATCGAAAGATATCTTTTCAGTAATGAGGAATTAAAAGTTCTCTGCTTTTTAAACTATATGAAGGGATAATCCTCTATTCTGTTCCTTGCTTTCTTTTCTTTTTAAGAGAGGGAAAAAGCCACAGGATAGTGCCGCTCACAGCTGCTTAATATTCTTTTCTTAAGCGAGCTGTGTCAGGTGATTGCCTACCCCTGCCGCCCTTAAATCACTCTCCGTGATGGCTTAGTGCCCCATGGTTTTACCAATTATCTACATCTTCCTTAAACACTTTTTACTTTTGAAGACAAAATAAAGTTTACGTCAATATTAATTTCAACAATATTCATTTGACAGCTACAAAATATCTTCCTTAAAACTAAAACAAAGAGTATGCCAAATTTCAATCAATGTAGGTATTATAGAAGAAAAAACAAAATGCTCTCTCCATTTCTTGATCTTTCCCTTACTTTTTTTTAATTGAATTTTTTAATTGAAAATTAGTATGACAAATACAATTATATTCTTGGGATTTTCAAAAGCCTGCATAATTGGAGTCATCAGGATAGGAACTTCTTCATTTGGGATAGCTTTCTTGCCATAGAATTAGAACATACTTGCCGTCAAGCAATAACACTAAATAAAATCAAAGATTAATAAAAATCATTTGTGTTCAAGTGTCAAGAGGGATGCTGTCAGACATTATTTTATAGTCATAAGTCACAAACTTAACCTCATCTAGTTCTTTACATTTTGGAAGATAACATTTCATTTTAATGAAAAAATAATTGTATTTTTGTCCTGCATCATCACATATAATCCCTACATGAAGGATGAACTATTATTATTCCCATTTTATGGAAGTAGCAATGAGAACAGGAGACAAAAAAAAATTAAAAGATGTTTGACCAATGCCACACAGGTTAGACATGGTAGAGATTCCAAATCAAACCTGACTCAAATATCATCCTGAGAGATATCATCCTATCCAGGATGACATACTGCCTCCTTTAAATAACTGTCAAGGAGTTTTGAAACTAATTCTTTTTCCCAAGTGTTTTAAAAATCAATATAAATACAGAGTTTTTAAACACATTGAAAACAATCATAATTCATATAAATTATAATTTATATGTACATAGTTGTTTAGGAAACTTTCTTGCACATTCTTTCTTTCAAACATCATTGTATAAAATTCTGAGTTTCCAATCTGAGTGTTATTTTATTTTATTATTTTTTTAAATATTTTTTTATTATATTATGTTAGTCACCATGCAGTACATCCCTGGTTTCTGATGTAAAGTTCGATGATTCATTAGTTGCGTATGACACCCAGTGCTCCATGCAATACGTGCCCTCCTTACTACCCATCACCAGCCTATCCCATTCCCCCACCCCCCTCCCCTCTGTAGCCCACAGTTTGTTTCTCAAGAGTGTTATTTTAAAACTTAGGATAATACACCCAGAACAATATTTAGGTTAAATTTCACAATGGAAGCCCATGATTTCTCTTTGGGGAATTATGTTGCCCTAACAATATGCACTTCACATAACTTCAACCAACGACCATCCACAATCACAAGAAGAATCTTGAAAGACTAATCAGCAGCTTCCATTCTGAGGCCTAAGAGAAGTTATGGAAAGTTTATTGTGACGTCATTCTTCGAGTTCCCAGATTTCAGAAGGTTTACTATAGACGGATAATTGCCAGGTCAAAACTTTGTTTTATGTTATGTGAATCTGGTCATTTCAAGAATAGGAAGATGAGAAACCCTCATTACTTTCTACAAAAGGGTCAGGAAAGTTCAGGCATTTATCTATCCATCTAATCCTCAGCAAACGTGTATATAACCTTACTTTTCCTTGCAACCAGGAGAAAGAATTCATCTTGACATTATTCTTTGTATATAAGGAAAGCAAATAACTAGATATTAGTTTCATATGCCAACCCAATTGGATGAGCATCAAATAAATCTTTGCGATTGTATTTTCTTGATGTGCCTACTACCTCATGCCCTGTATGTACCGTAACAAAAGATCCAGGTCAGTCAATCTTGAAGACCAATTCTAAGTGATCACTGGAACCAGGTACAATCATGTAGGTCAATCACAAAGAAATGATTAGACCATCCACTTATAATCTAATTGACTGCATTGTGCTTGACCAGATCTGAAATAGCCACTATGATACAAAAATAATCACACCAGCAATTCAGTACTTATTAGATAAACCAAAGTAAAAATCAGGCTTATTTTTTTCATGTTCAAGTTACTTTCTTGCAACTAGACTTTGAAGATTAATTTGAAAACCTTTTTTCTAATAAAAATATTTTTTCTGTTGCATAGTAATTCATGCATCTTATAAAAAATTCAGACAAAAAAAGTACATGAAATAAAAAGTTTAAATCATCTTGTAATAGTAACCTCGTTTCTAGTTTTTCTGGGCAAATCTTACTTTACCCTTGTAAAATTTGTGTTTTTAGAGCATCTTCTTTCCAAGTTCCCAAACTATCATTTACTCTCAAAAGTATAAACGGAAAAATCAATAAATTGTGATCTTTAGGCCAAAGCAATGCCAGTGGAGAGAGAGAAAAAAAAACAAATTCCCCTGCCATGTGACAGAAAGTACATATTTTTTACTCTTGCTTCTCTGACACATGTGTTTATTATCTTTTAATTAATTACTTTAATCTACGACTATTTGATACTACAAAAGGTTGTGATTTTCCCATAATCATTCTATTTTTATTTTTGAATTTAGTTCATGGGTAAGGAAATAGAACACAAAAAGCACATGCTCCCATTTGCATAAGTTGCTAGACTTAGTTTTAAGAAACTATGTAATAGATCTCTATCGGTGGTTCTCAACTTTAAGTGTGCATCGGAATCACCCCTAAGGGCTTGTCCAAACAGAGTGCCCAGCCCCCACCTCTAGATCTTCTGAATCAATGGATCTGCACTGAAACAGGAGAATTTGTATTTTGAACAAGTTCCCAGACAATTGTGGTAGGGCTGGTCCAGAGACCACATTTTGAGAACTATCGATCTATATAAAGGCATTAAATATCACTGCAGAATTCATCTTTCTAATACTAATCATCACTGACTCTTGATTTTAATGGACAATTTAGTGTCGTGTACATAGCCGGTTTCAGTGAATGCTGTTGACTGATCTAAACTTAGACATAAAATAAATAGGATTACAAACCTACCAGTTACTAAATAACCCATCTTTTTCCCAACTGAGAAAATCTTGGCCTAGGTTTCAGAGAGTTGAGGTACATAAAATGGCCTTTGGATACTGAGTTTTTCTACCTATGAAGTTTCTTTTCAGTGCACTTGTATTTTATGTACTGACAATAGAAAGCACAGTCATCCTGGTACAGGCAACATGACGATAAATGAAATGGGCTTAATGAAACATCAATGAAATTGTTGATTCCAGGAATTTTTTTAGATCAGTGTTTTGGTAATAGCAGAAAGTGGTTTTTGGAACAAAAGAGATCACAGCTTGGTTTTTTAACGTTAAGCCCGTGCTGCTAAAATCTGGAATCTGTCTATTAGTTTGTTATGAGGTTTATCTTTTGCGTGACTAATTTAAGCAAGATGTTTCTTCTGTTTTAAATCCCACAGTGAGAGGTGTCAGCTTTTCCCCATAGTTACACCAGTTCTACCAAATTCTGATGCTAGTTGAAATATCAGTAGAACTGGAAGAAAATGTTTAATGATTTTTCCTTTGCCTTTGTCATATGTTATGGTATTCACATGACTCCCTCTGGTGGCAAATGTAGCATGGAATATTAATCTTTTTCAAGAAATACACATGTTTACATTTCTTTTCATACGGAGTCAATGATTGTTTCCTTCTTGTCTGAAGTTTTGTTTCCTACCTTTCCTAATGCTCTCCACAATCTGATGTAACCTCACTGTTAATGATGCCGTTCAATCAAAATGATCAGTTCAAACAATACGTAGATTGAATCTCTTTGTCAAAACGCAGCCTGGAAAATGGTGTCAAATAGTTTATGCAGGATTTTAACAAAAACCAGAATATAAAAATTCTGCAATAATTAATTAAAGAAAATGAACCCAAAAACTCTGTCTCAAATCCTCTGAACACAGTCCATTCACAGTAACACATAAATTTAGTCTCAGTAAACTTGAATATCTGCATCCAGCAAATACCCTCAGGGCTCCATACAAATGAAATGTACAGACACCCAGAGCTGAATTTGAATTCTACCACTCGGTGCATGGGTAACCTAAGCCAGGTTACACAACATCTGTGAGATATGGTTTTCATATCAAATGGAATAATGCCTACTCCATGGACTTCTTGTTATGGATGAAACAAGACAATGTATTTAAGGATCTAGCACCGTGCCTGACATTTAGTAAGACACTAGCTAGTATTATAGTTATTCTTTTTAATTAACAAATCAATAGAAAGGAAGTTAGAAAATTGAGCCTTCTGCCTGATGTTTGTTTGAATCTTAGAGCAGCGGCCTTGGACGAGGCAGACAGGTGAGGCTCTCAGCAGACCAAGCGCACACAAGTAAGGAAAGGCATCCATGAGCCCACATCCCAAGTGAGGGGCAAGCAAAAGCACACGGCGAGGAAATGAAGCTCATTTGTTTTACGTGCATGCAGTATCTTGACGTACGATGGAGCCACCTCTAATGGCAGCAGTGGAATGCCAGAGAATGCCCCCTTTCATTCAAGCGTGCCTGTATTTCTGTGGCTCAAGTCAACATGACAATGCTTCCTCTTGAGCTACGAGATAATGTGGATTTAGGGGCAACAACATTTTCTTCTCAAGAAAGAAAATATCTTAATAACCTTTTACATTTACTGTGACACAAGAAAGGTAATAGAGGCATTTTTACATCTCCCGGTAAAAGCTTCCTGTTAACAAAATAATTGGCCTACATAACGTGAAAAATTGATCATGTCTTAAATGATGTTTGTGTGCACGTCGGTTTTGACAGTTTTGATTGGTGAGTTAAAATAAGGTATTTGTCCTCATTTCTTTCATTGTTGTTTTGTGGTTATTAGTTTTATGACTGAATTAATTATACATATACATAGGCACAGGTGTACCTGTTTAAGGATGTTGTTGTAAATCTTCTTTATACAGACATTTTGCATTGTTATTATCTAACTTTCCTTCCAAAAAGCGATGCTAATATAGATTGGTCAGGGATAAAAACACGATTGTGTGCCATCGTGCCGGGAACGGGGTCTATCTTCCATCTGGGATTCCATTTCTTGAGAATCTTATATCGCCTTTTTGGATGCATGCCAATGCAACTAAAGTTAAGAGGGACCAAGCCTGCCCTGTCCCCCATCACCTCCTTGAGCTCTTGTCATTATTCCTTCCCCTAGCACTGACTTGTTTTTTTTTTTTTCCATCAGAGAAGTACAATCCAAGATTCAAGTATGAATTTAGAAGAGAAAAAGCAGAGAAAGCTGCTTGGCCTGCTTTGCCTTCAGCCCAATTAAAGCTAAACTGTCAGCCGGAAATAAGAGTTTCCTGACCAGCTCTCTCTGCAGATATTCCCCTTGGTGAACTTGCAAAAAGGATTGGAAAGCATTCCTGGGTTTCTATGTATTACTGGGGAAAAGGAGGAAAGAATAGGCAAAAACAGAATTCTGTGCTTTTCAAACCAATATATGCAAATTAGTTACAACTATCAAAGGACTTCACAGTAATAAAGCTTTCTGCAACTACCCAAAACTGGTAGCCAGTCTGCTGGCCAAAAAATATGAGAAAGAACATCATCAAGGGTGACTTACATCTTTTACATATATTCAGTGACAGGAATGTTTGTGATTCCTTCTCTTCAAGGCACCATGCATTTACTCACCAAGTCTTCTTGCCTTTCCTCTCTTGGAAACATATCTCAAATGCATTATCTATAGGAATTTTCATCAGCAACTGCTCCCACTTCTATACTCTGTGTCACGCAGGATCCTTTCAATATATCATTTTACAGTTTCCTATATTGATTTATTCTCACTGTCCTCTTGTTCATCAATCAGAACCCCAGCAAAAAACAGGTGGTATATTCAAGCCATGTGATCTGAGGAGAGTTTAATGATGAGAATATTTGCAAAGGCGTGAGCAGGGCTGAAGGAAGCCGTAAGAGTAACGCAGTGCCTTGGGAGCCTACACACCTCACCCAAAGCGGCAAGAGGAGTGAGCGGTTGCCAGACCCAGACAGGAGAGCTATATAGATAGGGTTGCCAGACACCAACTGTGGCCTCTGCTAGAGGGATATAGTCAACCTGCAGCGGCCAAACTGGGAGGAATGTGTGTGTGTGTGGGGGGGGGGGGTAATCAGTATCTCAACCTCACCCTTCTCTCTCCTCCAATTTTACTGTAAGTGGCCATTGTCTCCTGCCTAGATTACCAGTTTCCTCCTAACTGATCTCTTTGCCTTTAGTCTTGCCTTCTTCCAGCCCATTCTCCATACTAAACAGTGATGGTTCTAAAACTGCCAATCTGATCATGTCACTTCCCTACCTAAAGCCAGTCAGTGGCCTCCACTGCTCTTGGGACAAAATTCAAACTCTTTAACATGTGTTTTATGAGGCCTTTGGCAGTTTAGCTCTTAAGATATTTCCAGTCTCATTACTCATTGTTTCTGTGGTCCCACTTCACACAAACTGAAAGGTAGTACAGGTCTTCTAATATGCCATGCTTACGTCCTGATCTAGCTGCATTACGGTCCTTTTGCCTAAGTGCCTTTTGCTACTCTTTGCTGGTTGAGTTCCTTAGTACTAACTCTCAAATGTCTCCTTCTTTGTCTGTCCTCCCAGAATTAGGTTATATGTCTTCCTGGCACCGTTCCATCTGCTCCAGACATGGCACTAATATGTTATTTGAATTGCCTCTTTACTTCTTTATTTCCCTCTGGAGAATATAGACTGCTCCAGTGCAAAGGATTACATTGTTCATCATTGTCACCTCAGCACCAGCTGGGGCCTGGCATCATGTGGAACCTAGGAAATTTTATTGAATGAATAAAGAAAATAAAAGTAAAAAAGTCCAGTCTCTTCATCATGACTTCCTGACTCTCCATAATCCATGTGAAATTACCTAATCACCCTCCCCTCATATTACCCTGACTTTTCAACATCTGTTCCTTCCCCATTATGGACTCATCTGTCCAATCATTCTTCCTTCTAGAAAGGAAGTTAAAGATCCCCTTTTCTTCCTTATCCTCTCTCCTAAATGTGGGTTAGAATATAGGCATTCCATTCCATCTCAATTAGACTATGCAGCACAAGAGGGTCGAGTATTAAAAAGGATTGAAAGATTACACAGATGTAAAGATAGTTCTTTGAGCTGCTTTCCTTCCAAGGCACTGGAAAAGTAAGGAAGGGCCCCCAGTCTCCCATCTCTTTCCATGCAGCTAGGAACATAGGCCTGGAAGTTTTTCTCTGTCCCCAAATCACACATGGGCATTGGGGCAAATTTCTGGTCTCTTATGCATTCTTCTGTCTCTTGCTATCATGCTGACTCACATACCACATTAAGTTGTAGGTAATCTTAGAGTCCAGCCTCCCAGGGTCTAGCTCACTAGATATGGAGGTATAATGTTTAAGCCTCAGCTTACAATCAAGGGTTAGCTTACTTTGCTTCCTTTTGTGAATTGCTATCTTGGGGATCTTGAAGGTCAGGTATTTCATTTAGGGTAAGATTCAGATATTTCTCTGCTGGAAAAATACCATCTTTTTGGTTTTTTAAGTTGTTGCTATTTCAATTTTCTTTTCTTTTAATTTTAAAATACTATATGCATGTGGTAAAAAAAAAATTTCAAAACTCTACAATAAGACAAGTAAGTGTCCCTCTTTCCCAGATTTTATTTCTGGAAATTAGCAGAAGTATCTGCTAATGATATTTTACTATTATAATAATATCTCCTCTCAATCTCAGAATTGGGCTTACATCACAGATATTCTGGTGCCAGATAACATGTGGGAAGACAGGCAGGTGGCTGAAGACAGATTAACACAGCTAGCAAGTCTCCAGCTTTGATTTGGGGAGGACTATAATCTTTTTAAATGGGGTATGAGGCTGACAGAGCACATAACCAGGATGCAAGGAGAGGTTGGTCAGTCCCAAGGCAAAGGCAGATCCATTTCTCAGAATAAGAGTATGAATCCAAAGCTTGACCAACCTCACCGATGGACTGACCCTGAATCCTTCTGCTACAAGCCAACTACTTCTTAAATTTCCCTAGATCAGGAATATGATTGTTTCCAAACCACAGATGAGAGCTAGGATAAGACTAGAAAATCATGGTAGAAGAGAGACAGATACAGCATTACAGAAACAGTCATTTTTTTGTACTGATATATGGTTACCATAATATTTCCTTTTTCAAGTGTGTATCTTATCTAGTTATTAAACTATGAACAACTTGAGGTTAAGTACCAAAGTTTTCCCTGTATTTGTATTCAATAATAAATTATAAATTTACCTAAGCTCTGTGTACTAACCAGACTATTGAGCTATGTGAGAATTTTACACATCAAAAAGTTTACATTTCATTAGAAGTTTACTTTAAGAAGCAGAATACTTCCCCAGAAAGTTAGAAGTGTTTCTGAAAACTAAAATGAAATATTTCTCTGGTATGTGAACACTCTGCCTACAAGCTGCCAAAAGCAATCAGGTTTCTTGGGACTCAAGTATCAGAATCAAACTGAGGCCCTCATTTTGACCCAAATTCACACAGTATAATTAACCAACTGTTGAAAGTAAAAAATGGTCAATTCTAGGAGGTCCAGTATGATTAAAATTTGATTATTCTTCACAATTTTGTGTTAATTTCTGGGATTTTTTATGTGTATTGTGATTGAATACACGAGAATAGTCTGATATCACATCAACCTTGGTGGAACCAACTAACCTTCCATGAAGCCTGAACTACTTGCCAGGTGTACTGCCTTCTTCAGAGGAATGTACACCTTAATGTCTAAATTATTAGGAGTCATACTCACTGAAAGAGCCCTGATACTGTAACCCATTACCTCCCTGACTTCATCTCCTATTACTCTCCCCTCTGGCTCATTCCACTACAGCCTCAAACAGGCCAGACATGCCTCAAAAAGACCTCTAAGGCCTTTGCATTTTCTGTTCCCTCTTTCTTGGGCACTCGGCCCTCAAATGTTCACATGACTAATTCCTTTCAGCTCACTTTCTTCATTGTACCTCAATGGAGCTGCCTTCCCTGGCCACAAAACATCTACTATTTCATGGCATCTACCCCAATATGTATTTATTCACTTTTTTTTTTTTCTTTTGGTCTAACAGCGCTGTGAAGGTAGGGACTATGCTTTATCTCCCACTGTCTATTTAACAAATAGTCATTCAGTACCAACTATGTGCCGACTAATTCAAGGGACACAGTTGCGAAAAGAGTTTACGTTATAGAGGAATGTAAGGAAGATGGACAATAAATAAGTAAAAAGTAAAATAATGATATTGCAGATGGTGACCAATGCTTTGAAGAAAACAGGAGAATGTGCTAAAGAGTGACTGAGCGTGGGCAAGTTCATTGAAACTGGCTGACCAGGGAAGGCCTGTCTAAGGAAGCAATACTGAGTTGAGGTGGGAATGAAATGCTGGAGGTAGCCACGAGAAGACGTGGTGGCTGAGCACTCCAGCAAGAGGAAACAGAAAGTGTGAGGGACCTAAGGCTGGAAAATTTTTGACATAAAGGGGCATAAAGAAGTCTGCTGTATCTGGGGCTTTCTGAATGATGGGGATGAGGTTAAATGGGAAGAGCAGGCGGGGGGCAGATCATACAGAGCAATGCAGATCGTACTAAAGCACTAGATGCCCTGCCTCCCACGTGAAGAATAGATTATAGGAGAGCAAGAGCAGAAGCAGCAGGGACGTTTACCCTGGCAGATATAAGAGATGACAGTGTCTTGAATCAGGTATAGACAGAGACAAGTGGAAGAAATGGAGATATATAGTAGAGGTGGAATTGACACGCATCGCTGATGGACAAGATATGTGAAGGAAAGAGAGGAACTGCAGGTGACCCGTAGGCTTTGGGCTAGACCTATATGATGGATGAGTGCATTTCCATTTACTGAGACATATATTTAGTGCTTGGCCCGTAATATGTGCTCAATAGTCACAAATGCATCAATCAATACCGAGGTAGGTTCTGGGTGAACTTTTGTTTGAATAAAACAGTTCTTCTGATGAAAACTACCGCAATTAAAGTAACCAGAGTTGTACGTGCAGTTTTCAATCTCATCTGGGTGAGTTCAAGGCAATGGCTGTACTATGACAATTTCCCTTGGCAGTATCTCATGGATGGAATAACAGTGGGTGCGTGAGTTCACAGAACTGGCTTATGGTATGGCCAGGCTAAGTCTAGGATTGAGACTAGTAGACCTTGAGAGGTTTGAAGATTACTCCTTATGGAGCTAGGGCAGTTTAGTTGTGAATGAGTTCCCAGTTTTGAGACTAGAATAAATATAGCAGTGAGTCAGAGCTTGGACAGGGTCTCTGGGGAGGATGCTGGTTAGGTGGTTGGCATAAGACTGAGAATTCAGAGCTGAGGGCCTTTGGTAGTCGTCTCACTTTGCTAAGGCAAGAGCACAAGCTAGCATAAAGTCAGACATCCCCTCTAGACCACTGAACCTGGATGGCAGAGAGAAGAAGAGAGAAGAGAGGTTGGTGTTGTTTAACAAGGAGCTGTAAAAACGAGGAGTGCTCAGAAGTTTGAACGGCATCCAGGGGAAATTATTATGCCCCCCCAAATCATTTAAATCACTTAAATCCTTTCTTTATAAGGTAATCTGAAGTTTTCTAGGCATGTCAAAATTATAGATCAGTCCCTGGCAATTGGGTAGGAAGTGAAAGAGTGGGGTAAGGTATAACAAGATCCTTTACTGGGGGTCTTGTAAATCACACCACAGAAACAGTTACCTTCTTTAATAACATGCAAGACCACCCTGAGATCTCATTGGCTGAATAAAACAATCATGGTTTGGAGAGATTATCTGCTTTGCAGAACTGCTGGGGAGAACAGGTGGAGCAGAAACAAGAACAAATGCCTTCTCTCCTGACCAACACTGGAACTTTAGGTTACTCAAACATTGGTAATCCAGAAACTGCTGCCACTCACACTGCCCAAGCAGCGAATGGAACCAGCAGCAGCCTCACAGCTGCCCAGGATAAAGACCTACTGGGGCGTCTGCAGTTGAAAGCTATAGATGTCTGCCCATGTGGCCTCTGGGAAAGCTGGAGCTCCGAATCAGCAGGACTATGAGGTTTAATTGATTAGTGCTGCTAAAGCGTGTGCCATCTACTCGTAGAGTTTATAGTCTTAGCGTCACAGAATTGAGTTAATTTCCTCCCAGGGGAGGCATTTTGCAATTTTCTTAAGTGATAGCTTTAACCTAATACCCTCAGTGGTTAAAATCTCGATAGTTAAAAGTTAATGATTTTCTAACAAGCTATTCCTGGCATATGCATAATTCGTTTTCTTTTCTTTTCCATTGGTAGTCCCAGGTTGAGGGTTGAACTGGATGAAACAGAAGAAATGTAAATCTTTTCATCGGATTTGGTTTCTGAAATAATGTCAAGCACCAAATAGTACTCTTAAAAACAACAGAATTTGCATTTTCATTGAAAAATACTCTCATTTTCCGACTGTAAGAATTCACAGTAGTGAATTAAAATTCTATCACTTATTAGTATGTGACCTTAGGCAAGTGATGTAATGTACTACAAGCCTCAGTTTCCTTACCTACAAAATAGGGATAATATTAGTTGTACTATCAAATGAGATGATGCAGGAACACGACTTAACACTCCCTTGGAAGCTAAACATCTTCCACCAACTTTTTTATTATTATAATTGTTTTAAGAGTTGGTTTTGTCCTGCAGTAAAATAATCATGCATGTGGGCATTTAATTTGCAGAACCAAACCTGAACTTCAAAGGTTGGGCAAAGACAAACATTTTAAATGATTTTTCAACTTATTTTCTATTATCCTTTTGTGTCAAATCTGACAGAAGACCTTCTGAAATGAAGTGATTATTATCCTGACAATTTCAATTATCCAATCTCTTAAAGATCCCATTTTCTGCTGCAATCTTTGGATTTTTCAAGGTTACTAATTAGTTAAAGAATGGCTTTGGGTAAGATAGTGCTTTGTCTATATTTATAAAAGAAAAGGGCACATGCTACTCTGTTGTTTGATTGATTGAAATGACCTGGGTAAAATTCTAATCTTACCGTTAGGGTAGTCTAAAAGAATAATGATGCACTTATATTCAACTCTTGTGTTTAACCAGTATTCACTGCTATCCTGCTCTGTGCAAAGCCCTAAAAAATACAATAATAATTAAGTCATTAAGAAGCAAGAGAAGCAGCTGCATTTTCTATACTGTTTGACTACGCCTGAAGCTGGTAGATCTCTAGAGAAAGCTGTTTTAACAATTAAGAGAGCTTTACCTAAAGTATAAAGTAAGGAGAATGAAAGAATAAATGTGGATTGAGATGATCCAAGGCTGCAAGCAGCCCTACCCTTTCCTCTGGAAGGAGACAACATCTCCATCTTCCAGTCTTTTCTCATTACAAACATCCTTGAAAAGATGATTGAGAACAAAGGACAGTCAGTGCTTTGCTTTGCGAGACATGTAGAAATGAAAGAGACTCACGGAGGATTGTCTCTCAACAATCCTAAGCAATGATTTCTGGGGAAAGACTCCGGAGGGACAGAGAGAGAATCCTTTCCTGGTGGCTTTTCTGGTGCCAAGGGAGACAAGGCCCCTTCGTACTGGGTAGTCTGGTGAGAGTTGAGTTTGGGTGAGCTTCCACTGACACTTGTGGTCTGAGAAGAAGAAAATTCCATGTCCTGTCCTTCCTGTCTTTCCTGTCCCAATCTCTCAATTTCCTAGGACATTATAGTTGCTGTCTTTGCATCTTGAGCTCTGACTTGGAAATCAATTGCCTTAGAAATAATTTATAATGACATTCAGATTCCCTGACTATTCCTCTCACTGCCTCCAATCTCAGGCTCCCCAAAGGCCCTATTAACCCATAACGTATCTGATTTATAGAACATTCAGTTTCAACTGCATTGTGAATTAAATAAACTTGGCAGGCTAGCTAGAGACCATAACCACCACTTATGGAGTCTCTAGTGTGGGAAAATGTGTTTTATTAATGAATGTGCTTAACAAATGACTTTATGGGCCATGCCTCTCATTAGATTGCATCTTTGTGTTTAATAATCAAGTTTTTAGAATATTATTAGAGGAAGTTTACTTTCGTGACTGTCTATGAAAAATGACAGTATTTTCATGGCAGCAAAAAGGTTATCCCAAGCCAAAAGCCTACGGAAAAAAAACCAGACTTAATCTTTAACAGGAGATTAAAGTTTAGGGTATATGAGCTAACATGTTCTGTCAGATTATCATATTCTCTCCCTAGAGAAATGTGATGGCCAAAAAGCAGGCAGTAAAAGAGAAAAACATTTGATGACATTTCCTAAAACCCTTGAAAAATGAGGAGTTTGTAATATGTCAGGAAGAAAAAACCCAAGGAATGATCTCACTCTCACTGGAAAAGGATTGTACCTTTGAGAACCTCTCCGAATATTCCCAGTTTACCTTCAGATTCTCTTGTGTTGTGGGACTCTTGCTATGCAACAGGACATTACCATTCATCCTCAAAATATTCTCTGTGATATTCCACTTTCCAGTTTGCTTTTGTTTAACCTCACCCGATTACACGCAGCTATCGAATATTTTCCTGTGTTCCTGCCCACTTAGAACTCATCAAATATTTACCATTTTATCATTTTCTGTCAATTCCTAGATAATTTTTTTTAAAGAATTTATGCTCCTTTTTTCCTGGTTGAAAATGATCCAGTTAGTTATATTTTTCGCATTTGGAGAGACTGAAAGCAGACTAGCAAAGCCAAGTGTGGTCTGCCTAAGTTGTAGCGAAAGGGGCAATCACTGTTTCGGTGCTCAACAGATTGCTGACCTTGTATGTTTATCAAAGTGCGGGGTTTTGGGGTACCAAGGCCACCTTTAACTGTCCTTTACTTTTGCTGTTCTCATAGGATTTTACTTGATGTTGATCTGGGGGAAAACACCTTTTGGTCCTTTTGTAATTACAGTTCTCCATCTCTTAATTTATCTTATGGTTGAATTTGTGTCTGGTTTTTCACATTTCTAGACCACATTCTTGAAATTTTACAAAATATTATTTTAAAATACCAAATTACTAAACTTTTCTAGGAAGTAGTTTTGAATATTATAGGTAAGAGTATATTAATTAACACCCTAAACTTAAAAATCTAATGAATAGTATCTCCTCCACTATGACTGCTTTAGGAATATCTGCTTTTATTCCATCAATCTTGCCATTTTTTAAAACAATTTTTGGAGCTCTTCTTGTGGATTTGCCTTTGGAACTGGCTGCTTTGTTTTAATAAGCTCAGTGGTAGTAAATCTCCATCCTTTAAGTGTGGACTTTTCTTTTTTGATGGAGATCATTGGCATCCATTGTCCGGTAAATAAGTTAATGAGCAGACTGGGCGACTATTTAGGAGAAAAAGTATCTGACTGTAAGGAATGAGGGTGGCATTCTTCTCTGACTAAACTGGCTCCAAAGACAACCTCTGAAAGGACTTCTGGAAGGTTTTAGAGCTGTCAGAAGTTGGGTGCCCGTATGTCTGGCTCCAGTGCCGATCCCTGGTTCGGGCAGCGACAGTGATGTATCACATAGGTCCTGGCATGCCGCTGTCCTGAACTCACCTGGTAGGCCACTTTACTCTAAGGGAAATGGGAAGTCATTTACGGATTGTAAGCAGATGAGTGCCATGAACTGACAGGTTTTAAAAGGATCATTCTGGATGCTGTACTGAGAAGACACTGAAAAGGAAAGGGTAGAACGTGGGGCAGACTATAGGAGTCAAATTAGGAAGCTATTGCCGTAATCCAGGTAAGAAACAATGTTGGCTTGAACGAAGATAGAAAGTAGAAGTGGTGAGAGGTGGTTGGATTCTGAATATATTTCGAAGATACAGTCAATAGGATTTCCTAATATTGGGCTAGACTGGGTCTCAGCTAGGAGTTATTTTTCCTCCTAAAGGGGTATTTAGCAATGTCTGGAGACATCTTTGATCGTCATGATTAAGGCGTGCTGTGGGCATTTAGTGAATAGAGGCCAGGGTTGCTGCTGTGCACCCTACATTGCACAGGAGAGTTTCCCACAAGAATTACCCAAAATATCACTGAGTCCAAAGTGTGAATTGTGCTGAAGTTGAGAATCCCTGTTCTTGTTGCACTTTGAGCATTCCTTTGTGAGGTCCCCAACTATGTGCTTTAGGAGAGCCCACTTCAAGAATTTGGACACTAAGCTAATGCGATTGTTCCAATGCCCACAGAAGAGGACAGACTCCAGCAAAATTCATTCTGCTGCTGGACTGAAAGCTTAAATTAGAAAGAAATCTCCCCAGTGGACATGTTCTAGGAATAACGATAAGTCTGTTCAGAGGTGACTTTATCCAGATGGAGGGCAACTAGGCAGGACTTCTGCTTAGATAGCCACCTGACCTCCACAGGAGCCACTGAAGTCTACATTTATGGAAGTTTCTTCAGAGTTTCCTGGCAGAGAGGCAGCAACAAATAGGGACAAATCTAAGTGGAGCCTGCCCTACCAAGAGTCCCAGGCTCATTATGCCAGAGGATGAAATCTGTTGTCCACCATAACAAGGCAACCACTGGACAGAATTGCCATTTCAAGGATTTATCTAGTTGGGTGTCCTCACTCTGTGCAGATTATCAACTCTATGATATGCATCAAATAATTACAACTTGGAAAGCTACTCTATGAATATAGGCATCCTTTACTTAGAAACATTTTATCTGAGAAGAGAATCATCAAATCTCTTAATCCTAACACTTGGAAATAGAGCCAATATCAAAGTAATGTGGGTGTTTCTATTGGCCATACCACATTAGGAAAGACAAAGCCATAAGACTGCTGCCTTGCCTGAGTAGACAACAAAATTACACAGGCCATCTTTGTTATCCATATATTTATTATTCAAGTTCTCAAACTTATAAGGTTCATAGACAAGCAAAAATACTATAACACAAAAATATTTGATAGGAAACTACCACATATAAAATTTATTCAAATTCAAAAATCCCTTTCTGCTTTATACTAGCTTTATCCTTTGCAATATTTTCATATCTTTGCTATTTTCTTTAAAAATTATGACATGTTGGGGCATCTGGGCGGCTCAGCCGGTTAAGCAACTGACTCTTGATTTGGGCTCAGGTCATAATCTCAGGGTGGTAAGATTGAGACCCAGATGGTAAGATTGAGACCCAGATGGTGAGATCGAGCCCTGCATAGGGTTCCCTGCTCAACCTCGAGTCTGCTTGGGATTCTCCCTCTTCCTCTACCCCTCCCCCTGCTCACATTCTCTCTCTCAAATAAATAAATAAATAAATATTTAAAAATAAAAAAATATAACATAATTATCAATGAAACTGAAAATGCTACAAAAAGACCATAAAAGTGAAATCAGGAAATAGCCAAGCTACTGAAAGATAGAGATCTCAAAAAAGGCCCGAAAGAAGCCCTTGAATATTTTGCAAACATAGCTGTGAGCATGCTACAAAAGTCGAGTGAGAAGTGAAGGATGCCCTACTGTGCTATTCTGTAACTTTGTTGGAAAAAAATTAACCCCTCAGACCTTAGTTTATTTTTTGTGCATCCTAAGAATTAGCACAATCATATGCAGACTCTAACCTAGATGTTGTTAATTAGGAAATGAAATAAGCATACTTTAATAGTTTATAGACTATTTTAGCTTTTTTCTTCAATATAAAAATACACAGATATGATCCTCCAAATTCCCTTATTCTCTGTCATTCCCACCACTCACATTACAAGCTCAGCTCTTGATTAAAGCTACAGTTGGCTTCTGTCTGCTTATTAAAGTTTGACATGTATCTTCTACCCCAAGACCAGTACAACTTTCTTCACTGCTCGGTGGTTAAATTGGCTGGATTAGTCACTGCCAGTAGATGGACACCTAAGTCCAAAGAGCTACAGGGACACTGGGTCCAAACCTCAAGCACCTCAAGAAGCTTTAGAACTTACTGAAAAGTCCTATTAGATTAGGTTAGGACCAAATAGATGGTCCTTTCAGGCCAGGGAATCCTCAGTCTGGAGAAGCCTCCCAAAGTGACAAAATAGCCTAACCAAGTATGTCCCAAGCTTTAGATCATTGGCCAGCTCTCCTGTCACTTTTCAAAGCCAAATAAAACCTAGAAGAGATTCTTCCTCCTTTGCATTTTACAAATGGGCTTGGTTGCAGAATGGCTTTTTTCTAGTTCCCTGGCCTGCCCATCATTTCAAGCCCAGCTCTTGCAAACTTCCATTTTACAGATGAGAAAACTCAGGCCTGGAAAGGTTAAATCATTTTTCAAGGTCACAACCTAATAAGTGGCAGAGCTGAGACTGGAACCGTGGCAGCCTGATTCCAGATCCTACGCATGTCACCATCCTGCACTATTGATTCTATTGGCAGAGGAATTTCTGGCAAAAATAGGAAAGAAGACTAATGTTCTAGGCTGCCACTCAGAAAGATATTTGATGATGATGACAGTCTTGTGGTGAAAATTGGATCGCACCAAGAGCAGCTGCCTGCAGCACCTACCTGTGAAGATAAACTCAGCTATGTAGAAATTAGCCAATTTAAACCCCTAGAAATTCCTTCCGAAACAAAGGCTCCTAGAAATCTTACATAAAGAAAACAACGTGAGATGGTATTTAAAGCTAGCCTAAAATTTAAAACAAACAAACCAACCAGACAAACTGATCCTAACCGCCTCCTCTCGTACCAAGCTTTGGGAAGATCAGGAAATCTCCATGCTTCTTTTTTTCTATCTTAAACATATGAAAACATAAGTAATAATGCTCGGCTACTCCCTCTCTATGGCACTGTGAGTGCAAATCAATAAGTTTTCTTTTTTTCTCCTTTTTTTAAAGATTTTTTAAAAAATTATATGTTAGAAGGGGGGGGGAGGCCGAGGCAGAGGGACAAGCAGACTCTGCACTGAGTGCCAAACCCAACGCGGAGCTCGATTCTAGGACCCCGAAAGCATGACCTGAGCCAAAACCAAGAGTTGGACCTGTAACTGAATGAGCCACCCAGGCGCCCCTCAATGAGTTTTCTTTGTCAATGTTTTTTGAGATCATCATCAGAAGGTGTCACAGAATTCCAACGTGAATTATCTTTTGTTTAGTTTTAGCCACTCCTGCTCTTTCTGTACTCATTTGTATTACACGCAAATCTTTCTTGATGACTGCAAGTCATTGCTTCTACTTTGCACTATGTGTAATTTCAGTTACCTAAAGAAATGTATCCATCATTACTCACTCATCATTAAATTAGTTTCAGCATTAAACAACTGAAAAGATGCCATCAAGGATCCAATCCATGGGAAACTAGATCGTTTCCTTAAAATCAAATACAACTGCTATTGTATTATATCAAAGTCCATATCAATTATTTTGCCCTGTGTTATATCACTTTTAATATAACAGAATAACCTTCATGGCTTTTTGTTCTTCTTTTATTAGTTCTCTAATATTTGTGTGGGCTTTATCTGGCTATGAGCTTTTGGATTTTTTCATGTATATATATAATTTTTTCAAATTTAATTTGAAGCCCTTTTCCCCCCTGAATATTTTTCTTGTCTCATTTTCTTTATAAGTATTTCTTTTTGTTGATAGTACACTTAATATCATTCTTAGTCTTCAAAGTGGTTTCATCTAAGTCCCATTTCATTTCTATTTAATATATATATATATAGGTCAGAAGCACAATTATTCTATTCCTTTGAAGTTCTCTTTTAAAGCCTATGTAAATTGTGCAGTCTCAACTGACTACCTAAAACTTCAATATTCTTTATCACATATAAGCAAACAATGCTTTTACAAATTAAGATTTCTAAGATTTTGGTTCTCCTTTTGCTGCTACAAAAGTTCCATTATAATGGGGGTTTTCAAAGTGTGGTCCCAGGATCAGTAACATCAACATCCTCTGGAAATGTTTTAGAAAATGTAAATCTTTGGGGCGCCTGGGTGGCACAGCGGTTAAGCGTCTGCCTTCGGCTCAGGGCGTGATCCCGGTGTTATGGGATCGAGCCCCACACCCCCCCCTGCCCCCCGCCCGCCCATACCTATCGAATCAGAAAATGTAGGCCTGGCTTCCAGCAACCTGTGTTTGAACAAGCCCTACAGGTGATTCTGATGTTTGAGAACCATTGCATCATAGGGATTATTTTTAAGGTCCTTGAGAGCATGAATGATGTCTTTTCATCTTTCATCACTCCCATGAGTGTCCAATACTATGCCTGGCACATATTAGGTACTTAGTAAATATTGCCTGTATAAATGAATCCATTGATTAGCCAATCATTTCTAGGATTGGTTTGGCATTGTCTTCTCCTGACTTCTCTCTTCTTCACATTTGTCATCCATAAAACTGAAGTAATATTATGAAGACACTTAGAAGTGGACTGAACATGACTCTCTCTGGGCTCTGTTGCTGTTTTGTCAGCACAATGCTGTCACAGTGCCCAGTGCTACTTTTAAGTTCTCCACGATCAGTGGATTTTCAGGATGCCTAGAAGCAACTTGCATACGAAGCAGGAAGAGCACAGAGAAACTGCAGGAGACTGAACTGTGCAGAGCACTGCATTGCACTTATATCATCACGGCATCTTATTCCCTCCTTCAGGTAAAAGGGCAAGTTTGTCATCCGATAAGCATTCAGCAGCTTCTGCCACACTGTACCCATACTAGAAAGCCAGGAAGATCAACCATGATATCTGAATCTGTAGGTGTAATTCCATGCTCCAGAAGTAGTATTTGCCTGACCTGAGAATTATATAAGAAACATAGTTCTTGATTGTTTTTCTTCTCAAAGAGTTTCTTCATAAAGCTATGAAAAAATACTGTATTTCTTTATTTTATGAAATATTCACAGATAATGACATTTTTGCTGAAATTATGTAATCAGCCATTCCTAAATTGGTGCCATTATAATTAATGTTTATCTGAAAATCCTCAGAGAAGGACAGAAGATACGTCTCCAGTTTTGTAATGATCAGAGGTTATTCTCCTGGCTGCTCTTCCAAACACCTGGGTTAACACCTATGTAAATCAGATAATGCTAATATGTGCATATTAATGAAGGTCAAGCTTTACCGTTCCCATAGCTAATTTTTTTTAAAAAACTAATTTCCTCCTTTTGACAGTATTATTGCCGATAGATTCTTATCCTTGAAGACCCAAACGTAACACGAAAGAATAGCAACCTCCTCCTTACACTTCTAATGCCTCATCTCTTTTATTTAAAGATACTCTTGATTACTGTTTCCAGTAGTTTGGTCTGATGTGCTGTGAAAAACCTGCTATCACACAAAGAACCTGGATTTTCGAGGTATTTTTTTTCTTCAGAAAACCTGGGTTGCAATCCTTTAGCTACTATTAAAGGCAATCACTTCTCCTTTGAACTGTAATTTCCACATCCCTAAAGGAAAGATGACAGCTTGGTGAAAGCAACCTTTAAAAAGTCAGTTGCTATGGCTGCTATCAAAAACAAAACAAAAAACAAAAAAAACAAAAAAATCAAAACAACAACCAGAAAATAACAAGTGTTGGCAAGGCTGTGGAAAATTTAAAACCCTCGTACACTGTTGGTGGGAATGTAAAATGGTGCAAACACTATGGAATAGAGTATGGTGGTTTCTTAAAAACTTAGAAATAGAACTACCATATGACTCCGTAATTCCACATCTGAATATATACCCAAAATAATTAAAAACAGCATCTGGAAGAGATATCTGTATAGCCATATTCATAACAGCATTATTCATAATAGTCAAACAGTCATTCATTAATAGATGAATGGATCTATTCATGGATATGATATGAATGGATATGAACGGATAAACGAAATGCAATATATACATACAATGGAATATTCTTCAGCCCTTAAAAGAAAGTAAATTTGGACAAATGTGACACATAGGTAGACCTCGAAGACATTATGCCAGGTGAAATAAGCCAGTCACAAAAATTACAAATACAGTATGATTTCACTTAGATGAGGTATCAAGAACAATCGAACTCATAGAAAGAGACAACAGAATAGTTGTTGCCAGGTCCAAGGGGGAGGAAGAAGTGGAGTGTGGTTGTTTAATGGGAATAGAATTTCAGTTTTGCAAGATGAAAAAGTTTTGGAGATTGGTTGCACAACAATGTGGATAAACTTAACACTAGTAAACTATACACTTAAAAAGATAGGTAAGAAATTAGAACAATGAGATATCACCACACGTCCATTGGAACGACCAAAATCCAGAACACTGACAATACCAAATGCTGGTGAAGATGTGAAGAAGGAGGAGGGTAGTACGCACGCACTGGTAGTGGGAATACAGAACAGTACAGCCATTTCAGAAGACTGGTTGGTAGTTTCTTACAAAACTAATATACACACTCTTCCCACATGATCTAACAATCAACCTCTTTGGTATTACCCAAAAGAATAGAAAACTTATGTCTACACCAAAACCTGTACGCGGATGTTTATAGAAGCTTTATTCACAACTGCCCAAGCCCAAAATCAAACAAGATGTCCTAAATTGTGGTAAATCCAGTCAATGGAATATTATTCCACATTGAAAAGAAATGAGCTATCAAGCCCTGAAAAGACATGGAGGAAATTAAATGCATATTAGTGAAAGAAGCCAATCTAAAAAGGCTATATATTATATGATTTCAGCTATATGACATTCTGAAAAGGAAAAACTATGGAGAGAGCAAAAAGATCAGTGGTTGTCAGCGGCTAAAGGGAAGGAGGGATGAAGAGGTGAAACACAGAGGACTTTTTAGGGCAATGAAACCATTCTGTGTGATATAATAATGGTAGAAATGTGTCATTATAAATGACATAAACTAAAATGTGTGACACCGAGAGTGAACCCTAATGTGAACTATGGACGTTGGGTGATGATGTGTCAATGCAGGTTTATCAATTACAATAAATGTACCCCTCTGGGGGTGGGATAATGGATAAGGCTACGCACATATGAGTGCAGGGGTATATAGGATATCCCTGTACCTTCCTCCCAATTTTGCTGTGAATCTACAGTTTCTCTAAAAAACAAAGTCTCTCAATTGAAAAAGAAAAGTTAAGATAAATTTTACGTTCTGTAATTTTGTCACAAAAATAAAAATAAAAATCTCTAGCTTTATAAAATGTACCTTCTTGAAAGAAAGGATTCTGTATCAATTGGCTATTTATTATTATCCCTCAGTGTTCTAATCAACCAAAAAGTATAACAGTAAAAGTTTAACAAAAGCATAATAAAAGTATAGAGCTACAGTTTGTATCCGTGTATAGTTTATCTACATGGAAAATCCACTGCAGCATTCGAAATGTTACAAATCTGCTTCCATTTCAAAGACTCCCAGACTCTACACTGGAGGCACGAGTGTATTTCTATGAAGAGAGAACATTTCCCCAGTAGGAGAGGAAGGCTCTTTCTCTACTCTGCTAGTCGTTTTTTCTGCCAGGCTGAGAGAATACACAGCCCACAGTCCTCGGCAGGCATTGAAAACCCGCTGAGAGGACAAGGCGGAGAACAATTTTAAGAAGCAGACCCCACCCACGTGGTGAGAGATTATTTGCCACAGTAGTCTTCCTCGCTTCCTCCCTAGGCTTCTTACAACCCCCTTCCTTTTTCCCCGAATCTAGAGTGAAAGACTCATGAATGCAAAACCCAAGGTAAGGAAGTGGCTTCTTCTCAAGGCCCCAAAGGCAACTACTGTGACAGTTCAACCATTCTCAGGAGAATTCAATAAACAGCCAGTTAGAAGTCGTTCTTTTTCTTTTTCTTTTTTTTTCATTTTCCTTTTTTGCCTTCCTGGTCATAAAGAAAAAAACCACAGTGGTAAATCAGTCTGGTTCTCTTTCCTTTACAGGTGGGCTACATTGTAAAGGAGGTCAAATTTCTCCTCTGTTGAGCCGTAGAGCACCACCCACCATCACCAGGGCTACTGGCACTTTCTCTGTGTTGGCCCCATTTTCAGAGGATCTCCACCCGCCAGGCCAGCCCTCTCCTCACTGCTTCATATACTCTGAATACAAGCTGCAGATTCGAAATCTTTCCCACTTCTGCCTCTCATCCCTCTGCCCCAGAAATCTAAGATTTTTTTTCTGTACTGAATCTCTCAGACTAATGACAAACCGGGTAAGTTGCCATACTGGTTTATACTAGGTTTTGATTGTTGATCAGGACTTACCTCCAGAATGATCTCCATTTCAGAACATCATTCAATGGCTAAGCCTGAAGTATTCATAAACCTAAGGTGAGACTCCCAGGCACTGTATTATCTCTGCCAAATTAAGGGACCAGGCAGTCTTTCTCGGGCTTTTCAAATCCTGTCACAGGTCAGTGGCCTGCTCTGCTATGCAAAGAGGTATCTTTGCTCTTTACACTTTCTTCCTGCAGTTGTTCATTTATTTTATTTTTTAAAAGATCTTATTTATTTGAGAGAAAGAGAGAGAGTGACAGAGATAGTGAGAGACAGCACAAGTGGGGAGGAGAGGGAGAAGCAGGCTCTCTGTTGAGCAGGGCTGCCTTTGGCTCAGGTCATGATCTCAGGGTCCTGGGATCGAGGCCGAAGCCAGGCTCCCTCTCCCTCTGCCGCTCCCCCTGCTTGTGCTCTCCTGCTCTTTCTCTGTCAGATAAATAAATAAAATCTTTTTAAAAATTAAAAATAAAATGCCCACAAAGACACAGAAAGCATAAACTTCTGACTACACTGATCATTAAGACAGAAGCTAGCCTAACTCTCACATGCGGGAAAGAACATACTAATTCTAAAGCAGAGTGAGATTGATGGAGACATCTTCTCAGAGAGAAGCACATAGCCTTTCTCCCTTTCAATCTACGGAAAAAATGTCCTGGGAGAAAGGAGGGAAAGTAGTAAAGAATGCATTGTTTCTGAGGCATGGATCCTAACGTCGAGTTTAGAGGGCAGTCAAGATTTTACACAAGTCATGAGGATTCATGATAAAAAGTGTTTTCACATTTACTGTTGCCTTTCTCCCCACGTGGGTGTGGTTATGGAGGCTTCTGTGCATACACTTCATATATCTCTGGGTTTAAAATACAGTACTGTCTTTGAACAGACTTTAATTTCCCCATTTTTATATTATACTGTTTAGTTAATCCTTTAAATAAAATGATAATAAATTCTGCATATTGCTGCAAAATTTGCATAGATAATTGCCTCATTTATGCGTTCTCTTTTTTGATAACAGCATTTCACGGCTGACTCACATCGAGTTTAAAGTATGCTAACACTCCCAGAGCTTACAGAGTTATTTTCCAATATTACCACTAAATATTCTACTCCTGTAACTGATTTTCATTGGTTTCTGCCAGTCCTAGATTTTTAAAATAGTATCTGAAACGTAGAGCAGTTGCGCAATCAATACAATTCAAGTAAATTTGTTTTTCAAGTGGAGAGCACCTAAGAAGCGTGGTGTAAGTAAAAAACAAAAGCTGACCACTGTTCCCAAGCAAATTCCACATTCAAAAAACAGTCTACCTGGAAGCATTTGAATCAAATTACTGTAGATGACAGTAAACTGACATGAAAATTGCATGAATTAGTCCATCTGGAGAAAAGAAAACAGAAAGAAGACAGTCATCGTCTTAAGATATAAACGATTATTTTAAAATGTATACCGAATAGCAAACTTGTTCAAAAATGTATCCTCATTTATAGATGAAGAAACAGAAGTATTCACCCTTGATCAATACAGGGAAAGAAATAGAAAGTTTTCTGAAGTTGAGAGGGTTTTTGCTTGTTTTGGGTCTTGGGCTCCAACCAATATTCCACTTCCCCATTTCAAATCTATCCCCAAATAAACAGAATGCAAAGAATAAGGACATGAACAGACACCTAAGGCTAAAATGAAAAAAGAACAAAATAGGAACATGTAAATGAGTAGTTAAAGCAAAGACATATTTTTAAGAAACAATTTGTAGCTGATAATAAACCAGCATACGGTTACAAAGTAGTAAATGTTCAGTAGCTGACTCTAAATCATGCTACAGAAAACTTTCTCCTTACAGCACCATGTCTTTTATTAAGCATTATGTGCCCAGATGTAAATCTGACCTACCTTTTTTGCACAAGATAGCCCAGGAGAATACTAGAAAAGCTAAGTATCAGGACTATGCAGAGCCAAAATTAGCTGAGCATGGGTAAAAGTATGAAAAGAAATACCCCAAATTGCTAACAGTGGTTGCCACTATAGGCTGGAATTAGAGCTGGGGAAAAATTGGAATTATCAATTTTATACCATGTATTTTCTGCTTGAATACCTCTAATTAGTTATAATGGTTATATGTTACTTTCATAATTTAAAAATTAATTATTAAAACTTTTGGCCAAATGTCAAATAATGCTGCTTGTCAGTTCAAGCAATTTCTGACTTAGAGAAACAGCACTTACTAATGACCCATAAATTCCACTCCCTGATCCTACCCTCTCTCCCTTCAGTGGGACACACCGCTACGCCCATAGAAAAGTCTCAGAACTACTGCCAGGTGGCCTACTGGAGGGTGTAGGAGAGGAGGAGTGCAGGAAGGGGGAATTTTTCAGACAACCTGTGTATTCGGAGTGAGTAAGGGAAGAAGCGGTGAAAACTACCAACGGACCCTGAATCCAGGTTCCCAGACTGAGTTTCTTGCTTAAGGATGGTCCCACATGCCCCCCATGACTTCCCGGTTTGGTTGCGTTTTTTGCACTTAAGTTTTTACCCCCATTGAATTCTACCAAAAAGATCATCTTTTCGTTTACAACTTTCTGTAAAATACAAATACCCCTTGAAAGAGTAAAGTGCTATATCTCCTATGCTCTTAGCAGATACTTTATTCCTATTCATAAATGTTAGCTTCATTTTACATCCTCAAAACAGCCAGCTGATGTTAGCCTTGCTGAGTGGGGAGAAGGCCTATGGTTTGTAAACATATCAGCAATGGGAGACCTGGCTGTTGAACGGAGACTTGGTACAGCAGAGAGCATGAAGTCTGGGAAGCACAAAAGAGCCCAGAAGTCATGAAGGAAGATGCATCATAAAAGAAGGTGGTCGATACCAGAATACTGGGGGCTACTTAGAAAAGCACCCAATGAGAAAAAATAAACTCCTTTTGCTACTTTCACCTGCTTCTCCTCCTTCCTCTCCTTCCTTCTTTTTTACATTAAATACTAAACAAGAATTTGTACCTCAAGTGCGTTATATATCATGGCTTAAATAAATTTTGGTTGAAGCTCCCTCCTCCATCCCTCGGTCCCCAGTGAGTCCCCACCACTTCCCACAGCCTAAACACTCCATTGTTTGTCCACTGCCCAGGAAAAGGTTGGCAAAATAGCTTATTGAAGCCTGTCAGTCAGATGTACGGTTGTCAACGCCATTTCTTCAGACTGAATGTTTGTGTGTCCCCAAAATTCGTGTTGAGAAATCTAATCTCCAATGTAATTTTATTTGGAGGTGGGGCCCTTGGGAGGTGATGAGGTCATGCGAATGGAGCCCTCACGAAAAGCACCAGTGCCCTTATAAAAGGGACCCTGGAGATGTCCTTGTGCCCTCCCCCTGTTGAGTTTACAGAGAGAAGACAGCTGTCTACGAACCAGGAAGCAGGCCCTCACCAGACACCAAATCTGGCATCTTAATCCTTGAACATTCCTGCCTCCAGAACTGGAAGAAACACATTTCTGTTTTTGGAAAGCCACCCAGTTCGGTGTTAGTTGTAGCAGCCTCACGGGCTAAGACAGGTATGCCCTCTGCACCGTGGAGAAAAGTACACCCCCGAGGGGCACACCCGACCAGCAACACATGACTGGTTCTTTCACCACGATGGAAATGAAAGCCGAGGGGAAGAGCTGAATTGGCAGGGCTAGTAGGGGAACCCCAGTGGCTGGGCGGAGGACTGGAAGAGACAAGAGACTCTGGGCAGGAAAGAAGGACAGAGGTGGGGGTGAGTACGGAGCGGTCTAACAGGAAATGTTACCAAGTCTCTGCTGTGTCCTGTGCGGTCTAACCCCCGGCCCAATTCCCTACTAAATCCTCGGGAAAATATCCACTCCTCATAATCGAAATTAGCTCTCTTTTTGCAGATAAATTACAGAGTTGAGTAAGGTAAGTGTGAAGTAAAACCAAGCCTTCTCCTCAGGACTCCACTTGCATGTGTAAAGGTACTTATGCTGATGACAAAATAAAAAGAAAGTTTTTGGTAGAGTGGTGACAATCTATTTTTTTCTTTTCTGTTGTTATTATCATGCAGTTTTATAATACATAAATATTTTGTTTCCAAGAAAGGACTTTGAATTCAGGTATGCACAGACTTGTCCAGAGCCGGGAGGTTCCTGCAAGGTCCTCTCTCCAGCCTGGCCTGAGTCACGTCGCCTCTGCCGCAGACTCCTGTGATGCCTCTGTGCGGGTTGGAGAGCTCTCCAGAACGCAGGCCCCAGACAGACTCCCGGCCTCCGAGACAAGCCTTCTGTGCATCGTACAGACACAGCGAGCCGGCCAGTAGCAGAGATGGCTGTGCCCTACGAAACCAGGCCAGTGATAGAGAACTCACTATACACGCCCTCAAAAATGGTTGATAAAGTGAGCTAAATGACATTGCCGAGCGGTGTTTCTTGGTTTTCCAGCATGGTTTCTCACTCGAGGACTTCCAGTACTTTCAGGGAGGACGGTGAAGATAAGTGAGATAGCATATAAATTGAGCTTTTCAGAGCCCTCAGTTCAATGCCATGTATCCTAGGACTAGCCAGGAAATACTTACTGAAAGCGGCAGGTCTATATAAAGCCAGCTTTTAAAAATAGATTTCAAAAATCATTCAACAATTTTTAATCAGCAATTTACACTTACCTCACTCATACTTAGGATTTGCCAGCTCCTTCTCCTCTTTCTTCCTCTCAGTATCAATGCCTTAAAAGAACACAAGCCTCCTTCTGAAGCAAAAATGGTTGAAGCATTCTTGTGGGCAAGTGTTTTATATGAAAATGAAATCCAAAGGACCTAGGAAAAACCGAGCCTGTGTAGCTTCTTCTGGGCACACACTGGTTTCTCTTGCAGCGTTTCTGATCCTAACCTCAATTTTTGTTTTATAGTTTAGTCAACTCTATAATTTGGAAATTTCCCGGACCATCTAGCATATTCGGGAGGTGAGAAATAATAACTTGAGTCTCCTAACGCACCAAGATAAAAACATCTGGGGATCACAGGAGTTGTAGAGTAATGGTTAACCTAGAGCCATACTGCCCAGACGCAGACCCCAGCTCTTCCTCTCACTCCCGCTGTGACTGTGGACAAGTTACGTGCCCTCTCCGCGTCCTCATTTACAAGGTCAGGATAAAAAGTACCTGCTTTAAGAGTTGAATAAATTGAATAAATGTACATGGGGTACTTAAGACATTGTGTAAGGTATAGGAAACCATCAATAAACTTGACCATTAATATTGGAAGGATCAAATGAACATTTCAGCTTGTAAATGGAGGAATATAAAGGTTTCTCAATAATGATAAGAACGATTTCATAATAATAATGCACAAAAGTTATAATTTGCTTGTAAGGCAATGAGATGTAATTATCAGTGTGAACACTGAAGGAAAAAAACGGAACAGAACCTTCATTCCCTGCTGACAATGTGAATTTTAGCGCTAGAAATGACTTTTCACTTCTTTGCATAACTGTAGCAAGGGTATAAACTTTAAAAGATTCCTGATCTTGCATAACTTTTGGTTCAACCCCAGTTAAGGGAAACAAATAGAAATACATGAAGATATATGATTAAAAACTGCAGTGGGAAAAGAATTATTTATTTATTTATTTATATTTTAATGAGAAAAGAATAATGTTTAACACTAGAGAAAACCACTCATTTTACCTGGAAGTTGAAGATCCTGCATACAAATGAGATAGAACCTCACACCTGAGGGTAAGACAGAAAAGCGGATATTGGATAATTATGTAAAACGACACTTGGCAAGCAGAGAAAAACAAAGAATGACTGCAAATGTTCCATGGCTGGTCATCTGATTCTGCAGGAGGAGGCAAGTACAATTAGAGAGGAAAGCATGGAGGCCTGTGAGGAGTTGCTGGAATTCAGCTCCATAGCTGTAGGAACATGAAGCTGCTTTTGAAAAGCAATAGAAATTTTCCAAACAAGCTGGCTTCCCAAGTGTTGCTTAATAACAACTTTGGATGCAATCATACTATTACTCTAGCAATAAGAGGAGTCATCTCTGCAGCGTCAAGCTTCCTTGCTCTCTCCAAACACGAACACATAAGACTTCTGGTTTAAGAGGATGACAAAACCAAAATGCATGGGAAAATGATGGAGTTTAAGAAGTGTTGTGATGTTCATGTGACTATGTTTCAGGCTCTTTGATCTTCAGGTCTACTCAATCCTTAGCCCATGTCTCTCGGCTAGAGGGGAGGGATAATGACAACCCCTCATTCAAGAAGGAGTCCAGGGCAGGACCCTATCAGTGAAGAGTAATACGTTCATTCCCTTAGAAAGGGTGACACCAATTCAGTATGTCCCTATTCATGAGAATGTTGTCGTTGGGAGCAGTTCCTTATAAGGAGTCCTATTGCCAATTGATCACCAGTATAAAACACATTATATATAATTACACTATTTGTTGTTAATTAAAAAAAAAAACACAAGGTGATGAAAATAGCTAGATGTAGTCAAGTTCAAATAGTCTAAATTATGCTCCTAAACTTCAAACCGACTTGAATTAAATGATACTTTTAGAGTTTGAAATAGGAAGTACAAGCGTGGTACTATAATAGAGTGGCTTTTAGTTAAAATAGCTCAGTAAAATCTAAAAGTCAAATGTAAGCAAAATAACAAAACATCTAAATACTAGAGTCGTTTTCTCTTTAGTTTAATCCCATATTGATGTTTTAAATGTACCTAACACCTTTATGTTTGTGAACTATTCATCAACATTCTGTTCTCTTTGATTTTTTGCCTATCTTAAAATAAATTTATAAACGTAATATTTTAGACTTTAAATTTTTCCACTTTCACATTTTTGCAATTCTTTTAATCTGTCATTAAAATTAAGGAAACTTCAAAAATATTCTCCCACCTTGAATGGGTAGCATTGCTCTTTTATTTATTTTTATTTTATTTCATTTTTTTTTTTTGAGAGAGAGAGAGAGTGTGTGGGTGCAGAAAGAAGGAGAGAGAGAATCTCAAGCCAACTCCACACTGAGTATGGAGCTCGACTCAGGGTTCAATCCCAGGAACCCAAGATCATGACCTGAGCAAAAATCAGGAGTCAGACGTTTAACCAACTGAGCCACCAAGGGTCCCCGTATTGCTCTTATTAATAAAGGGTCTTCACTCTGGGATAATTGATAACAGAATTATATTTATGAGGCCCCCAAGGCTCAAAGCAGCAATTGAGGACATTTGCGTTTTATGCAGTTCATTAGAGTTTGGGGAGAATGAGCAAACACTTTCTCCATGAAAGGAACTAAATAAGGAATGGAGGGATGGGGTAACTGGGTGATGGACACTGGGGAGGGTATATGTTGTAATGAGCACTGGGTATTATATAAGACTGATGAATCACAGACCTGTACCCCTGAAACAAATAATACATTGCAAGTTAATTAATTGAATTTAAATAAAAAATTTTTAAAAAGAAAAAAAATAAGTTGAAAAAATGATTAATAATAGTATAGGTTCATTCTGTCCTATAGTTCAGAACTTTGAGCTAAATATTTTGACTTTGGAAACTTTTATGATTAATGTCATTAGGTCTAAATCAAATTTATCAGGCCACATTAAAGTATCAATATGATAAGAAACTTTAGTAATCAAGCTTTGGTTTATTGCAGCTATCAAATTATTTATTCGTGAATAACTTAGACCAATTCCAAAGAATCGTATCTTTCGACCATACACTTCCCAAACACATGTGTGGAGGAATAGCAGTAATTGTTCACTATGCTACTAAGAACATTTATTTTATTTTCACGCAAACAGACTTTACATCAAATTGTTTCTCACTTTTATTCTTTTTCCTTTCTTGTAAAAACAAAAAGAAGAATATATACTTTCAGTCATCTGCATTCACAGACAGGTTTTTTTCATAGGTCAGTTAATCGGTGGGTCCGTATTATTACTTGGGATCACCATCAATTCCTTCTCTTGGGCATTTATCTCATTAAGGCGCGTACAGCAAAGGATCATTTGCCCAAGTAATCAAGATTCTTGAGGGCCAATTTAATGTTTCCTTATATCGCTAGGGAAAAATAGAACACCGCATGCAGAGAAGTCAAAACAGTGATTATTTACAAGAGTAAAAATTTAAAGCTAAATGGTTTTAAATCCTACTAAGAAATAGCATGAAACGTTAACGTGTGAATAGAATGTCTCCTTTTATGTGAAGATACTGCTAGACTTAGCCAGCTATCTCTCATCCAGCCTTGATATTTTACAAGTTAGAGCTCTCCCACAGCTATGCAGCCAATAAGCTTCCATCTCTAAATGTACTAACCCCTTATATCCATGGGACCTGGGTCAGAGAAGATCAATGTGTACCAGATGCCGATGGACAACTCGCACAGGTGCCGTTTTCAAGGTAATTGTGATTGGTGCTATCCTGAGGGTACGGAAGGAAGAAGAGGTTGCCAGGGGCACAGAACCAACTGACCGGACATGCATGGCTCTCAGATGCTTTACGATACCACGGAGTGCACGAGGGCACGCACAGAGGAGCATACACAGAGGTGCAGTGATGTATGTGCAAGAGCTCATTGGCTGTTGCTATGGAGGCAGCTGGTAATGGCGTATAGGGAGCAAACTGAAGGACATAAAACGAGACGACTGTGCTACATATACTGAGAAGGAAACCTGTGAAATTCTCTGCTCTCATTGGCTATTACTATGGAGACAGCCTTTAAAAGCCCCTAGGAGATGGAAATTAGATTCTGATTTAAACACATAGACACACACACATACACACATCTCATAGTGGGGAGTACCAGCATGAAAATATGTAAGCCGTTTTCCGGAACAATTGCTAACACAGAGCAAGAAAATCCCCCTGGGAACAGTATTGGCGTTATCTAATGATGATCAAGAATATCATTTTTTCCTGCCCTGGTATTCATTTCAAAAAGTTATCCGGCTCATCCATTTTTATCTCCAACTTGTATGTCAGATTCTCATACCACTGGATCCCATTGACAGGTCACCCTTTCAAGTAATGAATACAACCCCCTGCTGTACAGAAAGTGCTTGAAGACCTCGAAACCCTGATGTTTGGCAGGTAGACATATTTCAAGTTTTATCGGCTCTTCATACCTTGGGTAAATGTTTTTCGGTAGTGCGTTATTAACAAGGATCCTTGGAACCGTTACATTAGAAAACCAGTTAGGCTTTAACATGCTGCTCATGAAGCATAAAGGCAATTATTCTCTTCTGCTTCTTTTCACGTGATAGCAGTGTGCCCCGACTCGATCCAGAAGGACCATCATCTCTTGAGTCCTTTTCAGTGTTTCATTTGCTCTGAACTCCTGCTGCATGTGGTAGCTAAGCTACCTAAAACTTAGTTTTATCTTGGTTCTGAAAAAATACATAGAAATACATAACTCGGTCTAAGGAAATGTATGTTGTAGGAAAAAAATATGCCTTTTGAGAGTACGGAAATTGATCACCACTATTTATATACCAAGAAAAGTACACAGCAAATTAAAAAGTTGAATAGTTGATTATGTAAAATAAGTTAAAGGATTTTTTTCTTCTTTTCATAACATAAACTAGAAAATAGAATGGGAAAGAGCTTCAGTTTGAACTTTCTAGGTAGAATTGTCTCTGTGGCTTCAGGAGGTAAGAAACAAGTGTTAAAAAGTGGACAATTGAAGTGGCTTAGAGGGTCATTGATTATTCTTTGCAATGACTGTTCTAGGCATGGAATGGGGCTTGAGAGACAGTCACAGGTAGCAAAGCTCTCTGATTCTCTCCTGGAAACATTAAAGTAAGAAATTCTACAACCAAGGGAGGCACACGCTTTTATTGCAAAAGTAAAAACATTAACAGAGGTATAAATTACTGCGGACTGTTCTGAGTCACCCCTGTAGCTGGGTGGAAGGATTATGTCTCTGCCTGAGAAAGAGAGCTCTAGAGAAAGGCCCAAGTAACCATAGACTGTGCACCAATTCCCTGCAACCAAACATTTAACACAAATCCATCTGCCCTCCAAACAAGCTAGTCTAGAGGAACTTAACTGAGTCCTCATTACAAGTCAGGATGCTCTATCTAGAATTTACAGATTTTCTTGGCTAAGGATCAGTCTGTATTTGGAAATGGTAAAGTTCTATCTATGCACTCGGGGTCAGAAGCAATCCTGAACCCAGTGTACCGTAACATTTGTCAAATACAGCTCCTGCAAGCTGCCTACAGAACAGCGTGACAAGTAAAGAAATACCGGAACTATTAAGACAATAGATCTCATCTGTGAGACGGAAAGGTGTGATTACATGGCCTCTGAAACGTTCCTCGGTGACTTACTTTTTCTTTCTTTGATACCTAAAAATGTGATTCGGCCTTCAAGCATTACTGATTTTGTATTTTCAAGCAGACAGGGAAATCTGGTTCAATGTAAGTATTAAATATTATTATTTACAAAGATCTTTCGACTGCAGGATTTGACCTGAGATTTTAGCAAGATGTGAAGCACAGTGTCTCATTCCTTTGACCCTAAGCACTATCCTTAGAAATTCTATTTGCAGAATGATTCTCCTGAGGAGTCTCATGTTCTTATTTTAGATTATTACACACAGAGATCATTAATTTTTTTAAGTTAATTGACTTTTCATGCTATAAGTTCAGTGCTACTACACAGATCTTGAGTTGCGAGGAAAGCCCTCTAAGGATTATTTCCCCCCTAAGTTACACACCTGAAATTCCTGTAATTAGCTAGTCAATGAATGGGAGCCCCTGGGCCAGCCTCCAGATCCAAGCAGTCTGACTTTCTATGGGCAATTACTTTGTGGAAAATATAACATTTATTTATATTCGATTATGCTATTTTTATGAAACATTTACTCACATTAGGATATTATATTTCAGCAGTGAAAATAGCAATGTTTCAATATTCCTACAAGTATGTTCATCAAATTAGTAAGAAAAGACTTAAGAACCACAATGGATGAAAATGTGTGTAAATGAATCAACAGGTCACATAAAATGATGGCTGAAAAATATGTTCGAACTCACCAGAATTCAAATACGCAAAATAAAATGCAATAATATTTTTGCATAGCATAGTAAAATTGTCCAAAATAAATAATCATATATCTAAAAGACTACAAAACTTAGACCAACTAAGAAAATGAAGAACAATCTATTTTAAAGATTAGATCATTTAGATCAAACTTTAAAGGACTATAAATACTTGGGCATAATTTGAGAACATCTTCATTAATTTGTAACAATCATGAATGTTAATCCAATTTTTCTGTTCCTTACTGATTTAAATAGAATTTCTTTTTTTTCCTCTCAAGTTTTGGAAGTCTGGAGTTCAATGGTCAGAATGAAAATTTTATTATACCTTTTTTCATTGTTTTAAAAACGATTTATTTATTTTACAGAGAGAGATGGGGAGAGCAAAGAGAGGGGCAAGAGAGGATCTCAAGCAGATTCCACACTAAGCCCAACACGGGGTCCATCTCACTACCCTGAGATCACAGCCTGAGCTGAAACCAGGAGTCAGACACTTAACCAACTGCACCGGCCAGGCGCCCCTGCACCTTTTTTCATTTTAATAGCTACTTATAATCTCCGCTTACCTTTGACTTAGCTAGTGAAGTAATTCCCCAGATGTTTAACTCCCTTGGCTGCAGAGTTCTAACTTTTCCTTCCTTACAGGATTTGACAGAAAGAGACCAGGTTGAATATGTCCTATATTTCCCAGTATAACTTCCATGTGACAGCATTTTTCAAATCAGCAGAAAAACTTCCTTTTCTCACCATGTTTCTTTTTCATGCCCATCCTTCTCCCTTTGTGAAGCCAGGGCTGGTTGAAATCCAAATTTGTACTGTACGCTTTGGCTCACACTGCATTTTCCCTTGGTAGTGAGGCTAGCAGGCCTTAGCTCACCTATAAATCTACTTGTTTTGTGGTTATTTTATTTATTTTATTTTTTTCTATTGCAATATTATTTAATAACAAAACAACTGCAACTCAAAACAAAAGTCAGCACAAAGAAAACTATCGTGTATAGCAAAATGTTTGTCAAACTTCTACGATGAGACCCTTATTATTTATTTATTTATTTATTTACTATCATGTTTAATTAGCCAGCATATAGTACGTCATTAGTTTTTGATGTAGTGTTCAACGATTCATTATTTGCGTGTAACACCCAGTGCTCATCGCCTCACGTGCCCTCCTTAATACCCATCACCTGGTTGTTATTTAAAAAAAGAACATGCCTTTTGCATTTTGGAAGAGAGTATCATAAATTTAAACAGACACACAAGATTGTTTCTTTCTCTATACCAACTAAACTGTCCTCACAGTTGCTCAGAAGCACAGATTTAACGTACTATAACATTTTCCTAATTCAGTGCTCCTAAAAAACAAATTACGATATTCAGAAATTTCATATTTCTTAATGATATGATTATATGAAGTTTTTGTTAAAAGAAATAATGCTGCATGTTTGAAAACAGATACCAATACAGTGTTTGTGATCCCATACTAGCTTACAAGACACTTGTAGTGATTAAAAATGAATGCTCTGTATTTTCAGCAACTAAAGTGCTTTTTAAAATTCCTATTTAGATAGCACCTTAGTAAAATTAAAGATTCTAAAAATAGTAAGTAAATGTAATATATTCTTCTGCATTTTTGGTTAAAATGTTTTTATTTTGATGGTTCCTTTTATTTATTGGGAAAGATGCTCTAGTTTTGTCATAATAGGGGAAAACTATTACATCTGCAGCCTCATTTACTGCTAACCCTTCTCTTCCCTCTATTATATTCACCTGCCTGAAATGTCTTTGGCTTTCTTTTCACGTTTGGCAGATTCATAATCATATTTTAGGACTAACTCAAAGGTCCTGTATGAAGCCATCGTTAACCAGATTTGAATTACTCATTGCACTATCTGTAATCCCCTAGGTCTTTGCACGTTTCTTTTTAAACACTTAACATCTTTCATTGTAGTTCATTTCACATATGTCCATACCTCCTTCTAGAGTGTGAGATCCTTAAGGGTAAGGTATCTGGTACAAAATAAATGCCACATAGACATTTAATAAAAAAACAAATCAAACCAGTAGTACTGAGATTAGGAACGCAGGCAGATCTGTAAGACCTAGAAAGGAAGCAAAATACTTCTTCCTCTGAAATAGGAGGAAAGAAGTTGTACATACATAGTACTGCTCCTTCATGAAGGTGCCTTCTCCATTTCAAAGGTAAGGTAAAAAACCTTGGGAAGAAACTGGTTCCGCGGATTATGGATTTGTGTCTATACAGTTTGGCTAACCTACAAATAGTTGTGAGTAGATTTCACAAGATACTCTCCGAGAAAGCAAGAATAAACAAAGAATATGATTCAGAAAATTCAAGAATATGTTAACTTATGAATTAAAATAAAAACTTTAAAAAATTAGAGAATAACTCAACGGGATGATTAACATCTCATCCATCATCAGACTAGGCTGTCCTGAGGAAGAACACACTCAGCTTAATCCTTTTTTGGGACAGGGTTGAGAAATAAGAGTCTATGAAAACTTGAATGTCTGCGATTTCCAAATGTACAGATATCTTTTTCTTCTTCAAGGGCACTGAGTACAGCCTTTATTTTGGCTGAAACTTGTGAGTGGGCTAGAAAGGTGTGATATGGTGATTTGTAATAAGAAACATATTTTTTGGTCTTCTTCCCATTTCTGGCACAGAGCTCCTGAAACCCTGGGAATGCCCTAAGTGCTGAGAACCTTACAGCTGTCTTTTGTTATGTTAATGAAGTGGAAAGCCCTTAGGTAACCTAAGAATGGGAGATGGTTGCCAGGGGAGCCAACCACGTGATTAGAGGTTGGCTGTCCCAGTCCCCCTCCACCCTCTACCTCTGGGGAAGGGAGAGGAGCTGGAGATTGAGTCCAGTACTAATGACCAATGATTCAGTCAGGCATGCCTATGTAATGAAGTCTTCATAAAAATCCAAAAGGACGGTTTGAAAAGCTTCCAGGTTGGTGAGCGCTGTGGAGATTCAAGGAGAGGAGCGCGCCTGGAGAGGGCACGGAAGCTCTGTGCCTTTTCCCCACACCTTGTCCTAGCCATCTCTTCCATCCAGCTGTTCCTGAGTCATATCCTTTTATGATGAACCCGTGATCTAGTAAGTAAAATGTTTCTCTGAGTTTTGTGAGCTGCTCCAGCAAATCAATAGAAACCAAGGAGGGCGTTGTGGGGACCTCTGGTCTGTGGCCAGTGGGTCAGAAGTACAGGTAATACATAAGCTGGCCTTGTGATCGGCATCCTCATTTGGAGGAGTTTGTTGGAACCTCGGATTTGTAGCCAGTTAGTCAAAAGCCCAGGTAACTACCTAGCTTTTGACAGGCCTCTAAAGTAAGGGGCTGGGTGGGGAGCAGTCTTGCGGGACTGAGCCCTGAACTTGTGGGATCTGGTGCTATCTCCAGGGAGCTGGCGTCAGAACACCCAGCTGTGTCCTGAGAATTGCTTGCTAGTGTGGGGAACCACCCCCCACGCACACACACACACATTGGAATTGGGTCCAGAAACCCAGCAGGAGAAGATTCTAGTTCTAAACTAGGTTGAGAACTAAAGTACTTCCTGTTCCTCAGGCTAGCGAGAGGTCCGTTCTCCAACACAAGCAGTTGTAAAGCTGTGCAGGTGCTCAGGTCAGAGTACACAGGGCACGAGTGAACATGGCTGACCACTGCTCTTGTTCTTCTCCAGGACCCTTCAGATAGATACTCCCTCTTCTGTAATTCAAACTGCCTTCAGATATGTGTTCATATCATTAATTAGGCTCTAGCTCCTTTTCACATCTAATCGTATTTATTTATTTATTTTTAAGATTTTATTTATTTATTTGACAGAGAGACAGTGAGAGAGGGAACACAAGCAGGGGGAGTGGGACAGGGAGAAGCAGGCTTCCTGCCAAGCAGGGAGCCGATGAGGGCTCGATCCCAGGACGCCGGGATCATGACCTGAGCAGAAGGCAGATGCTTAATGGCTGAGCCACCCAGGTGACCCCACATCTAATCATATTTAAACATATTTCTAGATCTAATTCTAACTTGGACCAATAAAATACCCATAGATTTGCTAATTTAATCAATCATGTGAAGGTTTTAGTAATTCCACTCTTAGAATTCCATACCCTTTGTCTCAGTTCTGAGATCGTCTCACTCTAGCCTTCAGTGCCCTGCTTCTCCTTCTCAGTGAATTCTGCTCATTGTGTCTGTACACACCAAATGTTAGAAGTCTTTGTCAACATAGCAATTGTCAAAAATAAGGTCTTTAGGAATCTCTCACGACCATTACCCACAATCAATTCCATTCTTGCTGAAGGAGAAGATTTTTGCAGAACTTGACAATGCCCAAGTTAGGCAGTTTGTTCAGCAACCCCGAAGTATAGGACACCCAAGTCTGAGGAGTCTTCCAAGATTTATTTGTTCAGCTTGGACTTTCTAACCCTCGGAATTTTCTAATGCATCACAGAGATGCTGTTTTCTGGGGCTCCTGAAAATAATACCTTAGCTATAAGAGCTACCAAAGAGAAGTTATCTTAAAAACCTCTGTATCATTGCCTTTGGAATCATCCTTGAGCCTCTTATTCTCCCACAGCCACATTGTATCTTCAAAAACACCTGATGGCTCTGCCTCGAACATATATCAGAATCTGACCACCTCTCACTCCTCCCCTGCCCCCGTGGTGGTGCTGGCACTGATCTAGGCCACCCCAGATTCTCAGTCCCTGAATTACAATTGCCTCCAAATGGCTCTGTTTCTATCCTTTCTATGCTATAGCTTCTCTTCAACACAGAAGCCACAGAGATGGTTTTAAAACATTCGTCTGCTCTCCTTCGCTCAAAACCCTACAGGAATTCGCCATTTCGCTTGGAGTAAAAGCCAAAGTCCTCGCAGTGGCAGCAAGTTATGTGGTCTCCTTCCCACTTTACCTCCCACGTTACCTCCCGACCTCGTGCTCCAGCTCACTCCACCTAAACTACATCGGCCTCCTTGCTGTTCCTCAAACAAACCAGCTAGTACATCACTTTGGACCCCCCCCCCCCCCCCCCTGTGCCACCCACCTGCCACGATCCTGCACTTCCTTCAAACCTATGTTCAGTATCATTTACTCAATCAGGCTACACGAGGACCCTGTCTAAAACGGCAACTTTGCCTTCTCGCTGGCACTCATGATGTTGCTTATACTGCTCTACCTTCTCTTTCTCATAGCACGTATCATCCTATAAAAAACTAAATAATGAATATGTTTATTATATTTAATACTTACGGTTTGCCCATCATATCTATAGTATAAGTTCTCTGTGAGCATATCTCTTTGTTTTATGCAACCATATTTTCCAGCCACCTAAAACTGTATCTGGTACACAATAAGTCTACAACAAATATTTGTCGAATTAAAGAATAAATGAATTGGTAATAGGAAAATATTTCTGTTACCACCTGAATCAGTTAAAGATTTAGAGTTCAGATGTGCATAATAGAAACATGACTACTGTGATTTATAAAGGAGTTAATTTTTCTCATGTAAAGTAGGCAATTCCAGTTAGTGCCTGTCTTTCTTTCTTTCTTTCTTTCTTTCTTTCTTTCTCTTTTTTTTTTTGTTTCCCAATACCCTATGATTTTTTTTAAATTTAAATTCAGGGGCGCCTGGGTGGCACAGCGGTTAAGCGTCTGCCTTCGGCTCAGGGCGTGATCCTGGCATTGTGGGATCGAGCCCCACATCAGGCTCCTCTGCTATGAGCCTGCTTCTTCCTCTCCCACTCCCCCCTGCTTGTGTTCCCTCTCTCGCTGGCTGTCTCTATCTCTGTCAAATAAATAAATAAAATCTTTAAAAAAATAAAATAAAATAAATTCAGTTAGCCAACATATAGTACATCATTAGTTTCAGATGTAGTGTTTAATAATTCATCAGCTGTGTATAACACCTGGTGCTCATCACATCAATTAGTGCCTTATTTCTTATGCCTTTTTGCCTCATGGACTTTAGCATGGGGTTTCTTCCTTACAACCTCAAAAAGGCTGCTTCACTTTCAGGCACTGTCCGCTGAGTCTGTACCTTTCTGGATTCCTTGTCTGATGACTTCAGATTACATCTCACTAGCCAGAACTAGAACACATGGCCATTCATAGCTGCAAAGAAAATTGTGAAGTGTCCATAGTTTTAAGTGGACGCATTGCAGCCCATAACAGAAGACTGGAATCAACACATGTAAATGCTTAGAACCATGTATGGCATAGAGTAAATGGCATGAACATATTAGCTATTACCATCACCTTTGTCCTTTATTTATTTATTTTTTAATAATAATATTTTTTCATTATATTAAGTTAGTCACCATACAGTACATCCCTAGTTTTTGATGTAAAGTTCGATGATTCATTACTTGCGTATAACACCCAGTGCACCATGCAATACGTGCCCTCCTTACTACCCATCACCAGCCTAGCCCATTCCCCCACCCCCTCCCCTCTGAAGCCCTCAGTTTGTTTCCCAGAGTCCATAGTCTCTCATGTTTCATTCCCCCTTCTGTCTTTTATTTTTTAATTTCTAAAAGTATTCTGTGAATACTTAGCCAATAAGGAAATTAATATAATATGACTGCATTGAATTAATGCAGTTAATATATTAAAGCTTTCCATTTTTAAATAAAAGAATGGTTAAAGTAGCTAGAATGAATTTGCTTTAAAGAGCACAACTGATGATAGGATCTTGGAGTTTACGCAAAATATCTACAAATTAAATGCTACTTTGTTCTGAATCAGGCTCAAGTTCATACAGATAAAATCATACTTCTGTACATTTTCCCAAATATTGCTGATTCATTTATGTCTAAATGTCTATTATGTGCCAGGCACGATTCTGGACACTGTTTTACACTCTATGGGCAGAACTATAAATAAGCAAAAAGGTGTTTCCAGAATTCACATTCTAATGATCACAAATATGAGTTTATAAAATGAGTTATTAAAAACTCTGTCTATACTCCCATTTTCCAAATGACTTCCTAAATTAATTTATCTAATACCTGACTAATAGCAAACTAAAGTAAGCAACTTATTTAAAAGTAAGTTTCAGGGCACCTGAGTGGCTCAGTGGGTTAAGCATCTGCCTTCTGCTCAGGTCATGATCTCAGGGCGCTGGGATTGAGTCCCACATCAGGCTTCCTGCTCAGTGGGGAGTCTGCTTCTCCCTTGGCCTGCAGCTCCCCTTGCTTGTGCTCTCTCTCTGTCAAATAAATTTTAAAAATCTTTAAAAAAAAAAAAAAGGAAGTTTCTCTATATCATAAAATTTAAAGAAGAATATCATGCAAAGTGTATTTTCCTTCTTCACTTTTACAATAGAGGCAGACTATTTTTTCCCCATATTTGAATAGTGTACTTGCACATTTATGCTGATTCTTTAGGAAGTTGTTTTCTTTTTTTGTTTTGGTGTACTATTCCTAACATAAGTTGCTCTTATTTCATTCACATCTGTAAATGTTTTAAACATACAGAGCCTGTTGGTCTAGACTGAGGGAAATTATTTCTGAAATTATTTCACAGTCACAAATATTAAGTACCATTCCTTTAAATTACGCACAGATACATAAGATGAGTTTGGCGAAGTGGGGAGAAAAAGTCATCATTTGAATTCATAACTATCTGAAACTGATCTGAAACCATTTTTTATCTTAGGTTAGGTCAAGTCTAAAGAATGGGAAGCAAACATTTAAGAAGGAAATAAGTAATACATCTCAGAAATCCTGTGAGAAAACATTCAAGAAAATGTTTATTTCAAAATATTATGTTCCTTTATTCCAGTGGGGAATGGTCCTTACAAAGGACCTACTTCCTGGTTCTCCAGGGACTCAGGGTCACTTCCTAGTCCCGACTTCTACCCGAGGTTTCTGGGAGCCACTCCTAACACAACAGTCTCTACTTTAGGCTCAGTCACTTCAGGCCTGAAAATTGCTGCTCCCCATTATAGGCCTATTGGGTAGAGATGGACAGAGTTGTCTCTGCCCCATTTTCAGTTAAGAGCTGGGTGCACAAAGTTTCTTCTCAATATTTTTCCTTTTGCCCATGATAGAAGCAAAAAGGCTTTTTAAAAAAGCCTCAATCAAAAACCTAGAGTAAGGCTAATGACCCAATTAAGTTATGTTGTCAGACTTTAACCTTTAAGTAATATGTCAGAAAGTCTGAGAAACTGGTTAACCTGTTACCTTTTCCCCAAATTGTTCACAAAATTGCAGTGTTTCAATCATAGTTATAAATCTGAAGACTTTCGGAGTTCAACCACAATAACAATGCTGTAAATAGCCACAATTCTTTTTCTCTTTTGTCCAATATAGCCATTGCCTAAATAACATACATATCTGGTCTGTCCATTCTGCTTGAGATAGAAATAAACTTTCGCAAGATACATTACCCTTTTGGCCCTGAATTTTGTGGAGATTCAATAAATAATATATATGTCCATATCTTTACTGGCTATTTCCAATTAAGATGTATGTATGTGTGTTTAAGGGTAAGGGAAAATTATTAGAAATAATGAGAGAATTTATAAGCTCACAGATTACACACTTAATATTAAAAATACATAACATTTTAATATTCAAATAATAACCAGATAGAAACTATATGGGAAGGAATGATCCTATTTATAAAAACAATAAAAAGAAAGTATCTAACTATAAACTTACAGGAAATATGCTGAAACTATATGCCTAAAGCTTTAAAACAATATTGGGGAATATATAAAAAGATTTAAAGAAATTATAATACATACATACACACTTGTCTACAAAGGAGATAATGTTATAAAGATGCCATTTCTCCTATAAATTACTCAATAAGTTAAATGCAATGACAAAACACCAAAAGAATTTCTTTGTTCAACTGGACAAAATTATGCTAAAGATCATCTGGAAAACTAAACATGCAAAGACAAGTCAAGCAAATTCCAAAAGGGAAGAATGAAAAGGTCTAGTCCTACTAACTCTTGAGATACACGTAGCTTCCATAATTAAACAGCTTGAAACTTGAGAAGGGATAGATCAAGGGAAGAGAAGACAATAAATAGAACACAGTTATGTAACAGGGTAAAAGTGTTAGCTAAGGCTAAGGTGGTAATCATATTGCAATATATAAATGTATCAAATCGACACCATGAATACCCTAAACCTACACAATGTTATATATCACTTAAATCTCAAAAAAAAAAAAAAAAAAAACAACCAAACGTATGAGAGAGACAGGTAAAGAGATTTCCTTTATGTTAAAATTGTGTTTCCAAATCAATGTGGAAAAACTTCTATATGGTGAAAACTAAAATTATAACTGTAATCAAAGTCAAACAATACATAAGGAAAAAGTGTTTGTCACATGTAAAAAAAGATTAATTTCCTTAATTTATAAAGAACTCCTATAAATTAATAAGAACGAGATGATCATTTTGTGAGAAAGAGAAGTATAATTTTTTTTTTCCAAAAGAAATCAGGAAAATGGTGCCTACTCTGGAGTGTGACCAAAAAAACCAAACCAAACCAAAACAAAACAAACTCCCGCCCCTCAAAAAACAAAAAACAAAACAAAAAAAACCCTGCGGTTGTGAGTAAAGATGTTTGGAGGAAAATGGGAAAGTGAGGCTTTCACCTTCCAGTTTGTATCTTTCTCTACAGCATGGATTTTTCTATCATCCAACCATTTATTTACTTAACATGTCACCATATTGCCTGAGCAATGGAATTATAGGCCAGTATTTATTTTCATTATTTTATTTATCTATATTAAAAATAAAACTCAAGTTATTGCTGTTTTAACATTTTAAAGAAATTGTTCAATATTGCCTGTAATTTACTCTAGGATACTCCAGTGTAGATAGATACAGGAGTTTCAGTTTGATCATACCCCACAAACAGGTAATTATCACTTGAAGTGTCCTAATCAGAAACATGCACTTCATGGGCTGTTGGGTACTTTGAATAGCTCTAACTATAACATACAATCTAGAGACTGTTACACAGCCTTTCAAGTATCTTTATTTCCAATCAACACCAGAGGCTCTGTTAGATGTTAGAAGTGACTTCCCACTGGTGAAATGAATGGTGTTCAAGATGTATGCATTGGCTAGAAACATTATGCAGATGTTCCCACTTTTGAATGAAGAGCCTAGTACTTAGGCAACTCAATTTTCTACACCTTTTAGAATAAAACCTTGGTTTAGGATTCTGAATAAATTATTTGGCTGCCTAATGAAAGATTTTGTCACCTGGTTGTAACCAAAAGTTTAGTTATACTTGACATTAAAATATAGTTACTTTCATCTATATTGAAGCTTGTATGCAAGGTTGTGGCAGAGTGCCAAAAACGATACAATTTAAAGAACAGTTGTATGAACTTTTCCCAATAAATATTGCTGTGTAATGTTCATATGTGGGACAAATTTGGTCTTGCTTTCATTGTAATGTATCACCTCGTGGTGAAATTATGGAGGAGAAGACCTATAGCCCTCACTTAGCTTTTACCAGAGGTCACTCCACATGTATACCCCCAAAATGAATTATTATAAATCATCAAATTACTTTTATCAATTCGCAAAAATGTATAATGGAGTGAGAAGGCAAAATCTTAAAAATCTTAAAACAATCTCAGCATCACATCCTCCCTCCTGATTATCATACTTGGATTCCAGAAATACAGAGGTAGAATTCGAAATGTACAATTTAATCATGGCATTGATGTGGGTCTTTATATTTCTTTAGCAAGCTTACAGCGTTGTCAACCCCACCCTTCCTGTGTCATCTGAGATCACTATTGTATTCCCAATTCTCCACCGAATGAGCCTCTTTGTCAGGTGTATTACCATATGGACATTTGCTAAAAGCTCTGACACAATCTGCTGACTGCAAAATATTCTAAATTTGGTCAAAATAGAGTCCTTTATAATGTAAGTTTCTCTATTTTCATTCCAATTCTCCAAATTTAGCAATATCAGCCTATCTGTAATATTTGAAATAATAGTTGCATATTTGGACAAGATTACTTTCTTGCCAGTTTTACTTTTTGGTTGTGTCACTTTTAAATTTACTGTACAAAAATTTAAGATATCTAATCCTTTGTATCATTTGTTAATCAACTCTTGGAATTTCATCCCCTTTAGATCTATTTAAAAAGATGTTTTTGCTTGAAGTCCAATGTAATCTCAAGAATAGTTCACATAAAGGATGCCTGGCTAGCTCAATTGGTTGAGAATCCAACTCTTAGTTTCAGGTCGTGATCTCAAGGTCAGGGGATCAAGCCCTGAACACTCAGCAGGGAGTCTGCTTGAGAGTCTCCCTTTCCCTCTGCCCCTCCCCCAGCTCACACATGCATGCTCTTGCTCTAAAATAAATAAATAAACCTTAAAAAAAAAAAAAGAATAGTTCACATGAATTTGAATACCCAGTCTCTGTAAATGTAAATCTTCTGTGTACTTGATGGATGATTTCAGTCTTGGTATCTACCCTCTAGCATTATACATTTAAAAAATATTCAGGATTTCTCAGTCTCATATGATCTTTCCTTATGTCCTTTAACAAAACTCTAACTTAAAACACTAACATCATATTCTTTGATCCTCAAAAAAGACTCCACCTTCTACATTGTGAATTAACTCTCGGAAAAATTACCAACCAAATCCAATTCTTTTCAGCTGAAAAGAGTTCACTCCACATTTTGCCATGAATTATACACATGCTCTCAGATCACAGGATATCTATGAAAACAGATGCCTAACAATTATTAGAAACACAAAATCTGCTAAAGACCTCAGAGACATCTGGTTCAATATCCTATTTTTGGAGGTAAACTGTGCCTTAGAAAAATTTAATAAGTTGTTCAGTTACCCAGAAAGTTAGTGTTAAAGTTGAATCCAGAACCCAGACTTCCTGACTTTCTTGGGCCATTTCTCCCCAAGGATACCACACCACTTCCTCATTCAATTGTCTTATTCATTAAGTTTTTTTCTGAAACAATCTGGAAAAGCCAACATTTCAGCAGCAAAGTATGGTAAATTTGAAATAAAATCTAGATGGAAATTTCAAGCTCCTTTGTTTATATCTAGATAAATACCCTACAGAAGGAAAAATTAACTCTGACCATTTTTTTAAAAAATATTTTATTTATTTATTCGACAGAGAGAGAGACAGCCAGCGAGAGAGGGAACACAAGCAGGGGGAGTGGGAGAGGAAGAAGCAGGCTCATAGCAGAGGAGCCTGATGCGGGGCTCGATCCCGGAACGCCGGGATCACGCCCTGAGCCGAAGGCAGACGCTTAACCGCTGTGCCACCCAGGCGCCCCTACTCTGACCATTTTTTAACAACAAAAATATCAACAACAAAAATCCTATCTCTTTTCTACGTTCTCTTTTATATTCCCAGATTACAGTTTCTTACTTGTCTTTGATCTCTGTGAGATCATCAAAGAAAATTAGGAACCCTTAAGATCTTGATCTGACTGAGCCATTCCTGAGTCATCTTTTTCTTTCTTTCCTTTTTTAAAAATTATTGAAGTATAGTTGACATACAATGTTCTGTTAGTTTCGGGTGTACAACATAGTGATTCAACAATTCTATACATTACTCAATGCTCACCACAGTAAGTACAGGCACTATCTCTCACCACACAATGCTACTGTAATGTTACTGACTAAATTCCCATGCAATACTTCTCATCTCCATGACTTATTTTATAACTAGAAGTTTGTACCTCTTAATGCCCTTTTGCACACATCCCTGCACATCCCCCTCTCCTCTGGCAACCACCAGTTTCTTCTCTGAGGTTAAAAGTCTGGTTTGTTGTTGTTTTTACATTCCACATATAAATGAAATCATATGGTATTTGTTTTTCTGACTGACCCATTTCATTTACCATCATGGAGTTAACACAATCCCACATTCTAAGATATACTGCAAAGCTATAATAATCAAAACAGTAGGGTAGTGGCAGAAAAATAGACACATAGATGAATGGAGCAGAATAAAAAAAGCCCAGAAATAAGCCCACATTCATATGGTCATTTAATCTTCAACAAAGGACGCAAGAATATGCAATGGGGAAAAAGTCTCTTTAACAAATGATGTTGGGAAAACTGGACACAGCTATATGCAAAAGAATGAAACTGGACTAATTTGTTACACCCTACACAAAAATAAACTCAAAATGGATTAAAGACCTGTATGTGAGATCTGAAGCCAAGAGTCTCCCAAAAGAAAACAGGCAGTAAACTCAGACATCAGCTTTAGCAGCATCTTTATGGATTTACCTCCTTTGGCAAGGGACACAAAAGCAAAAATAAACTATTGGGACTACAGCCGAAACATCCTTTTCAGGGGTCATTCTCTGCATAGTAATTTTGCTTCTAATGCTTAAACTGTTGACTTCCTATGCTACCGTTTTTTTCAACTTCACATGAATTGTTGAAGAACAAACAGGCCCATAAATAAATGAGACTGTAAAGTGGATTCTTCATCTCAAAACCAAGATAATTTTTCAGTTCGGTGTGTTCAATACTGGTAACCGCCAAAGAACCTGACTAGTGCTGCGTCCAAATGAAGCGCTATCTCCATAGCATTGGCAAGGCTGGTGGTAGTGTGGTGTATGCTACCCGGCAAAAGCAGGGGTTTTATATCTACCAAGTTGTGTATGAAATCTAACATCTGTTAGAGCCATGCAAGGTGCAGAGAAGTTAGTTAAAATATACAATAACTTAGAAAAGACTAGATATTGCTCAATGTTGCTGATTAAATTTTAAAAGATTTAGCTTGGCATTTTCTTGTTTTCTTTGACCATATGTTTTGCATTGAGCTTTTTAGTATCCCTTTCTAAAACTCAAGGTATTTCTGCTATCCAGTCCGCACTGTCAATGACATCACATTTCTCACTCTTAGCTCTCATTTCTTACTCTCAGCGTAGTTTGTTCTTTTTTTAATTCAAGTACCAGAAGCAAACATTTACCACTTGCAAACAGAGGGCTCTTTCTGAGTTTCTGCATATGTGGGACATGATACACTTACAGAAATGATTATCAAAGGAGCATGTTTACCACTGAATTGAGATATGGGGAAATAAAAGATGATTTAAAATATGTTTTTCGCTTCCTTGGGGAATCTCCATAATCAGCTTCAACGAACCTTTCCTCATCTATAAAATAGGGATTCTAGGGGCGCCTGGGTGGCTCAGGCGGTTAAGCATCTGCCTTTGGCTCAGGTCATGATCCCAGGATCTTGGGAGCAATTTCTGCATCGGGCTCCTTCCTCAGGAGGGAGCCTGCTTCTCCCCCTGTGTTCTCACTCCCTCTCTCTCTCAAATAAATAAGTAACATCTTCCAAAAAATAAAAACAAAATAGGGATGCTAAAGTATGTAACCTAAAATCTAATTAGAGAAGATATAAGTCCCCATTTATGGCGTTCCACAGTCATATCATCAGATAATAATGTGGCCTAGCAAGTTGTTAGCCAGCAAATGCATCTCCCCTTTCACCCTGCATACCTAAACTCAGGTTTTCAATGAACATCATTTCCTATAGGTCTATAAAGGTCTAGGTATGAGATTTTTCCACTATGGTGCCAGGGCTACAGAAGAATGAAGGCATGGTCTCTTTAACTGTAAAATCACAACACATGTGATCAACAAGGTAACAATTCTCTGAAGCTGCAGTTGTCTAATACATTCAAATGTCCCCCTCTCCCCCTTAGATTTACAACTATTTCCTTTGTGTTGCTAAAACTGAGTTAAAAATTGACAATAAGTCAGCGTTATCCTACACCATATAATAAAGCACTAAGTACAATATCATACATTGCTATTATAGAATTCTATAAAATCAATTATAGTATTGGGTTATAGATTCTAGTGATAAAATGGGGTTTTTTGTTTTGTTTGCTTTTTGGTTTGCTTGTTTGCTTGCTTAACAACATTAGCAGTATAGTCATGGGAACTAAACTGGAAAAACTAGAAACATCCCCCCTTGTCAAAAGTAAACACAGGGACAATAGTGAAAGATTCCTTACACTGTCTAATGTCTGGAGTTCTTTAAAGAGAAACTTGAGTGGCGCATTTGAAGCCAAAGTAAGTTTGATGACACATATTTTTTTTTAAATTTTATTTATTTATTTGACAGAGAAAGAGAAAAGGAGGGAGAAAGCAGCAGAGGGAGAAGGAGATGCAGACTCCCCACTGAGCAGGGAGCCGATTTGGGGCTCTACCCCAGGACCCTGAGATCAGGACCTGAGCTGAAGGCAGACACTTAACTGACTGAGCCACCCAGGCGCCCTGCTGGCACATTCTGAAATATAAGACTAGGATACTGCTTTTCACTCCCAGATTTTCCACGTTTCTTGAGTAATTCTGAATCATTCAAGAAATCTTAAAAATCAGGTCCTATCTTATTTGTAAATATGAATGATCTCAAAATATAAAGAAGAAGGAAAGGAAGAGAAAATTAAAGGAAAAAATAGTATTCTCTGGTCAAGAAGTTCAAAATAGCTATTAGTTTTAAACCTTAGTAATTAACATCAGAGGTTGAATAATGAATAGTCCAGAAGATTTCAGTTTTGATGTGTTAGACTGCTCAAGCTGCCATAACAGAAAAACCTCAGATAGGATGGCTTAAACAACAGAAATTAATTCTCTCACGGAAGTTCATGATCAAGGTGCTGGCAAATTCAGTCTCTGGTAAGGGCTCTATTCCTGGCTTGCAGAGAACCACATTCTCTCTGTGTCCTCACAAGGTCTCTCCTCTGTGTGGGTGTGAAGAGATTGAGAGACAGAGAGAGTGAGACAGAGACAGAGCTCTGGTGTCTCTTCCTCTTCTTGTAAGGACATCAGTCCTACTGGATTAGGGCTGCACCCCTACGATATCATCTAGCCTTAATTACCTTCTTAAACGTTATGTCATTTGAAAGAAGCTAGACACAAAGGAGCACCTACTGCCTGATTCCTTCCATACGAAGCTCAAGAACAGGAAAAATATCACTGTAGTGGTACAATCAAAACATCAACTACATACAGCTAAGTGGAGACCAACTAGAAGGGGCACAATGTAGCTTTCCAGGTGATGAAAATGTTCCCTATCTTGTCTGAATTAATGCTTTCAAGAATGTATTCATCTGTTGTAACTCACCAGATTGTAAGTGTATTTTACCTCAATAAAAATTGTATCAGAAAGTATCCACAGATCCCTTATAAAATTTAAATTTCTCAACACCATCAGAGAATGTGGACCTATTGCATATATTTATTCTCCATGAAAATTTATCACTATATATAATTGTCCATGCAATATAATATAAATACTAAATATAGAAAGCAATGAGGGGGAAGAAAAAAAGGAACAAGAAATTTTCCAATCTTACAAAACAGCGTTTACTTGGGAAAAGGAAACTACCAAAGATATTTTCTGTTCCTTGTTAAAATTCTTTTTGCCTTCAAGACTCAAATTTACATTCTAAGTGGAAGAGAATTCAAATTTGTCCACTCCTTTGGAATGGATTCTGTGCCTAGTGAGGCAGAATAAATCCCTATAACTTGGCATTTTATGCATATTTTATTGCATATTCATTTATCCTAAAATCTTGTAAGTTAAAAAGCAAATACTGTAGTGACACATTGAGAGTTAACACACCTAACAGGAAAAGTTGTCACCAGAGATGGTTTAAAAAAAAAAAAAAGGATTGTGTCATCCTAAAACAAAGGTCCTCAACCCTAGCTGTGCATCGGAATCAGCTGGGCAGATTTTTAAATACTGTATACCAAGCCTCACTAATTAAAGCAGAATATTTGAGGTATCGGTCTCACTAAAATATGAACTTCACAAAGACAGGTTTGATTTTTTTTTTCCTACTTTGTTCATTCTTATATCCCCAGAGCTTAGAAAAGTGCCTGGCACATAATGGGCTCTCAAAACTTGATGAATGAATGAATGAGTGACAAATTAGTTATTACAAGTCAAGGGACAATTTTGGTCTTGTGCATAATGGCAGAATTCCTCGAGGTGACACACGGCACGGCAGTGCAAAGCAGTTATTTTACAAAAACTGTCTGATGGTTTGTATTAACTTTAGCTGAAAATTATTAAGTTTTTATCATGCATTTCCCATGGGTCAGGAATTATGCTCAGAGGAAGGTATATAAATGTGAATAAAATATGCTCCTACATTTGAGAAGCTCCCAGTCTATTAGGGATTAATGGTGAAGAGAAAGTTTAGCACGTAAACATTCATTAACTTATTCATTAATTCAACATCCATTCATTAAACTTTCACTATGCCATGCACATATGTGCCAGGATATGTGGTATCTGTCCTCAGGGAGCTCACTGTCTAGTGTGGGAGAAAAATAATAAACAAAGAAGTAATTTGTGATAAATATTATGAAGGAAATGATTATAATGTTGTGATAAAGCATTTCGGTCAGACGGAGGGCACTATTTTGTATCGAATGGTCATAAAATACCTCTTGAGGGAGGAAATATTTGTGTTAAGACGTTAATGATGAGAAGAAGGCAAGAATGCCCAGCACATAAAAAGGTTTCTAGGAGAGGAAATAACATGTCCAAAATACTCAAGGTTGGAAAAAATTTGGCATGTTCAGGGGCCCAAAAGAATCCAATGCCTGGAGCATAAATTGAAAGTAGAACAAGTTGACAGTGGAAAAAATAGGAATAATTCAGGAAGAGGTATTCAATTCACAGCCTGGGAGGCTATGGTAGAGAGTTTGGATTTTATTCTATGTGCAATATGAATCTACTAAATGATTTTCATCAACAAAATGGCATGATACAATTTATATATATATATATATATATAAATGATATATATATATATCATTATTCCTTTTTCTAAATGTAAAATGGATTTTGCAGCCTGTTCACTTCTTCTCCATTTCACAATATTAAAATATAGTGACCCCATAGCTCATAAGTATACTTTTTATAGGAGGGAGAGTGATTGGCCCAGTTCAGGTGTCTGTTCATGTTTCAATCAAATGTGCCTGGAAAGTGGGGAGTCATTTGGAATAAATATGGCTTCCAAAGGCTAGGCTGAGGAGCCGGAGCTGGTGTATTAAAGTAAAACTATGCAGTCTAGGACCTGCTGAATCAGAAGGCATAAGCCACCCATACAGGGTTGGCAGTTCCTCAGCACCCAAACTGCTACTTTGGGAAGGTGCAAAACCTGGAGTTGTTTGGATTTGAAAGCACAGTTTCAATACACCCACACATAAGAAGTAAAGTCACAAGATTTGTTTTTTACGAATTTCAGAAACAGGGGTAGGTGGGGGTGGGCGGAGAAGGGTAGTGGAGCTGCCATGACAGGGGAAGGGCAGTCCTCCATTCCCAGTCATGAGTGAGAAAGAGGTGGAAAGCAGGGTAGCAAATACCTATTACTTACAAAGTGTTTGGAGTGGAGGTCACTAACTTCTGGGGGGCTTTCCTCTAAATGGTACCCCAGGAAAGCAAAGCAAGAACTTTTGGCAGGGGGCGCCTGGGTGGCACAGTCATTAAGCGTCTGCCTTCAGCTCAGGGCATGATCCCGCCATTCTGGGATCTAGCCCCACATCAGGCTCCTCTAATGGGAGCCTGCTTCTTCCTCTCCCACTTCCCCTGCTTGTGTTCCCTCTCTCGCTGGCTGTCTCTCTCTCTGTCAAATAAATAATAAAATCTTAAAAAAAAAAAAAAAAAAAAAGAACTTTTGGCAGAAATCCTAAACTCGGATCTTATTTAAATGTCCAAAAGGAGGATTGTTATTCTGTAAAACGCCAAGGCAGCCATTCAGAAAAGAAAAAGTTGTTTTTCAGAAGTTTCAAAAACTCAGAAAACCAAAACTTTTTCTTATCACAGAGATCCACTTCTGTGGATCAGCATTCAAACTCATGAAAGATAAGGTTTTTTAGAAGTTAGGCAGGCCGTTCTCAAAGCATGAAGACACAGGAAGATTTTTTAAAAAAACACAGAAGTCATATGATCAACTTCAGCATTTATAAAGTAACTCCAGTAGCAACATAAAGAATAGGTAAGGAATAGAGACTAATCCAATTCAGAGAGGTAAGTCCCGTTAGGAAACCACAAAGAAAAATGGCAAGTAAAAACGAATAAGAACCTGGATCGGGACAGCAATAGCAGCAGTAAGGGAAAAGTATAAACAGATACCAGACACATTTCAGAGATTGAATGGACCAGACTTAAGCATAGGCAATGAGGAAAGGTGAAAAAAAAAAAGATTATTCTAAGATTTCTAGCTTGGGCAATAGAGTAAATAGGATCACTGGTAATGGAGACGTGGAAAACAGGAAAAGAAACAAACAAAATGTTTGAGGGGGCAATATCGAGCATGAGGAGTTATTGTAAATCCAATGACAGATTGAAAGTTCAAGAAAGAGTAGAGAAATCAGCATTTGAGAGGAACACAGGTAATAGAACTTTAGGATTGCACGTGATCATCCGGGAAGATCGTGGAAGGTGATGCCCTTAGATGGAATCTAGTTTTCCCTAGAGAAAACTCTAGCACCAGAAATGGAACGAGGAAATATTATGAAGAGCAGTCAGAGCCATACAGGAAGAATAAGAGATAAGTGTGGCTTCGAAGTCAAGAAAGAGTTTTACAAGGAGGAAGCGATCATCGGTATCACATTACACTGGGAAGAAAAGTAGGCCAAGAGCTGAAAAGAGGCTAATGTACCTGCCAGCCACATCATTGCTGATCTTCTCAGAGCAATTTCAGCAGAGTGGAGGTGGAGGCCAGATTGTGGCGGGTTGAGAAGCCACCGAGAGAAGAGGAAGTAGAAGCAGTACTTATGACCTGCTCTTCCTAAAAGTTGTGTATAAAGTGGTATGTATATGAGCATATAATGACTTACGCTATTAAAACTTATTTTATCACGGTGTTGGGTTGGACTAAAACTAAATTATTGACAAAGCTCCCGAATGAAGCATGGATTCCTGACTCTCAGATATCTAGAGATCACCCTATTTTTAGGTGAGATAATTCTGTGGCCCTTTAGAGAGGTAGATCCAATGATATTATATCTCATCTTTATTTTCATTGGTTTTTCATGGCATTGTCTTTAATGATTTCTTCTACCATCATTCTTTTTTTACTCCATCTCAGATACATGACCTTTTTGCCAATCTCATTAATGCTTTGCTCATTTCTGCAAGTTTCCCATCTATTGGGATAATTGCTTCCTACACAAAACCCAGTCTCCTATTAACTGGCTCATTACCTTAAGTTAAAAGTTCAGAAACTTCTTCAAACTGAAATCACTGCCGTGTCCTGAAAAGAAAACTACTTTTGAAGATGCTGACACGTCCGTAAGCCGTGACATTTTTTGGATTAAATTCACTGTTTCACAAAAATTCGACGTATTCCATTTCAAGTTTCTGTTCGCACCTGTTTTCCTCATTGCAATGGTGCGTTTATTACTCTCTGCGTTACAATAGTGGCAAACATACAGAGCAGTAGAGTACAAATAAGTTAATAGCTGTGTTGATAGAGCTAATGTGGTTCAGAAAAGGAATACTACTAAAGTTCCTCTAGTTCTCTCTCTAGTCGAAGACACTTAGGTTTATAAACATTTATACTCATTATTTCCATGCTGACTAGTTTTATCTTTGCATTTTCTAGACCTACCTCACTGATGCTGAACATCCTAAAAAGACTTTACTTCTTTGGATCAGTGAGAAAAGACCCAGAGATATGAAGTGAAAAGAAAAAAAGATTTGAAAAAATGTAATAAAATAAATGATCTGAATTTATTATACCTAATGAGTAATTTAAATTCTTCTTTGGTAGTATAGGTAAACTCTTCTCAAATACACTTTTAAAAGCGTCTATGTAAGTTCAAGACATACATCACTTCAAATGGAATAATATCTTCTAAAAAAGAATTAAAATGTCCTAGGGTACAACTGCCTTCCCTGTCAACGTTTAATTAGCACATACTAGATGGTGGGCACTGACATAGGGATACAGGTCTTGGTTTGTGTCCTCAAGAACCATACCATGGGTTGAAGACATAGGACAGGCCATTTGTAGGAAAGTAAATGATAATATAAAATAGCACGTTTTTAGTGAGAAATGAGTAGTACAGACACTAAGAGCTATCAGATTTCAAATGGAAAGAGCTACCATATCAATATGGAGTAATTAGAAAAGGTTTCACGAAGGAAATATTCCTTGTGTTGGATCATGGAGGAAGTATAAGAGGTGGGTTAGCAAAAAGGCCTGGGGAAGGAATTAGAAGTAGAGGAGACAACTTGATGACCCACAGGAGAGGTCAAACTGCTTAAGATTTGTTAGGCGAGTCTGGCCACAAAAAGGCCAGAGTGTCTTGTGCTCTGGGGAAGTTAGTGAACTTCCATGCTGTAAGTGAACATACCATGCTACAAGAAGCCCAACCTATAGAGCCCATGTGGAGAGGTCAGGTAGAGAGCTGAGGCCATTTGCCCCTAGCTCCCAACTGTAACAGGCAGGCACCAATGTGCCAGCAATGTGAGTAAGGCCATCTTGGAAGTGGTCTTCTAGGACTGGTTAAGTTACCCACCTGATACCATTACAGAGCCCTGCTTAAACTTCAGAAATTTGAGGAAATCAATGATTGATACTGATTTAAAACAGTATTAATTTTGGTGTGAATAACTGCCTTTTTTCTTCAGATGGGTTAAAAGTGTGACATAAGCAAAGTTTATCCATGAGGACCTCTTGCTTCACTATTATTCACATTCCCAGCTTTGTCTTCTTTTCCACTTTACCATTAGTGTTTGTCCTTAAAATCCATGTCATGTAATGACTGGTTAATTTATTTTTTTAAAAAAGTCCAAAGTGTCCCTTTTAATGTTATTTATCTTTAAACAAAGTAAGATAGGAATATCTTTAAGATGCAAGTGCTGAAAGATTGGGGGGTAGGGACGGGTATGTAATAAAGAAGGAAGAAAAAAAATGTGTAAAGTCACCATATAAGAACCCAAAACACCCCATTTAAGCTATTTCTTCAAGTTACTTAGCTCACAATTTTTCCTTGCTTACTTTCTCTACTTAAAAGTACCATGTCACCTATTGTAGTGGGGGTTTTTTGTTTGTTTTTGTTTTTAAAATTTTATTTTTAAGTAATCTTTACATTCAGCATGGGACTTGAACCTACAATTCCGAGATCAAGAGTCACATGTTCTACCCACTGACCCAGCCAGGTACCTCAGGTAGTTTTTTTTTTTTTTTCAATTGATCAAAGTTAATTACTATCTCACAGGCCAGTTTATTATAGGCTAAAATCAACTTGGCAGATAACTGTTTCTAAATAACTAACAAAAGCCTCTCTCCATCTGATGCTTTACCTCAAACATATAAAGTGAATTAGAGAATAAAACAAAAAATATATTTTTCTTCAACTAGTCTACCACTAGTTCTCTTTAACTGGTATGAAACCTCAATGGGAAATTTTCTTTAAAAAGCATATTCTCCTACAATTAAGAAGCACATATTTTAATCAACCATAAAAATCTAAGTAGTATTTTCAGTTCCTATAACTATCAACTGTTTGGAATTAGAACACATTAAGAATTTAAAACTTTTCTATCTTAGAGTCACAAGCATTGGTAAGAGATTAATATTAAAAAATAATTTGTTATCTCGCTCTTTTACTTTTACATATCTTCTCAGTTTCGAATTAGAACACATTAAGTATTTAAAACTTTTCTATCTTAGAGTCACAAGCATTGGTAAGAGACTAATATTAAAAAATAATTTGTTATCTCGCTCTTTTACTTTTACATATCTTCTCAGTTAACAGATAGTCCTTGTTATTTTCACATTAAGTTGATCACTTAGCTGATCTAGGTATAAAACTTTGTTTTATAAATAGTAAAAAATTAGAATTTCACTGGTCTGTACTAGTAACTGTCCGCTCTTACTAGTAACTGTCAACTGTATAAGAATATAAACAATGTTGGGGCACCTGGGTGGCTCAGTCTGTTCAGCGTCAGCCTTCGGCTCAGGTCATGATCCCAGGGTCCTGGGATTGAGTCCCACATCAGGCTCCCTGCTCCGTGGGGATCCTGCTTCTCCCTCGGCCTGCTGCTCCCCCCTTGTGCTCTCTCTTCTCTGTTAAATAAATAAAATCAAATCTTAAAAATATATACATATACATATAAACAATGTCTTTTTTTTTCCACTGAAGACACAATACCTCACAGAAGGTCTGGCATGTAATAGATGCTAAATTTATTATTTTTAACAGCTTTGTTGAGGTATAATAAGTATATAATAAAATGTATACCTTTAAAGTGTACCGTTTGATAAATTTTGATAAATTTAGACTCATGAGACCATTACCAAAATCAAGATATAAACATATATGTTACCCTCAAAAGTTTCCTCATGCCCCTTTTTAATCCCTCTTACCCACTTCTCCTTATCCCAGCCCATGACCTACTTATGTACATTTTGCCACTATAGACTAATTTGCATTTTCCAAAGTTTTATATAGGTAAAAACCATAGAGTATATTATTGCTTTTTTGTCTGACGTCTGACATTCAGCATTAATTATGTTGAGATTAGTTCATGTTGTCATATGAATCAACAGTTTATTTCTTATTATTGCTGACTAGTATTCCATTGTATAGTTATGCCACAGTTTGTTTACCATTCATCTGTTGATAGACATTTGGGTTGTTTTCAGTTTGGGGCTGTTACAGAGATAGCTGCTGTAAATGTTATATATTTATATATTTATACACATACATATATAAAGTGTATACATATATACACACTTTTATGACTCTTGTGTAAATACTTGGGAGTGGGATGGCTGAATCATATCGTAGGTGTATGTTTAACTTTTTAAGAGACTGCCAAACAGTTTTCCAAAGTAGTTGTACCATTTAACATTTGCACCTGTGCTGTATGGGAGTTCTCCCACCTCTATGTTCCAGCCAATACTTGGTATGACCACTCTTTTTAATTTAGACATTCAAATAGGTGTGTAGTGGTATCTCATGTATTTTTAATTTGTTTTTTCGTAATGACTAATAATATTAAGCACTTTTTTCACATGCGTTTTGCTATCTGTACATCATCTTTAGGGAAGTTTCGTATCTGGTTCCCCTTTGGTGAAGGAGGGAAGTTATTTGTTTTCTTATTATTCAGTTTTGAGAGTTCTTTGTATATTCTGGATACAAGCCCTTAATGAGACATATGATTTCAAATGTTTTCTCCCACTCAGTGGCTTGTCTTTTGATTCCCTTAGCAGTCTAAGTCTTTCAAAGAGGAGACAATTTTAATTTTTGTGAAGTCCAAGTTAAATTAATTTTTTCTATTGTGGGTTGTACTTTATGTCATCTCCCAAAAATATGTGCCTAACCCAAGGTCATAAAGGTTTTCTTCCAGAACTTTTATGGTCTTAGGTTTTATATTTAGGTCTGTGTTCCATTTTGAGTTAATTTTCATATATGACATGAGACAAGGACTGAAATTTTTTTTACATATAGATGTCCAATTGTTCCAGCATCATTTATTGAAAGAAACTATCCTTTCTCTGTGAAATGTCTTTGCAATTGTGAAAAATGGGTTGTCTATAACGTGTGTCTATTTCTGAATGTCTCTCCTGTTCCATTGATCTACTTGTTTATCTTTACATTTCACACTGGGGCTCAGGACACTTAAACATATACTATACATATATAAATATAGACACTTACACGTAATTAGAACAAAAGTTCCACCAGGCAATACTTAACCTTCATTAAGTGCAATAATACATGGTGGTATTTTCAATTTTATTTAGTTTTTAAAACTGTGGAGCACACTATATTGATTTTATGGTCCACTATTGAGTATTGGCCTAAAATTTGGAAAACACTACCAATTTAAAAGATCCCTTTCAGCCTCCAAACCACTATAATTCTGTGACTCACTTTAATTTTTGGAACATTTTGTGAGATGTATCTTGCCATATAGAGGCTACTCGGCTCCTTTTGAACACCATTTTTGCATCTGGGAGATTTCCTCCGGCATGAATGCAGGCTTAGATAAGAGACTTAGACTCTGCTAACTATGTTCTCTGGGGTGAACTGTCTATTCAGAAAGGTGCAAAACAATGAAGCAGAAGCTACAGGGAGTCTTTTGGTCTGTTGAGGGAGACTGTGGAGGTGTGGGTCTTTTAGCATTACAGTGACTGAAGTTCCATCATTCAATGACCAACATTTGCCCTGTAAGCCAAGAAACAGAGTCAGTGGGGTTTGACCAGATAGAGTGGTCGCTGGGTCTGACTTAGGTGTTAGACTACCAAGCTGGGTAGTCTCCAAGTCTGCCACTTTGGTCTTTCTGGAGATTGGGGGCCACCTAATATCCTTTAATAATATTGTGTTTTCGATTTTCATTTTCCTGATGATTAATGATGTTGAGCACCTTTTCATGTATCTGTTGGCCATTTGTATGTTTTTCAAGATAAATAAGTAAAATGTATTACTTAAAAAATGTATTTCTTACTGTGTGTCATGGTAAAAAAGAATATTGAAAAACACTAGTCAAATCTAACCTCTTCATTTAACATATAAAGAAGGAAAAATAAAGCTTAGAGAAATAAAGTGATTAAAGCCCTGGTGGTTAATGAAAAGGTAAAATTAGGATGCAGAAAATCTCTTCGTCCTATGCTCCATTATAAGAACATCATGTATCACCTGGAAGAAGACTTCCCATTTCCTATGTAGATATCTTACTACATTAGTCCTGTTGTGAAAATTAAATGAATTTCATTAATTAGTATATTACAAAAATACTGTAAATTTTATCATTGCATTTGGAGTTAGGCACTAATTAATGGCTTTCACTTGCTCTAGTTAATATTAGGCTTAACATGATTTAACTCTGGAAAGAGAGGTAATCTGTGCTATTTTAAAGATTTTTTTTTTTTAAAGATTTTATTTATTTATTTGACAGAGATAGAGACAGCCAGCGAGAGAGGGAACACAAGCAGGGGGAGTGGGAGAGGAAGAAGCAGGCTCATAGCGGAGGAGCCTGATGTGGGGCTCGATCCCATAACACCGGGATCACGCCCTGAGCCGAAGGCAGACGCTTAACCGCTGTGCCACCCAGGCGCCCCTATTTTAAAGATTTTTATGTTGGCAGATATGTTAAGAACTGCAGGGGAGATATAGGATAGTAGTTATAAACAAATTCTTTAAGAAAATAATTCTATTTTCAATAAATAGAAGGAATTCAATAAATAGAAGGAATTCCTCCCACTATACTGAACGAAACATATCCCTGAAAATATTTCTTTTCTTGCTAGTTCTCTGCTATTATTTTAATTAATAGAATTTATACATTTATAAAATGTACAATGATGTACATCAATAGTGTAAAAAGACTTGATGTCTCTTTTTATTATTGAAGATAGAGATATATTCCAAGCCGGCTAAATCTTTGGCTTGTGGCTATTTAGAAATAGAATTTTTAGGAATTCAGCTAAAATGAGGACTGGAAAAATAAAACCTAATTGTTTTTAAGGTTTTGATAATAAAGAGGGTCAAAGAGGAGTAAATAATAACATAGTGAAAAATAAAAATAAAAGAAATGCTTTAAATCATTTACAGAACTCCAATTCCTACTGTGAAGTCTTCTCCCACCTGCAGGAATACTCAATAAATAATGGAAAGTACACATATGCAAAGTGTACCCAGAATCCTTCTATTCACTAACTCAGTGCCATCACCCAGATTTTGATATGGATTTTAAACTTTTACTTTTCACCATGAATTAATATTTTTTGAACTCTCACTCAGAATAGAATGCACTTTATTTTTATATGTTGACTCTTACTGTCTACGGGAATTTGTTTCCCTTATAAAGAACATAACCACAAACAAAGAAGACAGGTGTTTTCCTTGCCAAGGACATTTTTCCTAGACTGAGTGGTTCTTTGACAGAGAAGCTTACTATGACACACCAAATGTGCATGGGGAAGAGTGCAAAAGTTGGTCAGGTAAGGCAAAGAATGAGGATGAGAAATTTATTTACCAGGGGTTTAGTGCAGTCATTAGAAAAAAATGCCTCTTCCTCCCAGACTGGTTTAACCTGCTCAGTGAATACTGTTTTATTCCAATATCCCTTTTACCAACAGCCATTTAAAATAATAATGAGAGGGTGCCTGGGTGGCTCAGTTGGTAAAGCATCTGCCTTGGCTCAGGTCAGGATCCCAGAACCCTGGGATCGAGCCCCGCATGGGGCTCCCAGCTCAGGGGGAGCCTGCCTCTCCCTCTTCCTCTGTTGCTTCCTCCCCCAACTCTCGTGCCCTCTCTCTCTCTGCCCCTCTCAATAAAATCTTAAAAAAATAAAATAAATAAAATGAGAGAATTTTTTAAAAAAATAAGATATTTACAGTAAATGAAATCCTTTCATCACATGGGAGGGCAAAGGTGTTGATATTTTCCTGCACATGGGATATGCTCGTTGACTATGGCACCAAACATACTTCCCACAGAGATTCCCTCTTAGCAGCAATTTGGACAAATATTTTACTTAAATGGAAAATCCCATTACCATTCTTCTGCCACCTTATCAGATAGAAAGCTTTTTCCAGTATTACAAATCACACCAGAGGAAGGTTATAAACTTCCTTTTAAACCGTGGTCTATGGCCAGTTGCCATAGTTCTCCTAAGAAAAGTCAGTGTTGGTTACATTGGCCTTTGCCCTATTTGAATTCATGTAAATTCAGAATAAAATCCAGCTTTCCAATTCCTTTCTCAAGTTGCTTCTCAAGAAACTATGAAACCAAAAAACACATTTAGAATATGGAGCTCTTTAATTTGCTTGAAAAATGACAACTAAAGAGTCTAAATTACTTGCTCTTATATTAATATTCAGTGTTAATATTATACCAACCAGAATAGCTAGTTAAAAAACAGCAGAAAAGTCTCACATGTTTCTTAAAAACAAAGACCTTTTAAAAATCTCATTAATGATTTTGTCAATTGTAATACTTGTATTTGATAAGGGTGCAGTGAAATAGACATATATATTGCTGGAGGTGACATAAACTGCCACCAACAGGCATTCGACAATATATATTAAAAACTTTAACATATTTTAATTAAATTATTAAATTAATTAAAAATTTGACTCATGTTTTAGTTAAAAATTTGATCCTCTGATTAAAAAATTTGACTTTTGGAAATTTAGCCTAGTGAAATGTATAACAGACAAACATTTGTGTACAAGGGTGTTCATCACAGCATTATTTGGAACACCCAAAAACTGGAAACAACATAAATATACTATAGTTGGGAATTGGTTACTAAAGTGAAAGGCTATTCATATAATAGATTACCTTACATGCATCAAAAATATCCAATTTGAAATAAAGATATACAAGCAAAGACAAAAAAATGTTAACAGTTGTTATCTCCCAGTGATGGGTTTCCAGGTGACTTCTACTTTTTCCCCCAGCTTTACTGAGATATAACTGACACATAACATTGTGTAAGTATAAGGTGCACAATATCTTGACTTGATACCTTTATGAAATGCAAAATGATTACCACTATCAAATTAGCTACCACCTCCAACCCATCACACAGTTACCATTTCTTCTTTGTGATGAGAACACTTAAGATCTTCTCTCTCAGCAATTTTATTTTACTCCCATTTGTATTTTCCAAATTTCCTTCAGTATACATCTTTACCTTAAAAAGGACTTTAAAATTCATTTGCAAGTAGTAACGGGGGGAGTTTGTTTTTTTAGTACAGTTCAGTACAAATGAAATTTAATGCCCTCTTTACAATGTATTTATAACTTCCAAATATTTGCACCTCTTTTCACTTCCCATATATATTAAAATATGGAAAGAGCCAAAACAACTGTCATTAAAGCTTCTCTTTCTTTCCAAATGAAAAGCCCCCAAGTAAGAGCACCGTAGCCTCAATTTACTACACATGTGTGTGTAACTTCATTATAATTAGTTCTTTTGAAGTTTATCTGTATTTGATCTGCCTCTTCACTATGCAGGTAGGAATACATCTTCCATCTTTATATTCCACCCATCTTCTCTCTTCATTTCCCCCTCCTGTTCTTCCTATGTTCTAGAGAGTGTGTACAATGCTTTGCTCTTCAGAGTCTTCATTATCGAAGGTGACATATAAAACTTAAATGCAAGCTTTATTTATGTTCGTAAAATCATTGGTTAAAATTTTTTTGTAACAATTTACAAACGACATCATGTAACCAACAACTGCAGTTCGGGGGTACTCTCCAACCTAACACAATCCTTTAAGAGCTCTCAGCCTTTTGAGCAGCAGCCCCAATACCACTTCAAGAACCAATACAGTCTACATCTCTCTGGGGAGCAGGGACAGAAATCAACAACCACACTCCCCGGAAATTTCCAAAGAGAAGGGCAAGGAGAGGTGCAGGTGATGGTATAGGTTAGGCACTTAGGCACACTTCACATAGACTAACCCACCAAATTAAAGGACAGAACACTCAAGCCAATTTTAAAAGCACTCAGTTCTGATGCAAATTAAATCAGGGCACGCTCCCTGTGACACCAGGGCCACCACAAAAGTTCTTGAGGGCATGTGTTGAGGGTTTTCCATCTTTCCTTTTCTCTCCACTGTCATCTTCTACTGCTTTTCTTGGCCCTCTCCTTTTCCCATTTCCTGTGTCCTTTGCCCAGCTCTGGCACTAAAGGCATTAACCACTGCCGGCCCGTGAATTAAGGCACCACTTGGTACTCAGACCTCTCCTCTTGCCAATGAAAGCATCTTTGCTTGGGTCCCTTGACGTGTAAAATTCCTGTGCTGTCGAGTCATCTCAAAAGCGTTTCCCCGCGCTGTACAGCTAAAGAGAACCTAGAAGTGACAAAGTACAGCAGGGGTTTAGGTAGAGGACCCCACCCGCTTCGCGGAAGAACACAAGTCTCAGGGGATGGAATGGCTGGAAGACCTGAGAACGCTGGGCAGTAGAACCGAGCCCCAACTAAGCAAACTCAGACGCGCAAGCGCGAGGTTCATAGCGCCTGCGCACAGAATCTGGCGAAAGTGGGGAGCAGAAAGGAGCTTTTGGGCCCAGCGCTCCCAGTGCTCCAGCTCCTCTTAGCTCCCAAGCCCCGCCTCCTCCAGCTGCTCGCAGTCCCAAACAACCGGGTGCGCCGCCGGCCCTCTCCGTCCATTGGCCCTTAGCCTTTTCCGTTTCCGCCCAGCCCTCCACAGCTCACCAATCAGCTTGAGCGTTTGAGTAAGGGGCCACCTCCGAGGCCGACGTTTCGGCTTCTCTGCCTCCCCCCGCTGCTGCCTCCGCTGCTGCCTCCTCCTTCCCCACCTCCTCCGTCAGGCAGGCGTCTGCGGGGGCCCGAGGGGCGGCGGCGGCGGCGGCGGCGGCGGCGGCGGCGGCGGCAGCGATATGGAGCCGGAGGCCGGCGGCCGAAGCAGTGCTCGCAGGCCCGGGGCTGGGCCCCCGAGCACTCCGCCGCCTCAGGAGCAAGAGCGGAAGCTGGAGCAGGAGAAGCTCTCTGGGGTGGTGAAGAGCGTCCACCGGCGGCTCCGCAAGAAGTACCGGGAAGGTAAACAGCGAGCTTGAGCGAGGGGGGAGGGGAGGCCTCATCCCCCCCAGCCCCTGTCACCTCTCCCCTCCCCCAAGGGGCCACCATTACAACCTGAAGGAGCCGCACGTCAGCCCCTGCCAGTGCCGCTCTCCCAGGCCCGGACGCCCCCTTCTTGGTCGAGTCCTCGGTCGGCGTCAGGCGTCTTCCCGCCCCCTTTTCTTTGAGGGCCCTTCAGGAGAGTTCCAGGGCTGTGGAGGAACTGAGTCCCCACCCCTTCCAATCCCCTATCCCCAGTCGGGGTGCTGAGATTGTTGTCACTACACACACAAACACACGCACTCTCCCAGAAAAGGTGGAGGTCGCTCGTCGCGAGAGGTGAGGGTAAAACACGAAGGCAGGTGAAAGCCATTTGTGAAAGACAGATTGAAAGAAGCCTGAGTTGCCACTCTCTCCCTTGCGCTTGACCAGCCTGTTTGATTTGCTGGCCCGGCCGACCCCTTGCCTGCGGGTTTAGCCAGGCAGTGCTGGAGCTTCCTCACATTGGTTTCGAGGGCTGCGAAGTCAGCAGGCCTTCTAGCTGACTGGACTTCACCTTGTTAAAGGGGGGAAAGGCGCCATCCATACCCCCCACCCGCCATTCTTCAAAACCTTGATCTTAGTGTTTATTTCGGTGGGGGAGGAAAAGATCTGGGGCAGGTTCTCAAAATACTGTTTAGCTTTGAATAGTCTGTGTAACCACCAAGCCTCCTAAGGACACAGATGCCAGTGAAGCTGGTCATCGCTGGGAACCTGTCCTATGGAAGATCTTAAGCAAAAGAAGAAGCCTTTACTAGCTTTTGCTTCTACCTGAGGAGCGTTTATAGTTGGGGTCTACAGTTATCCTTGGTGTTTTTAAATATGGGCTTCTTTACAGAGCTATTTTATAGGTCACTTGACATTGAAAATTCCCATTTTTTCACACAGGAGAAATTTCTTGAGTATTAAAATGAGGGATAACCTTTTTCTTGCTCTCACTTTAGCTTAATTGCAAACTGAAAAGTAAGCAGTCGTCTAGTGTGAGTCTTAACAGTGAGTTAAATTTACGGTTAGAAGCAAAATTCTGACAGTGACATGTAACATGTTACTTTTGATTTACACTTTTCAATTACTCTAGAAGATTAGAAAAATGTATCTTTTGTTCCTTTGAATGTAGTTGATGTGTTTCATTTTTCAAACTTTAAATTCAAAGTTTTCCTCCCTTGGCAACTCAAGCCTAGCTTTTTAAATAGCTGCTTAAATAGTCATCCTCAAAGATGGCCTGTAGTTATTGTTTAATAGGTAACAATAGAGACTTATCAGGCATAGTTAAGATGTTGACATTTTTTTTTTAAAGAACGCTTTAACCCCCAACCCACAATTTATTCAATAAAATGAGTAGTTGTCATGGCAACCATTGCATCATTCTTGATATTCAGAGAGTTTACTTACATAATGGCATTCACTGTAGATTGGAGAAATCCACTGGAGAAATGAAGAAATAAATGGACACAATTTCCTGTAATTTATCATGCTGTTTCATGCAACTCTAAGCAAGTACATCTTTTTAAAGAAAAAGCTGAGTAGCATATAATTGTTTCCATTTTTACCTTCTTATAATAATACTATTAATTTATTCATAAATGAATAGGTTCCACTTAAATCAACACACTACTAACGTGTCATCATGTCTTCAAGTGCTGTTTATACTCGATTAGTTCACACATGTTGAAACATGTCTTTAAACTTGAATATTAACCAAGGGAACTTTTGTTTATAATGAGACTTGGTAGTTGGAAGTTACCAGAGCTAGAATAGATACATGTGGTTCATAAATGAATGATCTAGTGTGCTTCTGGGCAGGTAAAGTCCTGGCAGTCTGTAGACATTTAAGTGAGACTGTTCTTTAGGCATTTTAATGCCCCGAATTCTATCAATGATCTGGATTTCTGTAGGCGTTATTCCAGTGATACACAAAGTCCTATCAGTAAATTAGCAAAGTAAGAGATCCTAATGAGCATGCCCTTCCTACATTTATTTCTGACATGTAGGTCAAATCTTAGTTGTGATTGGACAGAAATCTGTGAAAAGGTGAAAAGGCCATCTGTGAAAAAGTCAAATTGTGTACATAATCCCAAGGAGATAATTTTTAGTGTTTTTCTTTGAGGTTTTAGTATTGTTATGATACTGGTGGCCCACAGTCTGCAAACATGTAAGTTCATTTGCAAGTCACCCGTGGTCATAAAATAATGATGTAAATGGAGCTTAGGTGCTAGGTCAGGTTATACAGGTCTATTTAAACAGTAACTGTAAGACCATCAATGATAAAACTACACACCTTTTATAACAATATTCTTATCAGAAAATGCAGTGAAAATCCCAGCTTAGAATCTTGGAATGTTAGACTAGAAGGAGCTTTAGCATTTGTCATTGATCAGTAGACTGATCAGTAGACTCATCTGGGTGCCATTTGGAAAATTCCTGTCTTCTACTTGAGTATATAGTTTCAGAATCCTTCTCACTGGGGCCTGGAAATTTGTTTTTGGAATGGGGATTTAAACTAGTTTGTTCCTTTTAAACGTGAGTGTGCCAAATCCCAAAAATATTGAAACAAACTTCCTTGAAGTTTGGATAGTTCATCATTAGCACTGTACATATTTTATGGGAATAATAGTTTTTTCTTCCCAATTGCACACCTGATGGTGACTCCGCATGTTGGTGGAATGGAGGGAAAATGGGAAGCAGGAATTTGTGTTAGGTAAAAAGATGCAAATTGATGACAATGGCGTAATCCATGGGATAGGTATGATTAGCTGAGTTGGGACTATATGAGGTATGGGTTTTTGGGTGAGAAATGGCAGGAAAGGAAATAAATTAGGGTAGAATGAAGAAGGAGGCAAAATGTTCACTGGATACTAAGGACAGGAGTGAGCACTGGATAACGAGTATAGGGTTAGATAATGTGGTTTTCCCTTCCCTTATATCTGGTACTGAAATTGAAAATGAAGCAGGAATAACAATGAAAATAAGACTTTCCTGCTGTGGTAGAAAAAGATTTCTCTCCATCCTTTCCAATCCATTTGTCCAACTAATGCTTGTTGATGGGGATGAGCAGGCTTGGGGTTGGGGGGGGTAGTGGATAGAATGGTAAAGACTAGCTGATGGATTTAGTGCACTCTTTCTTTTACCACTTTTCCCCCTCTCCATTTACTGCCTGTTCTCTGTCACCACTTAGAGATCCTTTACCAATTTGTATAAAGTGAGAATCAGAGATAATGGTCAGCGTTATAGGCAGTGCTGATATCTTAAGTAGTTACCAAGAGGAAATGGTAGGGAAATGTCTAGCAGTGGTGAGAAGAGGTGTTTGTAGTGTCAGCCATTTATAGCTAAGGGACAGTCTTTTAGATTTGAGTTTATATAAATGGCAACATGCTTGCAGATATAGGTGTTTTCTGCCTTTGCTATCCAGAACTTTAAAAGTAACACCACCGTGTAAGCCAGAAATATTTTAAATGTATCGTAAGAGTTACAGACAGCTTTTTAATGGTAGTTTTGCTTTCCAAACAGGGACTTCATTGTTTAATCCAATGTGCCTGATGAGTACATATCTAGTTGAGAACTGAAGTAGAGCCTAGTGTATTTTCAGTTGTCTTTGTTTTTTTTTTTTTTTTCCGTAATCCTAGTCACATAATCCTGTTCTTAAAATGATTATTATGCTTGGCATCTATTTTTCCAAATTTAAAGTATTCATGTAAAAATTCTGAGAAAATATAAAGGCTGCAGTTGTTAGAAATAAAAGTGTGATTTCCATTCCATTTAGTTTTGATTTTTTAACCCATCTGTGAATGTCTTTAGTAAATTTCATCAGTTTATTCACTCTGAATTTACTTATTCTGAGTGCCAGAACAAGTTAAACCAGTTCATCACACAAACCCATGCAGCTTATAAGTTAAAATAAAAATGCGTAATAACCTGTTAACAGTGATAGTCTCAAGGTCATGGGATTATGGGTGATCTTTATTGTAGTTTCTTCTATTAAAATCAATGTTAGTAATAGCAATGATGGTATTATAAAAGCAGTTAAAACAGATTACTGATACTGAAGCACAAAAGGAGAACACAGGATATGTTGGTTCTGTAGACTAAGTCCAGAAAAAAATATGTTTCAGAGATAAACAGTTGTGAGCAGTATATTAAGAGGCAACTACTAAATAGTCTAGTTGAGATGTTTAATTCTTATTGATTACTCAAATTATTCATAGTTTGAGACAAAGGGTGAGCAAGAATAGCAGTTTAGGATAGGCTGAAAAATACGTTTGTGACTGTTACTCTTTAGCAAACACCTCAAACAAAAGAATCGGCAGGGAGGGAAAAAACTGTTGAATTAGAAATAATTTTAAACTAATACCAAAAGGTCTAAAAATGAAAGAATTAATGTAATGTTAGTGTTTTTCCTGAAATAAAGTTTTGAAATTGTTTTTAAAACTAGGATAACAAACTTTTTAATTGAAATTTCCTAATTTTTTTTCCTTATGGCCTTCAACACTACTTCAAAATATTAACCAACTCCATGACCCCAGGAAACTTAAAACAGGTTTTCTTTTTTTTTTAGTTTTTTTAAAGTGAGGTTTTACTCTGTTTTCTTTACATTTTTTTTGAAGTCACGCTCATTCTGATATAGAATCGGATATAGAAAGGGCTGCTTTGTGATGGATTCTGTATTTATTCAGCAAAGTAAGTAAGGTGAAGGCTATCCACAGAAGGGCTTTGTTAACTGCATAAGGAGAGTTGGAACTGCCATTCTAGCAGGGAGAAAAAGTGAAGGGTTTAATAATGAGTAACACTAAAAGAGAACATTGACTAATAAACAGTCATCTCAGTGAGAGGCACATAGTGTATTAGCTATTTGATTTTGTTATTTTTAGTCATCTTTGTAGTAAGGTGTTTTTTTAGGTTTTGTTTTTTTAACATTTCAAAAGGTATAGTAAAAATTAAGTAGATCCTCTTGATTGGTGTAGATCCTTTTGACCGTTTTGTGGGGGAACAACAATAACAAATGTAGTGGATCTTGGTTCCACATCATTATCATCTGTGGAACTTTGTGGAACATAGGCATATGTATTTAAAAGGTCCACAGGTTATATAAGGGACAGAGGAGTTAAGGAACACTGAGCTGAAGTACTAGAGATTAGAGTAAGAAGGAACCTGGAAGAAAGGAGATCACTTGGGAGACCTTAACACTAATCTGATTTAGAGTTAATGATAGTATCAATAACAACAGTGATCATGAAAATAGAGAAAGATACACCAAAGACTTTTTGAAGGTCAGGGTGAGTTTCAGTGAAAGTAAGGGGGAAGAGTCAGGGATGATGTCAAGGTTTGTTGTCTGGGAAAATATAAGTACCCATTTTCGTCCATTTTGGAAACGTGTGTGTTGGGATGGGAGCAGGGAGAACAGAGTAAACAGACAGGTTGGTTTGTCGTAGGGATAGTGTAATTGTTTAGTTTGGAATATATCTTTTGGAAGTGTAGGATTGGAAGCCGTGTCTGTGGAAGTTGAAGTTTGAGGCCAAATGAACTGCCCTGTATTGTGATGATAATGTATAATTGAGTACAGCTTCTTGGAAAACACCCGTAGTGTCCAGTTTTACATTAGTGCCCCTCTTTCAGTCTTATGCTCCCATACCGCAATTGTGCTTGCCTTTATTATATTTATCACTTACCAGTTCATTTACCTGTCTTTCCCCCTAAATTTAGTTTCTTGAGTAGGACTCTGCCTTTTGTTTTTATATCCCTAGTATATAGCATCACGCCTTATAAATTTAAGACACACAAAAAAAGAAAGAAGCTAATACAAATATTTCCAGATAGTTGAGGTTAATCTTTTTATATTCATTCGTATTTTTAAATTATACATTTTGGGTACAGTTTTTCTGTAAAGAATTTATGGTCATGGCTTCTTATATTGAATAGTTAGATTAATTTTAGTCTTAAAAATGGTTGAAATTATCAATATAAACATCATACTGTTTTTCTATAAATAAAACAGTAAATAGTGGAGAATGTAGATATTGCAAAGTGCCTTGTCCTTAACATTTGGTACATGTTTGTTGAATCATCTTGCCTTATTTTACTGTATAGTATGAATTTCTTTTCTTTCTTATCTGTACTCCTCTTTCCCTACCCATTGGTTCCTACATACCAGTGTTAGCCAAAGATTTAAAAAAAAAAAAAAAGAAGTTTTGTCCACAGAAAAATGAAAACTAATAAGGATATTGAATTGTGTGTCTTTGTGTGTTAGTATTAGAAGATGGTAATAATTTTGTGTAAGAGTGTATATTTACCTATATTTATATACTGTAATTTCAGATATAAAAATTTTACAGCCCCAATATCAATCTCCTAAATTTTGGGAGTGAAATTTGTACTAGTTGCAAAATGCAAACGTCTGAGAACCACTGATATAAACTGTACTAATTTACTGTGCTCTAGGTGTACGTATATTGATGCCCATTGCAAGGGTTATTTTAGAATAGATGGCTATCACCATGCCTTTAGTGGGGCATCTGAATATCCCCTTCTCTCATTTATAAAGAAATTTCTCTACGTAATATAGAAATTCTTAGTCCCATTTATACAGAAATTAATTCTCAGAAGATTGTTCATAAGTCCTTTGTTTACACTAAGCAAGTGATCTCTGTGGTTGTAAACGTATCAGTAAAGTTGTTTCATAAGGGAATAACAGATGTTGGTGCCATTGATTCTGACTTTTCTTAATTCTTTCCATCTCATGTATAGGATATATTCAGAGTTTTACATTTTGAATTTACTATTTTTATCATAAACATGTTTATAAAAAGAGAATGCTCCAAACACAAGATAGGCTAAAGATAGGCTAAGTTGTGTTTGTACATACTGAATTTCATCCATGCAGTATTTTGTTTTTTAATTAAATTGGACTCTTCAGGATGCCCCAAGCCTCACTGATCTGTATATTATTTCAAGAGACATTTGAGTTTACAATCTTACCATAGACCTGTGGTTTTGAGCCATCACTGCACAGTGGCTTCATCTGGGGGGCATTAAAATAAATAACCAGTTCCCGCTCCTGATCAATTAAATGAAACTTCTGGGTGATTCCAGTGTGCAGCCAAAGTTGAAACCATTGCCAGAAATCTAACAATTAATGCAGTTGCAGAGACTAAATAACTGCATTTGACTGACAAAAGACCATTTGTTTGTGGCAAGTAGAGTCAGTGTACTTTGTTCTGGTGCACAGCTTTGTTTCTATCTGTGAATGTTCATAAATTAAAAGCTTGTAAAGAGAAGCAAGGTGGTATGGTGGTTAGAAGCATGGACTTTGGCAGTTGACTGCTAAATTTGATGTGTACCCTTGAGAAGTTTACTTAATCTCTCTGTGCTTCACTTTCCTTATCTGTAAAGTAAAATATCTGCCTCAATGGGTTGGTATTAGAATTAAATGAGTTCATATTTGTGAAGTACTTGAAACAGTATTTGCAACATAGGAAGCATTAAATTTGTTAAATACGTGGTTTAAGAAATAATAGAGGTATATCATTAGCTATACTGCCTGGTTGCATTTAAGGCTTATAACATTGAAGATTGGCTGCTTCCTGGAATTTCTCCCGAGACTGCTTTGTAGTCTCTGTCTTCTTCAGTATTAGAATGGCTGTAACAGTTTTTTTTGCCCCCACCCCACCCCCGGCCTTTGCTTCTTATGTCTGTTTTTATAAGAAAGGTCTGACCTTCATAGTACATTGCAATATTGGGTTTTTTCCCTCTTGAGAGAAATGACTAGTCACGGCATGTTAAGTATAAGATGCAGGTTTTCAGGTGTTCCTGTGTTTGAATCAGGAGCTGCTTGTACACCACACACCTTGGATGTTTTGTTTCCCTTTAGGTGTGTCACTGTATCAGGTACACAGGGATGCTGAGAAGCCTGGTTTAACTGTATTTGTGAGATGGTCTGGTCCTGAACACTTTGTTTTAATGCCATAGAATGGCTGGTGAACTTGTTTCCACTTGGTCATGAGTTTATCTGCTTACCTCATATTAGAGGAAATGATCTTTAAAGGTTCTTGAAATGTGAATTTGATAATGTGGTCATCTATAGGTAATGTATCTTACTGCCCATATTTGATAATATACCTAAGTAAAAATTAAGTAAATTTTTAGTTATGAATTTCTACAAGTTCAAGATTTGTGATACTCAAAGTAAATCAGTTTTCGTTTTTTTTAGAGAAGTTGATGACCCTCAAATTTAATGAAATACAATTTTTTTTATTTTGTAACTTTTACTGTGCTCATGGCACATAATTTTTTTAAATAAAATTTATGGAGGTATAATTTATGTACAATAAACTGAACCCATTTAAAGTATATAATTCAATGGGTTTTGACAGCTGTATACACATGTGAAGCATTACTACATTCAAGATACAGAACATTTCTATTATTTCCCAGACTTCCTCATGCTCCTTTGTGGTCACTCTTCTCTCACTCTGTCCACTGATCCTTTCTCACTATAAATTTGTCCTCTTTTTTTTAGTGTTTTGTGAATATGGAATCATGTGATTTTTTTTGTATTGTATACCATGTAAGAACCACAGTAGTGCAGTGTTGATCTTTGGTATCATGACTCACAAGGGTAAATAACTAAGAATAATGACATGCTATTCTTATCTAAAATTGGCCTCAGATTTACACTTAACAAAATTTCTTATCTTCTGTGCTTTATCTTTTTAAAGTGAGAACTATGAGTTATTGAGAAAATATTATTTCTAACATACTTATAAACATCAGATGGTCCTGGCGTGTAAAAATGCATGCACTTTAGCACTATCATTTTTTTTCACATAAAAACAGCTCATCTATTTAAATAGTGTTGTTACCAATAATTTCTCCTTAAGCATATAGCTTTTCCTAAAAGATATACGTACTGCTGGTTTTTTTTTCTCTTTCAGTAGAAAATGCCATTTGAATTTTGTTTTTTCAGATTTTTATTTAGATATATGTGTTGTTATCAACAAACTTAATGGATACGACTGCACTTCCAGGTGCAGGTTTTTCTTTTGACAGTAACATAAAGTAAAAAACATATATATCAAAATAAAATAGTGGAGCTTCCAGAAAATTGACTTTGAATCATTGTTTTTCTAAGCCTCTTGTAACTCTTATTTTGAGAACACTATTTTGAAGTATTCAAATTTTACTTCTTTTTCATCACTATTATCCATTGACAGTTGTCAACTGTAGTTTGAATTTTACTCTAGCACCAAATTTAATTTATAATTTTGGTGTTTGTGTATTTTTTGAGCATAGCAAAAATGTAAAACATTTCTTACGCCATTAATGGGGCACTGTTGACTGACTCCTATAGCTTATATAAGTTATGAATCAAAGTAGTCTTTGCCTTTCAATTTGTACTTTCTAATGGGAAAATTACCATTTTATGGTTTTAATAGACAATATACAGGAACAAGTGACAAAGTACTATATGGATTGCAGATACATATAGGTAGGAATTGTAAGATGATCAAGTAAGAAGCAGATAAACCCTTTTGAATATGTGAATCAATTATGGTTTGAAGGAAAGAAATTTGCTTATAACAGATGGCAGGAGAGAGGTTAATTCAAAAAGGAAGAATAGTATCAACTTCAATAGGGGATTCCATTGGTTCACTTGTGTTTGGACCTGTTCTTGAGGTTATTTAGAAGAGCAAAGATGAATAACTCCTTAACTCCATTATACTTGGTTCTTAAGAGACAGTTGCACTCAAAGTAATAATATCTTAAACTAATCACAAAATTATTAAAAATGGAACTTTCTTTTTTTCCTTACATCTTGATGACTTACTTATTTTATAACTGGCGTTTTGTATCTTTTGACCCCTTTCACCCATTTCTCCCACACCCCACCCCACACTCCTAGCGACCACCAGTCTGCTCTCTATATCTATGAGCTTGTTTTTTGTTTTTGTTTTAGATTCCATGGAACTCTGTCTTTTGAATTAATGAATTAATGTGCTGGTAATTTTTTCCTACTTAGTTGTTACTGTCTTTTCGTAGGAAGTAGTAGCTCATATTTTTCTCTTTTAGTTGTCACATAAAATGTTTGTAGAGGTGAATTTAGTCAATAATTATGATATTGTCTATATATTAGGACCAGTCTTCAAAATAACTTGGTTCATTGATTTCTGTTATTGAACTTAGTTTGACAACTTAATTGGCATCAGTTCTGTTTTAAATTATTAATTAGTTTTTTTAAATTACTGTTTTAAAAATTTAAATATAAGAATATAATAAATAGGGGCGCCTGGGTGGCTCAGTCGTTGAGCGTCTGCCTTCGGCTCAGGGCGTGACCCCGGGGTCCTGGGATCAAGCCCCACATCAGGCTCCTCCACTGGGAGCCTACTTCTTCCTCTCCCACTCCCCCTGCTTGTGTTCCTTCTCTCACTGGCTGTCTCTCTCTCTGTCAAATAAGTAAATAAAATCTTTAAAAAAAAATATATATATATATATATAATAAATAGAAGTCATGTTAACTTAGTTCTAGAATCTTACTCCGCAAATTGATGACTTTATCTTTTAGACTAAGCAGAGCTTTAACTTGATCTTTAAAACTATGTATTTGAACGAATGATTACTGATTTCTTCTCTGTATTTATTATTTTAGTTTGACTATAAAATGTTCACTATTAATTTCAAGTTAGGCTGGAGGGCATATATTTTTTATTGTGCTTTCTAAAAATAATTTTTGAATTCTCTGTATTTGGGCAAAATGAAATGTATGTATTGGAGATTTACCTCCCCCCCTTCCTCTTCTTTCTTTCTCTTTCTCTCTTTTTTTAAAAGATACATTCAGACTTTTAGAGGATGTGTATAAGAAGTGGGCAAGAAAATAGATATTGATTACAATGATTTTGAGTCATCACATGCCAATATCATTGTAAAATCATTATCTGACTAATTACTAAATACTTAAGCATTTCTGGTTCTGTTGACTAGATCTTTGATGCAGGTCTCAGGAAGTTCTTAGTTCCTGATTTGCTCTTTGGTAATGAAAAAGTATTAAGTAAGACAATTTTTTAAATGTTGGTTGACCTAATTACTAAATGATAACTAAAAATTCTTAGAATCAAGTTTTAACATATTTTTTGTGAATGCATTTTGACCAAGTTAGCAGAAGGATTTTGATTATGTATACTGGGCACTGTTCAACCTTAACTGGTTTTGGCTTTTAGAACCCAAATCATAAATTATTTTGAAAATACTTTGCTTAAAGGATAAATACCACTACTTTGAATACTGTAAAAACAGAGAATGGAAAAAAAAACCTGAATTTGCCCATTCTATTTTTGTTTATTAACTTTATTTAAAAAATAATAAGCTTTCCAAGGGTATTCTAGAAAGTGGAATTTTTTCATAACTGGAGGCTGTGTTTTTGGTTCACCTTTGTAATCACCATTTAACATAGTGTATTCTTAGCAGACAGGGTTTGATACATTCTTGTTGTATATAATTTAAAAATTCAGAGTCCAGGTTGCATTACATAGGACATAGGAAACAGAGGTTCATATCTTACAGCATCCACCACATTTTATGACATATCTTCTTCCCTTTCTTTGATATCAGTGAGAGTTCATTAACTTTGTTATTCTAGGTAGCGTTTGACATAGAGTATTTTTTTTTCCAGCCAATCCACTGAAAGAATGAAAAATACAATTGCATTGTTTAGGCTCGATTATATATAAGTGTACTACACTTTACTAATCACACATTGGTTTCAGTATCAGCATACTTGGAGAGAATTTGGAGACTTAAATGTTAGCAAAGACATTAAGTTGGAAGTTTTCTGCAAACAGTTTGAATTAAATAGGCTTTACAGACAAAATTTGGATCCTTTTCTCAAAACTTCAGTGGAGCAGATAGTAAGCTTTAAAACTCTACAAGAAATTGATAGTATGTACACAGACTTTGTTGAATGTGAAAAACCGTAGGTCTTAAAAGCTGAAGGGCAGTAGGTTTCTGTATATACAGTTGTCTTTGTATAATTACAGTTGCCTTTGCAACTCCAGTTAATTCAAGAGTAAATTGAATTTCACAGTATACAGTGATATAGAGTTTTAGTAGATGCGTTTGGTGCCCCCACATAACTTACCCTTGGTCTTCAGCTGTGGTGGACAAACACTGTGAGCTCAGAGGCACCCAGGCCTAACAAAGTCACACTTTAAATGAGTGCTGCTTTCTTTTCTGCTTTCCACTATTCTTCAACACTGCTGGAGCCCACTAAGGATGTTCCCTTATTCAATGTCTAAGTGCAAACTAGAAGTACAGGTTCTCAACAACTCTCAGTTAATTGGGGGTTGTAGCTGATACATAAAATGTCCCAGCCTCCTGTCTTTTAGGTGCTCAATTCCAGAGGCATTTGTATGCTTCTCTTGCCTACAGCAGCAAACTCAATAGTGCACCTTTGTATTAGCATTTTTTCCTGCCTTGGCTTATTCTCCCCACTCCTTCACTCCTATTTCCTAGGATTCTGTCCTAAATAAACTACTTATACCCAGTTCTTTGTCTTAGTTGTATCTTCTGTAGAATCTAAGCTAAAAAGTCTTACGGAAAGGAAATCTGTTTAATTTTGTTAAACATAGCTTTTCCCAAATATATTTGGCCATACAGCTTTTGTTTGATTGATTCTTATTACCAACAAATGTAGTAATTTTACGTTTTTATTTTACATATTATATAGGACAGTGAAACTTAGAAGTTCAAACAAAAGGCCTTTTAGAATTGAAGACATCCATCTTAATAAAAGATAAAGCACCTTTAAAATGGTACTATACCTTAATGAACCATTTGATATCAAGTCTGATGAATAGTCAGGAAGAGTGTTAGGAACCGTCATAGGTTTATTAATGTATCATTAATCAAAATATTTTTTTCAAAGACTTTACTTCCTGTAGTTCTATTTAGAGAGTTGGTAAATAACTACATCTGAAAGATGTTGCTAAAACTGAGGAGTTTTTCTTTGAGAATTTAGGAAATATGTTTGCCTGCTTGTTTTAGTGGACGGTTATTGCAGTCCACTATATAACAAATTGAGAGCTTTGTCATGACACAGATATTACTGGTTAATGAAAATATTGTTGTGTAAATACATAACCCCCCAAAAGAGAACCCTTCATCCGTTTTGGGTTTACAGTCGGTATTCAGGCCAAGATTGAGACTGTGATATATACTCATTTTAACACTGTGTGAGGTCATGTATGTACCTTTATTGCTCTTTCTTAATTTTTATTTATTTTATTTATTTATTTATTTATTTATTTATTTATTTATTTATTTATTTGACAGAGATAGAGACAGCCAGCGAGAGAGGGAACACAAGCAGGGGGAGTGGGAGAGGAAGAAGCAGGCCCATAGCGGAGGAGCCTGATGTGGGGCTCCATCCCATAACGCCAGGATCACGCCCTGAGCTGAAGGCAGGCGCTTAACCGCTGTGCCACCCAGGCGCCCCTGCTCTTTCTTAATTTAGTCAGACTAAAGGGCTAGTATTTTTCAGCTCAGTCTTTATTGGACTCTGTGCTTACAATAATAAGGTTTTTCAAATTTTGAATAAGTAGGTCTTGATACATTTGAACTGTTGGAATTCTTTTTCTATGTTTAAAAAAAAAAAACACACACCTCTTAAATGCTAGAATCTAATAGTCTCACCTGGGGAGAGAATTTGAGTATAATTGTTTATCATCTTCAAATTTGACTGTCTTATGTTTTTAAGTTTATTCTGTCACCAGACAGTTGCCTACATTTGAACATAAGGCAAGAAAACCAATTTTATGACTAAGGACGTTGAGTGAAGCTACCATGATAATTTTTGTTTACCCTTTTTTCAATTCTTTTACCCTTACAATTCTGTTAATGTCATTTATTTGGCCATAGCATTCTCATTCCATTCTTTATTAGAACGCACATTGCTCTTTCAGATTTCATAGTAAAAGTGGTGACTGATTCAGTGTTTTTATAAAGGTGATGGCCAGATAATATAGTTCTCTTATAATTTTTATTCAGAACATTTTATAAAGACTTAAAACTTTGGAGAGGCTTCCAGGGTAATTTCTCTAGCAACGTTTTTGCCCTTGGATTATAATTTTTTGAAGTACAGTATGCTGAGACCACATCCAAGTGAGTTAATAAAAATATTTAGCTTGCTTGCTAATTTATGTTGCCATCTCACCTATCAGCCCCTTTTTAATATAGGAAACTGTCTGTAGAGGTCCAAGAAAATAACAGGCAAGAAGCAGGCTTCAGTAACTTCACTCTGTGCGCAAGGTCATATTGCCCAAGGGTAGCAGGATAATTAATGCTTGAATGCCCAGCCATAATTGTTCCCTACCTGTGTGTTTTTGGTTTATAAACTGATAACTCATACTTATGTCTACTTATGTTTATTAGTTTCATTCAGCTTCACAAATCCATCTGTTTAAAATGGTGAAATTTATTTGATTATCAAATTGTCATAGTTAAAATGCATCATTTATATAAAGGAGCTTTTAAAATTAAAAAGCTTAAGCTTCATGAAATTTGATTTCATGATTTTGCTTTTCTCATTTTTAAGTAATTTTAGGTTATGCAGAAATAAACTTTTAAAAGCCTGAGACATTTTTAAGTGAAGTTAACATAATTCATTTTTTTCCCTTGTTTTTAGTGGGAGATTTTGATAAGATCTGGCGAGAACATTGTGAGGATGAGGAAACACTTTGTGAATATGCTGTTGCAATGAAAAATTTGGCAGATAACCATTGGGCAAAAACTTGTGAGGGCGAAGGTCGTATTGAATGGTGTTGTAGGTGAGTGTTTTTATGAACTAACATTTTTGGTTTCTAATGTATTGTTTAAACTCTTAAATCCAAGTAATGCTTTGTGTAATTCACTGTACCAAAATAGGACTGTTTTAAAACAGATTATGTCTTTTAAATAACTTCTCCCCCTTGCCTCACTTTCCCTAGGTTTATATCATTCATCTCTTATTAATCAAAATGTTTTTCTTGGACATAACTTTAAATTTTGTTTCAGCTTTTTAAAAGTATAACTTTAAAAATAAATAAAAGTATAGCTTTTAATGCATTTAATATACTTAAATACCAATGCATTTAAAATATGAGTTTTAACACTTAACTCTTCATTAATAAATTATAGTATAGAAATTTCTTTTCGTAATTATCCTTATTTGGATTTCAAGTAAAAGTGAATATGTTTCTATAATGTAAAATTTGAAAACATCTCAAAAGTGTTAAAATCCTGAATTTTGGATGTTTAACTGAGATTATTGCAGCATTTAAATTTATTTTGGATAATGTTTATATTATAGTATAAATTCATAGTATAAATTCTAATATTTAAAATATCAGAAAATGACATACTGCTGGTCAATTCTTTCAAGGTGTAAAATGAGAAGAATGAATATGTATATTGATTGAATTTAAAAATGAATTCTCGGGGGTATCTGGGTGGCTCAGTCCCTTAAGCAACTGACTTTTGTATGGCTTAGGCGGTGACCTCGTGGTTGTGAGATAGAGCCCAGGGCATGGAGTCGGCTTAGGATTCTCTCTCTCCTTCTCCCTCTGCCCCTCCTCTCTCTCTCATTCTCTCTTCCTCTAAAAAAAAAAAAGTAAATAAAAAATTAATAAAAATGAATTTCCAGAGAACAAAGTATTATCTTTCTGTGTGGACAATAAATTTATGATAACTTCTGGTTTATATTTCATTGTAGTTATTTTATCTAAAATTTCTGTTTTAATATCATTCAAAAGTTATGTAATGCATATTTTACTCATTCAACAAATAATCCAGAGGTTATTTAGTTATTTTATTCATTTAATAAATAATTTTTAATGATTGTCTACTGTGTACTAGTCAAATCATAGGCACTGGGAGTACAGTAATCAACCAAACAAAATCCTTGCTCTCTTGGAGCTTACATGCTAGTGGGGGTAGAAGCAAGAAACAATATAAAAGTTAAATATATGCTAGGTCAGATATAGAAAGTGCCCTGAGAAAAATGAAGCAAGGAAAAATAAAACAATTTTAAGTAGGGTAGATGGGGTAGGCCTCACTGAATTGATATGTGTAAAAAAACAGGAGAGAAGTGAGAGAAGAAGCCTAAGAAGTCCAAAGGCCTTGAGGTACAGACTATGCTGGGATATTTCTGAAACAGTAAGGAAACCAGTGTGGCTACAGCAAAATGTGAGGGAAAGAAGAGTGATAGAGAATAAGATAATGAACAGCTAGATTTTGTAGGGTCTTGGAAACCATTGTAAAGACATTGGCTTTTATTCTGTGTGAATGAGTCATTGGATGTTTTAAGAAGAAGATTAACAGGATTTTATTAACCTTTTATAATGTGTCAAGAATTCTTAAGAATTAATTGCTGTGTTAAGATAGACTATAGGAAGGGGAGGTTGTAAGTAAGGAAACCAGTTAGGAAGCTAATGTAATAATTGAGGTATAAAGTTACAGGGAAACAATTTTTTTGGAGATTGAGAAAGTGAATGGACAGAATATTAGTATAATAAGATTAATGCTCAAATGAGTGTAATGACTAGAGAGGGGAAGGGAAATGATGGTATGTATATTGTGATTATAATGATATGTAAATATGAGTTAGATGAGAGGGAGTGAAAAGGTGGTATCACCCACCAAAGAATTGTGGACCCCAAGAATTGTGGAGTTGGAGAACTAAAGAAAGGAGCCAGAATAGTAGGAAATAGGATGCTTGGAATTAAAATGTTTGGTGTTTTTTGTTTGGTTCTAGAGAGAAAATGGTATAAATCTGACTTACACAAGATATACATTTTCTCCTTCAAGCTAGGAAACGCAAAATGAGATATACTACTGAACCGAATATTTCTCTTAAAACACAGAGTAATAATGTAATCCAGTCAGGAAATCAGCACATCACTATTTAAGACCACCATTCTTGGCTTTTACTAACACTGCTTTAAAATCAGTATTCACATACACCAGGCAAGCTCTCAGACTTTATTTCTTAAATAGACTTTGATAGGTGGCATTCTCCTAGGAGCATTTGCTTGTATCTTCCTTGAATAATGACTCTGCATCACACTTCACTCTTTTTTCCTTAGATTTGTGGTTTTTATCAATAGTTATTGCATCTACATGTGTCCTGAAAGAGGTCGTTTTTAGGTCAAACTGCTGAAAAGGAACATTCATAAGAATTTAGGTCAAACTGCTGAAAAAGAGCAGTAGCAAAATATTGTAAACTAATCTTACTATGGGAAGTAATCCACGAGGAGTTTTATAATGTCTTAAAACTAGCTTGAGGGAAAAGGCTTCAAAACAATATTGAATTTTGAAATTTGATTTATATATAATTTTAACTTGTGTTATATATAATTCCTTTCTCTGTTGATAATTCTAAGAAAGCAGTGGTAATTTAAAAGCTAAAGTGGGCTTTAAAAAGGGTTTGACGGAACTTCTTTCCAGTTAATTATACTTAAAACTTTATAGAAATTTGGTTTTTGAGATAAGGCTTACTGACATTACCCTTCTAAGATTTTATTGGCTGTTTAGCTTGAAGAATTCTACATATGATTTCCTTCAAAAAATAATAAAATTTGATTTATAGTATGAAATACTAAAAACTAGAAACAAAACACAACACAAAGGTATAGTCGTATGTTTAATAAAAGAATTTGCTTTTTCTAAGTCTTTGTACATACAGAGAAACACATTGTTTCCTGAACCATTTGCAAGTAAATTGCAGATAGCATCACATTTCATCCCCACACATCTCCTAAGAATAAGGACATTCTTGTGCATAACCACAGTACCATCATCATGTTAAGATAATTAACAGTAATTTCCTCATTTCCTAAAATTTTTTTTCAAAAATTCAGTTTTTTTTTTATTGTCCCCAAAGTGTCCTTATAATTTCTTTTTCTAAATCCAGTCAGGGCTCATGCATGGAATTTGGTGGTTACATTTCTTTAGGTTCTTTTTTTTTTTTTTTTTTAAGATTTTATTTATTTATTTGACAGAGACAGAGACAGCCAGCGTGAGAGGGAACACAAGCAGGGGGAGTGGGAGAGGAAGAAGCAGGCTCATAGCAGAGGAGCCTGATGTGGGGCTCGATCCCATAACGCCGGGAACACGCCCTGAGCCGAAGGCAGACGCTCAACCGCTGTGCCACCCAGGCGCCCCACATTTCTTTAGGTTCTTGTTTTTGTTTTCCATAACATTGAGTTTTTAGAGCAATGTCAGTTTATTTGTAAAATATCCCACATTCTCTGTTTTGTGGTTCTTGATTTCAAGATGGTTGATAGTCCTGTTCAAAATATCTGTATATCCTTCCTGATTTTTTTTTCTTTTGTCTTCTTGTTCCATCAGTTACCAAGAGAGATATTTTCAAGATACCATTTTTTCTCAATTTTTATATAAATTTTTAGCTTATCTTTCAGAGATTTAAATTTTCTTTTGAAGTTCTATTCAGTTAACCTTTTCCTGAATTAAAAAGAATTACAATAATTATTTTAAAGTCCTTGTCTGCTTATTCCAATACATGTTTTATCTAGAGCTGCTTCTTTTGGCTGTTTTTTCTTTTGGTTATTATGGATCATTTTCCTGCTTCGTTATGTCTGATAATTTTTAAAAAATATATATATACTAACATTGTGTTTAGAAGAGACTGGCATAAATATTAGTTTTCCCTAGAGAGGCCATGCTTTTTTTTCCCCCCTCTTTGACAAGCTGCTGGGATGAGAGACTGACACTTTGATCCATCAGGGGTTAAACTGAGTTGAAGCTGGATTTCATAGTTTCATTTCACCTCTGGCTTCAAATGCTTTGAGGGTGAGTCCTGTTTTATGTATATTACAGGCACATTCCTCTAGCAAGACTCTGGGACCTTAGCCTACAGAAGAGTGCAAAGAATTTTCTCTGCTTTTTAGTCCCACTCCATGCCTCTAGTGCTGCCCCACTGCCTTTTTCATATTCGAAAATCAAGACCTATGGGGGCGGGGAGGATGCAGGAATAGAACAGGGAGAACAACCTCTGCATTTGGGTTTCTTAAAGATTCCAGACAGCCACACCATTCTAAGCAACCATTAAAACTCTGCTGGTTTCCCTTTAATCAAACAAAATCCCTCTACTATGGAAGAATTGATCCTTTGCTGCCCATGTACCTTTTCAACAAACGTACAAAGTGCCTGTGATCTCTTCTCATCTAGGCCTTTCTTCAGTTCCTTTAGACCTTTTGTGTCTTCAGCTCTCTTGATTTCTTTTTAATACATTGTTTTTTAGATTGTATAGTTCTTTTCCCCCCTAGTAACAGCATAACCAGGGGCCTGTTGTGTTTGTCTGTATCCTAATCCAAAACTAGCTTTGTGTACTGTATTTTGGATGTATTTGATTGTTTTCTCATGGAGCCATTTAACTAACTTTTTCAATCTCTTTTATTTCTTATAACCTGAAATTTGGATCTAAAGTGTTGATTCAAGTTATATTATTTTTGCCAAAATGTTAGGTAAAACAGCACACTTCTTACTGCATTACACTAGGAGGTTCTTATGTCAGGTTATTCTACCAGTAGAAATACTAAATTTTGCCATTTGGTTTACGTGATTATTTCATTGTAACCTTATATTTTCTCTTTGCAATTAGCACGTAATATGTAGAATGACATTTGGCTTGTGGATCAGTCCTATCTCCTAACAATCTTTCAGCTAACAGGTTTATTTCTGTTTATTAAATAAACTGTTTCATTTGGGGTTGCAAAATGATTTTTCAAATTGTGTCATTCTTTGCATTTATTAGGTTCTATAAATAAAAGCTTTTCTTTATGAACAGGGAATGCTTACATGTTCTCCAGAAAGGCTGGGAAAAAATAAACATACATGTATACCTAATTCTTTCTGTTTAATTAGCAGTTTTTGCCATAAGTAATTGGTGTAATAGTTGGAATTGTGATGAGTAAGTTTTGGTTTTGGTTTTTTTTTTTAATTTGTGGAATATCACTGTAGCCTCTTACATTATTATTTATCCTGTCTTTCCATGAGTCTTTTTGTTTGTTTGTTTTGTTTTTGAGAGGGGAAGATGTTCAAATTATTCCATGTGTAGCTGGTGGGAGCCCCTTTGAAGCTGGCTTTTGTGTTCTGACATCACCTGTGAGCACTTTCTTACTATATAGTACAAAATGAGCCTTTACTTTTGCTGTCCAAGACTTAGAATCAAAGTGTTTCTTCACAGGGCCCCACTTCCTTTTCATGGGAAATGGCATATAGAAATTAAGATCTGGGCCCTAGATGTGCTGCTGAAGGACTTAGTTCCAAATAATATTAATACAGTTGCTTTGTCCTACAGTTCACATAAAGTGGTTTGAAAATTACAATGCCAGTTTTACTTTTAACAATAAACTGGGTGAAATTTAAAATTTCTTTGCATTTCTTTTGTCTTTAGAACATATCCCACTAAGGGTCAGGATCCTGATCCTGTGTTTAAAAGTTACTTGAGACAGTTCTTTTGTATATGGTTGTGTTCACTTTACTTTCATTTTTATAGGTTTTTCTCCCTATTTTAATTTGTGGGAATATAAAACACTTACATGGTTCAAAACTCAAAACTTTATAAAAAGTTGTATTCAGAAAAGTCTCCCACCCATTTTCTTCATTTGTTTTATCCTGGGTTTTTGTTTTTGTTTTGTTTTGTTTTCCCCCAGAATTAACCAAATTCACATACACACATATATCCACCTGTTCTTATCTATGTTCAAGTGGGACATGTTATATACTCTATCATGTACCTTTCTCTTTTACTTATACATGTATATTATATATAGAGAGAGGCTTTTGATTTCTGTATGTTTTACATCTTGTTTTACTGAATTCTCTTACTGTCGATACTGGTTTCTGATTTATTCTTTTGGGTTGTCTGGGTAAACTCATCTGTGAATATACAGAGTTTTCCTTTCTCTCTAGTTCTTTTGACTAATACTTTTTCTGTTGTCTGTTACCTAGCTGTGCCTTATTCATTTAGCAATAATTTGTGTGGTATGTCTCCATTAAAAACATTGCTGGCTTTTTGGCTGATAAATATGTATAATTTTATGGTTAGGAAGTATTCATCAATTCCTATTTTACTGAGTGTTTTTATTAGGAATAGGTGTTGCATTATGGTGAATGTCCTTTCAGCATCTGTGGAAATGAATATGAGTTTCCTCTTCAAATTTATGAATATAGGGAATTATATTAATGGATTTAAATTTGTAGGTGAAAGATTTTTTGCTTTATTTTGTTCTACTTTTATTACATTGTGATTGATTTCATCTGTGTTGTTTTTTATGTGGCTCTTACTGTGGTTTTCTTCATGACATAATACATGTATATGGTAATTTATGAATATTCCATGTGCGCTTGAAAAAAGCTATACTTTCTATTAGAGAGCAAAGTTTGTTACGTAGGTAAGAAACTTTATTCTGCTCTTTCAGGCTTCTCTAATCTTGCCTAATATTCATTCACTTGATTGAGTCATGTATTAAATTTTCCTATTGTTAGTTGTGTCTATTTCTCCATGCATCTCATGGAGTTTCTGCTTTGTGAAAATGGCTGCTATGATAAATGGCACATAAATATTCATAACTATTATATCTTCTTTGGAAATTGTGGCCTTCAGCATTACAACTTTTCATTTTTTTATTCATTACCAGTCTCTTAATCAACATTTCTCAATCATCTCATGGATGAAATTCATCATCCAGTAAATACTTTAAAAATAGCTTGCAACTATGATGTTCCCTGAGTTCTTACATACCAAAAGCTGTTTTTCCATAGTTCTGTTACAAAATGCACAGCTTAGCTAGATAAAAATCCTTGACTCGCACTTTCTTTCCTTCAACTTCTGAAAATAATGTTTCTTTACTTCAGTCTTATTTTGTATCTTCTTTCCATTTTCTCCCCACCCGCTCCCCCTTCTTTTCCCTTCAGTCTGTGCTGAACTATTTGGGAGTCAATTGCAGAAATCCCAAGGCTTCCATTACTGAATACTTTAAGGTATATCATTGCACTTAGTTGAGGCACATTCTCTAGCTTTCTCACTCTTTTTTTGTTTGAAGTTTTTATTTAAATTCTAGTTAGTTAACATATAGTGTAATATTAGTTTGCAGGAGTAGATTTAGTGATTCATCACTTAAATTTAACATGTGGTGCTCCTCACAACAGGTGCCCTCCTTAATACCTATCACCCATTTTATTTTATTTTTTTTATTTAGAGTATAGGGTTTTTTTTAAGATTTATTTATTTAAAAAATTTTTTTAAAGATTTTATTTATTTACTTGAGAGAGAGTGAGAGAGAGTACACAGAGGGAGAGGAAGAAGCTGACTCCCCGCTAAGCAGAGAGCCTGATGTGGGGCTCAATCCCAGGACCCCAAGATCATGACCTGAGCAGAAGGCAGACGCTTAACCAACTGAGCCACCCAAGCACCCCATAAAGATTTATTTATTTATTTGAGAGAGAAAGAGAGAGTGCATGAGCTGGGGAAGCAGCAGAGGGAGAGAGAATTCTGAAGCCAGCTTCCAGGGGCACTGGGCTTAATCCCAGGACCTGAGCAGAAATCAAGAGTTGGCCACTTAACGTAATGAACCACCTAGGTGTCCATTTTTTTTTAAGGCTTTATTTATTTATTTGAGAGAGTGAGCGAGCATGGGTGGGGTGAGAGACAGGAAAAGAGAAGCAGACTCCCCACTGAGCAGGGACCCCAACACCTTAACTGACTGAGCCCCCCAGGAGCCCTACCCATCACCCATTTAGTCCATCCCTACTCACCTTCCCTCCAGCAACCCTCAGTTCTCTATAGTTAAGCGAAATAAGTCAGAGAAAGACATACACCATATGATTTCACTCATATGTGGAATCTCTCTCTCTCTCTTTTTTTTCTTTTTTTGTCTTTTATGACACGGACATTTTACGAATTTTACAGTCTCTCAGTATGGATTTGTATGGTTGTTTCTTTGTGATTAAGTGAAGCATATTAGCAGGAATATCACATAGGTGATACTGTGTCCTCAGTGAGATTTGTTCTGAACTGAGGTTTTTTTTCCCTTTCAAGTAAGCTTTATTTTTTAGTGCGGTTTTATGGTCACAGCAGTATTGAGCAGAAAATACAATTCCCATGTACACCCTGCCCCCACACGTGCACAGTGTCCTCCACTATCAACATCCACCCAGAGTGGTACATTTATTGTAATTGATGAACTACACTGACATATCATTATCATCCAAAGTCCATAGTTTGTTTACATTAGGGTTTGCTTTTGGTGTTGTATATTCTGTGGGTTTTGACAAATGTGTAATGACAAGTATTCACCAGTATAGTTTGACACAGAATGGTTTCACTGCCCAAAAAATCCTCTCTGCTTTATCTGCACATCCCTTCTTTCCCCATACCTCTGACAACTATAGATGTTTTTACCCTTTCCATAGTTCTGCCTTTTCTAGAATGTCGAAAGGTTGGAATCACAGTATATAGCCTTTTCAGATTGATATCTTTCACTTAGGCATTTAAGGTTCTTCAGTGTCTTTTCATAGCTCAATAGCACATTTCTTTTTAGCACCAAGTAATAATCCATTGTTTTGATATACCACAAGTTCTTTCTTTATTCACCTACTAAAGGACATCTTAATTGCTTCCAAGTTTTGGTAGTTATGAATAAAACTTCTGTAAACACCCATCTGCAGGTTTTTGTGGAAGTGAGTTTTCATTTTTGTGGGGCAGATATCAAGGAGTGTGACTGCTGTATTGTATGGTAAAAATATGTTTAGTTTTGTAGGAAACTGCCAAATTTATCACTTTGTATTCCCAATAGCAATGAATGAGAGTTCTTGTTGTCCCACATCTTTACCAGCAGTTGGTGGTTTTGATGTTCAGGATTTTGGCTATGCTATTAGTGTGTAGTAGTATATTGCTATTTTAATTTGCATTTCCCTAATGACATATGACCTAGAGCATCTTTTCATATGCTTATTTGCTATCCGTATATCTTCTTTGGTGATATACAATTTGTTTACTCATTTTTAAACTGGATTGATTTCTTATTAAGTTTTAAGGGTTCTTTGTGTATTTCAGATAACAGTCCTTCATCAGCAATGTCTTTGCAAGTATTTTCTCCCAGTCTGTGCCTTGTCTTATTCTCTTCTCATTTTCTTCTCATTCTTTCATTCTCTTTTGCGGAGCAGTTTTTAACTTTAATGAAGTCTAGCTTCTCAGTTCTTTCATGGATCTTGACTTTGGTGTTGTGTCAGAGAAGTCATTGCCAAACCCAGGGTCACCTAGATTTTCTCCTAGGAAATTTATAAAACCCTTTAAGAGTTATACACTTTTGTGTTTTACTGTGATCCATTTTGAGTTAATTGTTGCGAAGGGCATAATGTCTGTGTTCAGGTTCATTTTTTAGTATGTAGTTGTCATCCCAGCACCATTTGGTGAAAAGACTGCCTTTACCCATATTGTACTGCCTTTGCTCTTTTATTAAAAATCAGTTGAGTATATTGTGTGGGTCTGTTGCTGGCTCTTTTGTTCCATGGGTCTAGTTGCCCGTTCTTTTACCAACACCACACTGTTCTGATCCCTATAACTTTATAGTAAGTTACAGGAAGTCAGATAGTGGTCAGTCCTCCAACTTTGTTCTTCTCCTTCAATATCATATTGGCTATTCTGGGTCTTTTGCCATTCCATATAAACTTTAAAATTGGTTTGTTGGTATCCACAAAATAATTTGCTGTGATTTTGATTGAGATTGTAGTGAATCTGTAAATCAATATGGGAAGAACTGACGTTGTGACCGTATCTTCTTATCCACATTCATGGAGTATCTCTCCATTATTTATTCCCTTTTGATCTCAGTTTTATTTCAAATTTGAAATGTTGTTTCATATCTGCAGTTGCTTACTTATCTGTAATTAATACTGAAATGCTAGCTTTTTCCTCTTTTATGGCTGTTTTTGGTTCTGTGTTTTTGAGAATTTTCATTCACTGAAAAGTTTTGATTATTTTTCTATTCTCCTGTAATAGAACCTTGTCTGGTTTCTGGGTTCATTGAACATTTCTTTCATGTATTTGTCTATTATGTTGGAGTATCTGTAGATGGGTAGATAGGGTGGCTTACTTTGTTCTTTAATTCCAAAGAACCTTGCTTGATTGCTACAGATACAAAAGTATGGTTCCCTTAATAAATACTGTCCTCTTTTGGTCTGACTTAGGATTTTTTACTATGTGTAGATTATAACATCTCATTATCTTTAATTGCTTCATTTTTTCTTCCTTTATCACTAAGCCTCCAGAGATACCTCCTTTTTCCAAGGTGCCTCTTTTCTCCCCCAGAAGTAGGCTCTCCTTTTTGGTGACATACACTTTTTGTACAGTCTGTGTATGATGTCCTTTTGACCTTCCAGTGGCTAATGCTCTGGTTCACAATGTTCCAAATCTTTTCTTAAAATTTCCCCACTGAGAGTTGGACCCCTCTCTTGGATGGTATATCTTAGCTGGTGTGAATCTGTTTTTTTTGCCACTTTTAAGACTCCATCATAAATTACCCTCTTTTATAGAGTCCTCATCTGGGTGTAGTTTGGGGGGCTCCAAAGCCAATTCAGTTGGCCTTTGATTTTTATTTTCCAATTACATGTAAAATGAAGTGCTATTTTGGGTCCTAGTTATGCCATAGGCATGAACTGTACCACTGAAAGGTCTGTATATTCTTTGAAAGATGTATAGGGAGATTGGAATTTAGATGGCTGCTATTTTATGAGGATCTGGAATTCTAGCCCTTTAAGTATTTTACTGCCCAGTTTCTGGATAACTGTGATCTTGAACCATATAAAATTGCAATTTTTGTAATTCAAGAATTCTTGAATATCAGCAATTGTATATGGTGCTACTCAATAGAAAGGTAAGCAAGCTCTTTACTCTTGTGTTTCATATCTTAGTGAAGCATTATTTGTTGTAGAGGCATTATTTTTAGTACTCATTCCAAGGTGATAAAGGCTACATTTTTTATCAGCTTTATTGAGGTTTAATTACATACAATAAAATGCACCCAATTCTAGCATACAATTCAGTGGATATGGACAGTTGTTTACACTTCTGTAACCACCACCACTACTGTTAAGAAACAGAATATTTCCATCACTTTAAAAAGCTCCATTCCACACTTTTGCAGTTAGTCCCACCCCAGGAAATCTGTTACCTGCTTTCTGTCATTACATTAGATGTTTAAAGACTACATCTTTAAATTAGCCATTGATCTGAAGCTTGCTTATCACTCCTGTGTCACCTGGTTACCCCTCCCCCATATTTGTGTTGGCCTCAGGGTGTTTTTGTGAGTCGTCCATCCCTTTTGTGCTCGGCACTTTACATTTCACATACCATATCCATCTCTGCAGGATCCATGATGCTTTTTATTTTTGGTGCCTTTACTCATGCTCTTCTCTCTGCCAGGAAAGCACTTACCTCCCAAACTAACATTCTTCCTTGCCTGATTTATTCCTACTCATATATTTAAAGTCAGCATATATTACCCATTGGGTTGTTTATCAATTGTATTTTATCTTTATCAATTGTATTTTCTTTATTGTTGTATAATTGTCTCCTTCACTAGTCTGAACTCCTTGAGGACAGCAATGACTTCTTCAGTTTGTTTTCACATCACAGAAGTGCCTGGTGCCTGGGGGCTCTCTATTCTTAATACTTAATAAATATTTGATTTATGATGAATGGATTTCAACTCCTATATGCAGGAATTAAAACTAAATCTACATAGGAAAAATTAAAGAAGTCTTTTTTTTAAAGAAGTCTTAATAGTAGTTACTAAGAAAAGCTAAAGTTGAACCGAGCAGCATCGTGTAAGTGTGAGGAGAGATGGGCATTGTTCCCTTAGACCATAGTTCTGCTTGCAGAAACCAGTTTTAAGTTAATGCTTCAATTCTTCTCTTGCTATATGTTTCTGGAAATTCAGCAAGCAGTGTCTATGGAGAAGAATAGTCTAGCTTTGTTCCAAGTATGAGCTCTATGTACTAATAATGTGTTTTAAGGGTCTAAAAATTTTTTTTTTACATTCCATTCTCCTACACTTTTTAAAATAGCATTGATAATTTTATCAGTTTTCATATGTATATCTCCTATCACAGTGTAAACTCAAGGGCCAGAGCTAGGTCTCATTAGTCTTTTTTTACCTTAAGATTCCTGTCTTTAATAGCTAAGAAATATTTGAGTCAATTCTATGGTTATGTTTGTTGTCCTATTACACACCCAGGCATGGTACCCTACTGTATTCACTCTAAAATTGTATTAGATTTGAAGAAAATTGATTATAAGGTTATACCAATCAAATATTTCTGATTTTGGCTAGCAACCTGATGTTTTCTAGACTATATGAGCTTAAAATGATACATCTTCAAAAAATCTTCATTTTAATAGTGTAAGAATTGGAGAATAATTTCCAGGTGTTATTAAAAACCACTCTTATGTTTGAAACTTTTGTTCTCTGAATGTCTACCTATATGATACAGAACCATTTTTACCTGAACTAGATTTTTATTCCCTACTCTCAGAGCAAATAAGATTAATGAGTCTTAGTATGTTGACATCCTGACTTTGTTTTCATAAACCAGCAGGGATCTAAGAAACAACTATTAGGATATCTGTCTACTGCCAGCAAAGCTGGCTCAGAGTTAACTGTAATGACTGTTCTTTTTGTATGCTGTCACTGAATAGCAGAGTTATCTAAGCTTTTCTGGAGGAACTTATGTTTTAGTTAAGAATACAGTTCAGCAAAACATATAGGCACATCTCTACCCCTGAAAGCATACTCTTTTTCTTTTTTTTAAGAAAGAAAGAGCACACAAGTGTGAGGGACAAAGGGAGAGGGAGACAGAATCTGAAGTAGACTCTGCGTTGAGCGTGGAGCCTGATGCAGGGCCAATCTCACGCCCTGAGATCACCACCAGAGCTGAAACCAAGAGTCAGTGCTGAACCAGCTGTGCTACCCAGGCACTCCAACATACTTTTTATTTATTAAATATAATCTATGATTATGCTTTGTTGTATGGTAGTTAAAAGTGCTTCAGGGTGCTCAAACCTACTTCTGTGTGCTATTTTCACAGGAAGAATTTGTAATTGAAAGTTTCCCATTTTGATTAATAAAGGCTAATGTTTTCCCACTCTATTTTATATTTATACCTAGTGTTTTAAAATACAATTTCATTTTGCCTTGTAGTGTATGCAGAGAATATTTCCAAAATGGTGGGAAGAGAAAAGCACTTGAAAAAGATGAAAAAAGAGCTGTACTCTCCACTAAGACCACTCCAGCCTTAAATACACACGAGTCTTCTAAACTTGAAGGCCATTTAACCAACCTCAGCTTTACAAACCCTGAATTTATAACTGAGTAAGTATACTTTCTCTACGCCAATTATTAACGTGATCCTGGATAGCTGTATTAGTAATGTAAAATAGTGTAATAATTTACCACAAGTAGTGGGCCATTTTCTTGCTCCCCTGATAATAGATTAGGCTGAAAAATGCAGATCTGTAATATTACTAGGTAGACAACTAGCATACACCCAGTATATTTTTGATAATATATTGTGGAAACTCTCACTTTGGATTTTTCCCCCAAGGAGGATGGTGGTGGTGGTTTTTAGTAATTTGCTTGGGCGTAATCTGTGGGATCTGCCTTCCTTGCAGTTTGTATAGTATTGTCATTTTTATTTTTTAGGCTTGTTTCCTAGAGTCTGTCTGCATAGCTTAGTGGTCAGTGATAGCACAGGTTGTACTCAAATATCTCAAGCCAGATAGGCTTCCACCCTCTGCCAGTGGGTGTGTGTTGACTGGGGAGTGCTCTTAAAGCTTAGGCAGTTTTCCAGTCTGCCTCACCATTTACTTTTCACGAGACCCTCTTGGAGCTCCTGTGCTTGTTCACTTAGCCTCCAGGTCATTCAAGGCTATGTGGAGACCTTACGTAGCCCCTGTATACCTTCCTCATTTCCAGGATTTTTCTGGTTGAATTTCTTAATAATTCTCCAGTTTGCAGCTCAGCCCAACCAAAGCTGCAACCTCAGGCTAGCATAGCTTCTGACTTTCTCTGTTTATTTTCTGCTTTTACTGATAAAGCTCTGTGTGGGTTTTTTACCCTTTGTTCCAAATCAAGTTAGCCCCTTCCAGCAGTGAAGCTGCTGCTTTTCATAGCCATCCCTGTCCTTGAAGAACTTCCATACCAACTGAGCAAGGGGTAGAAGTGATAAGAGTGGCTTTAGGCAAATAGATCCTCACTGTTCTTAGCTTAGGATCAGCTTGTTTTCATGAATAAACACTTCTCAACTTGTTTGCCTTTGAGTTCCAAAATGGTGGTTTTTGTTGATTGTGTCCAGTTTTATAGTTGTTTCTTGAGGAGTGGATTTGCTAACTCTACCCTGCCAGAGTCAGGAAAAGAGAATCTCAAGCAGACTCCATGCTGAGCACAGAGCCTGAGGCGGGGCTTGATCTTAAGACCCTGAGATCATCACCTGTGCAGAAACCAAGAGTTTGCTGCTTAACGGACTGTGCCACCCAGGCGCCCCTCCGGTTTAGTTTTAAAGGAGAAAAATTAGTTTGGTTTTAAGTATTTAAAAGAAAGTATCCAAATATGATTGTTATAGGTCAGGATTTACTTAGTATTGAAATTAAACATTGAAATGAGTTACCTAACATGGCTAGGTTTAGATTTTCTTCATTCTAAGAACTCTGGACTCCTTCATATACCCTCTGTCCCCAACTTGTGTATGTAGACATTATTCCTCCTGCTTTTCCTGATGTTTTTGCAGCCTTTACTCTAGTCATATAGAACTATTTAAATTCCCCTATTGGTACATGCTTGGTCTCACTTTCTGGCCGTTGCAAGTACGACATGTCCTCTTTTTGATAAACTATTGCTGTATTATATTAGGCTATATTAGAAGCATCTCCCTTTCCGGAACTTAACTTGAACTTCCCAAAAGAATTGATACTCTTTGATACCAATATTAAACCTTTTTGTAAATAATTCTATTATAATACTTACAATATTGTACTAAAACCACTACTAAATATTTTTCTGACTACGAATGAAGTAAGGTCACAGTGTAAAAAATTTGCATGTAAAGAAGAGTGTGGATGTAGAAAAATTACTGCTCAATCCCAGTTAAATTTGGGCACATTTCTTTCCAGTCTTTTTAAAAATTACTGCTCAATCCCAGTTAAATTTGGGCACATTTCTTTCCAGTCTTTTTAACAGGCATTGCTTTTTACACAGTAGAGACCATGTAGTAAAAGAATTCTGTAACCTGCTTTTCCCATGCTATTGAAACACTCATTCTGCATTATATTTCATCACAAAAACCTACCAATGTATGTGTCTAAGTATAAAGTGATTCTGAACACAAAATAATACTCAGTTTTCCCAGAGAGAGTCGTAGTCTCCTCTCCTCTTTCTCTCAGGTAGATGAAATAATCAAGAGTCAGATGTTTATTTATTTATAGTTATTATATAGGAAGATACATATGCCTTACCATCATATCTACTTGGCTTTTGACATCGGATAACAAGTTTAGATAGCAAGGGTTCTCTTTTTCCCAGTCTTATCTCAAAATATGTATTCAAGTCATTCTGATTTCTGGGTGCAGGTAACAAGGACTCACATAGCAAAAATACCTCTTTTTTTTTACTTATGTTTCATAAAAAGCAAATTTAATACCAAATGTTACTGCTAGAGTCACTTTTTTTAAGTCATCTGTATCTCAGAATTGAGATGTGATACTTTTTGAATCTGGATATAATGTGATTGCTGGAAATTTTACCCCAGGTCCCAATTACTACCCATTCCTCCTAACATTAAGATAGCTGTGTCCCAACCCTCTTTCATCTTATACATATATACTTGTAATTGATACACAATTATTTTGCTGCCTTAAAATATTTATATTTTTTGAAAACCTTCAGATGACCATATTCTGGGCCATAAAACACCTTAGTAAATTTTGGAAGGTAGATCAGAGTATTTTCTCAGACCATACTAGAATAAAAGTAGAAATCAGTAGCAAAAAGAGAGCTGGAAAATCCCAAAACATTGATAAGCAACACACTTCTAATTAACACACGGATCAAGAAGTCATCTTAAGAAATTTCAAAATATTTTGCACTAAATGAAAATGAAAATGTATCTTACCAAATTTATGGGATGTGATGAAAACAGTGCTTGGAGGGAAATTTGTAGTATGAGTGCATATATTAAAAAAGAAGAAAGATTAAAATCAGTACTATAAGCTCCTACCTTCGGAAACTAGAGAAACAAGAGCAAAATAGATCCAGAGTGAGCAGAGGAAAAGAAATAATAAACGTTACAGCAGAAGTCAATGAAATTGAAAACAGGAAAACAGTAGAGAAAATTAGTGAATCTGAAAGCTGGTTTCTTAGAACATTAATAAAATTGATAAACCTCAGACCACGCTAACCAAGAAAAACAAGAAAGAGAAACACAGATTACTAATATCAGAAATGAAAGAGCTGCCATCACTACTGATCTCATGGGGACAGTAAAAAGATACTGTAGGAATATTACGCCCACAGATTTGATAACTTAGATGAAATGGACTAATTCCTTGAAAGACATAATCTACCAAAACTTACACAAGGGGAAAGAGATAATCAGAATAGGTCTATACGTATTAAAGAAGTTGAGTCAATAATGAATAGCCTTCCAAAACACAAAGCACAAGGTCCAGTTGGTTTCACTGATGAAATCTACTGAACACTTAAGGGAAAAACTGACACCAGTTCTCTGCAGTCTGTTCCAGAAGATCGAATCAGAAAGAACACTTCCTAATTTGTGCTGCAAGGCCAGCAGAATGTAGTTTTAAGATGCTGAACCAGTTTTCCCATTACCTATTCTTAAGTAAAATTGACGTGTTCCTGACTGATTGTATAAACATGATTAGATAATGAATGTATTATTATCTGTATTTGGGGGTTAAGTTACGCTTTAGTTGCTTGTGATGGAAACAAATCTAAGGTGAGAAAGAGACTGGAGAATTCATCTAGTTATCACGTGATGTTTCTTTTTAATATGATTTTTATAAGAAAACATCTACCAGTTAAAATTGTAAATCTGTACTAAATTTTTTGCTCCCCTCTCCCTGCCCCCTTTTTGGTCAAGTTCATCAAGTGGCCTTTCGATAAGTGAGCAACCAAACTACATTGTGTGAAGTCATTTTGGTCTAATGTTAGTTTTTTTCTCAAATAGTACTTTATTGGTCAAAGTAAAGAAATGGAGAGGGCTCAATAATGTAGACTTTGTAAAGACTCAGATACAGTGCCCTCTTTTTGAACGGATAATATGGTGGAAAGGATCTTGCTTTGCATATATTGTTCTTTTAAAGTTTGGACATTTAGGTTCTCTTCTCAGAATTAAGCATCTCTCTTTGCTTAAATCTTTATGTTCTTGGGATGGATTTCTAGAAGTAGATTTCTGGGTTGAAGAGTTTGAGTGACTCGGGGCACTTAAACATATTGCTGAACGAATTTCCAGAAAAAATGATACTAAATCCATTACTTCTAGCAGCATAAGTGCCCACTTTGCCAAAACTCAAGAGCACTGAGTATTTTTTTTTTTTTAACTCTTTATCATGATGGAATAAAATGGCATCCTGGCTTAATAGGCACTTTTAACAGATACGTAAAATAAAACAAGGAAAAGGAAATTTATAAAATAAAATAAAGGAAAATCATATTAAATCAGGAAAGTAAAATTCATTTTACGAAGTTCTAGTACTTGACATGGCATTGAAACATGACACACATGCTGTCACCATACTTTCCAAAAATAAAGACTGTTAATTAGATGGTCTCTGTTGAACCAAGAATCTTACTATAGGCCTTACGTGCATTCTTGCCTTGAGATGTAAGATAGTGGCCATGTAAGGTATGTGACAGAGGGAATATAATACTAAAGAAGATCTAATTAGACATATTAATGCCAGTTTGGGGAGTTCAGTTTGTAATAAATAGTGATTTTGAATACCATTTTAATATTCTCTTTTTTCCTTAACTTTTAGTTAGTTTAACTTCTATTCAATTTTAGCATTCATTTATTTTATTTTCTTGGGCTTTTTAATATTGAAGGTTATTTTAGTAAGTAAAAGGTGTTACAGTGTTAAAGGAGGAAGTTAAATGTCTTTTGAACATAATTCAGTAAATAAATTAAAAATTTTAAGTGTTTCAATTGTGGCTTTCAATAGTGTTTTGCCTTTACTTTGAAATGTATTATATATTAATCAAAGTATATATACAAACAGAAATTTGAACCTGAAACTAAAATTCTTCATTTATTTTATTGAAATGTTAATAAGAGTAAATTACAATTACACATAGCAGATCTGGAGTTTTAGTAATAGTATGAAAATATTAGGTCCCATTTCAAGCCATGTGTATTATGTTTTAAAGCTGTTTCTACAGAAACAATGTACATTACCAATTCTATGTTATAAAGTTTTCCTCCATACATTTTCTTGGTTTAAAATATGTATATTGAAAATCCTGAAAAAGCTGACTGCAAATAATCCATGCTTTTATCGGTTGCTCCTTTCTAAAAAGTTAGAAAGATAGTTCTTTTCCCAATTTTAGCACTGGCTCAGAGAATAACCTCGGGGAAATACCTAACATTCCTAAGTCTCCTTTTCTTTATATATAAAAAAATAATACTGTATAGGCTTATAGCTATTTAAAAAAATGGGAAGAACTATGTGTAAAAACCCCAAAGCTCTGAGTTTTCGGGTAATCACCCAAAGTACTAGATGTTGAGAATGAAAGTAGTGAGGATTATATAGGTTCAAAATATAATTTGGATAACGGCTCAATTGGCAAATCATCATGACAATACCATGATCTAGAATTCTGTAACCTGATTGTATATAAAGGAAAATGATGACTACAAAATGTTTTCTACCAAAAGAAATTGTGCCTGGAGAGATTTTTTAAGTAAACGTGCTTCCTTAGTAACATAAAGCATGCACGGGGCACCAGGGTGGCTCACTCGGTTAAGTGTCTGCCTTTGGCTCAGGTCATGATCCCAGGGTCTTGGGATCGAGCCCCACTTCGGGCTCCCTGCTCAGCCAGGACCCTGCTTCTCACTCTCTTTCTGCCGCTTCCCCTGCTTGTGCTCTCCTGCTCTGTCAAATAAATAAATAAATAAAATCTTAAAAAAAAAAAGGCAAAACATACAGCATTCAAAAAATATTTCTGTTTACCTAAGTTTATAAGATTCTTAATGTAGTTCTGTGTATTGTGTTCTCAACTATTAAACATTTAGCATTGTCTATAAACCAGGTTATTATTTTAATAACTAGAATTGAATCTAATTTGATCTAGTAAAAATATATAAAGCTAATGAGACTTCTATGGGAAATTATAGAAGGATAATTTAAGAAACGGAGTCTTCATCTTTTGTTTTAACTAGAGATTACTTTTCCAATGACTTACCTAAAACCCTTACTGAAACAAGTATCAATGAATGTTACTCATTTTGTGGGAGTGTTTGAGGCATGTGCTATCATTATGTACTATTATCTTATGAGTCTTAATGGTAATTTGGTGGTTATAAACAATCAACTTCTTCCATATACTTCTCCTTATCACTGCAATGTTGTCTTTAAAAAAGTCTTCATCTTAATTCATGTGCTGTAAGAATGTGTCCTTTTATTAGTCCATCACTGTGCCTTCCTAATAGCAATACATTCCCTTTCTCTGCCTGTCTCTTAGATGCTGGTCCTGGGGGCTCTCTTCACACTTACCATATCCTCCCATGACAGCTTAATTTACTCCCATAGCTTTGGTTAACACATGTATGCCAGTGATTCCAAATCTGTATCTCCAGTTCCAATCTCTTATCTGAACTTCATATATCTAGTTGATTAGACATCTCTGTTTGTGCCTGTGAGATATCATGACTGAGCTGGTTTTCTCCCCTTTCCTGCTCTGTGAACCACCCAAATCTGTTCCTCTTACAATTTTCCCTGTTTCATTAAATGTTATCTGTATGCCCAAGCCAGAAACTTTAAGATTTATTCTTAACTCTGCCCCTATCTAGCTTCCCACATCTAGCTAGTCACCAAGTCTTACTATCAGTTCTAAGTTCTCAGTATCGCTTCAGTCTATCTCCTGTCTGTACTCTGTTTCTTACAAGGGCTATTGCATAGTCTCCTACTTCCAGTTTTTCTCCAATCAGTTCTCCACAGTACAACTTGAGAACTTTTTCTGAAACACAAATCTGATAATACCAACTCTCTCACTTAAATTTTTTCAGTGATTTCCCTTTTCCCTTGAGACAAAATCCGAACTGCTAACATAACATAAAAAATCCTCCATGATTGACTTTTGTCTCCCTTATTTCTCTGTTTTTCTTTTTAACTATACAACTCAATAATACTGCCCTCCCTTTTATTCATGTAGAGTTCTAGCTCCTGCCTCGTTTATTCCTTCTGCCTAGAACATTCTCTCTCAACCCGTCACCTGAAAATTTGCTGTTTATCCTTACACATCGTCTTAAACATTCACCTTTTCAGGAAGAACTTCCTCTACTCCTGGACGTACTTGGTATCATTAACAAGGCCACATTCTCCTCTATCACAACAGATGTCAGAGTGTGATCTGTGGATCTCTAGGAGTCTCTGAGGCCCTTTGGGAAGAGCTGTGAATTCAAAATATTTCCATGTTAAGATATTTACCTTTTTACTGTGTGGTCATTTTACTGATAGTTCAAAAGCAATGGTGTATAAAATTGCTAGGATCTTAGCACAAATTAAAGCAGTGGCACCAAAATATGTTAATAGTCATTATATTCTTTACCGTGCACTCAAAATTTTCAGAAAAGCCCAGTTTCACTTAAGAATGTCATTGATGAAGCAGTGAAAGATAAATTATTAAACTGAACTCCTGAGCAGTCATCTTTTTAACATGCCATATGATGTGAAGTAAACAAAAAATGCTTCTGCTACATACTAAAATAAAGCCATGATGTCATGATGATTATCCACCTATTTCTATTATCCAAACTTCAGAAATTTGCAAAAAGGGAAAAAAGGGAAAATGACTCTTCTCACTACATTTTTTATTTTGGAAAATAGGGTTTTTTAAAATGTATATATGATTTTATTGTTGCTATTTTTATGAGTAAATTTAAAAATTCTCAACTATAATTTTTTTTTTAAGATTTATTTATTTGAGAGAGAGCAAGCATGTGAGTGGGGAGAGGGGTAGAGGGAGAGAATCTTCAAGCAGACTCCCTGCTGAGCTTGGAGCCCATTATGGAGCAAAGTCTCACGACCCATGGGATCATGACCTTAGCTGAAACCAAGAGTTGGGAGCTCAACCAACTGAGCCAGCCGGGCCCCCTTAGCTATAATTTCCAATACAGTTAATATCAATAAATATAACCCACATAAACAACAGTTCTTTGGGGTCTTCAGTGATTTTTTAGAGTACAAAGGGATTCTGAGACTAAAGTTTGAAAACCCCTGCTGTAACACATTGTATTTCCCTGATTCTGTTCATGGTTTGTCTTTCTGTTAAGATAACATCCACATTGCTTTGTGGGTAGCTCAGCTCCTAGCATAGTGTCAACACATATTAGGGCCCCAATAAGTACTCATTAAATTAATGAATTCAACAAGCATATGTTGATTATTACCTTGCATATTGTTGAAAATATGAGTCTGAAGGTGAGAAAGGAATTCAAAAATCAGAAAATAGATACAGAAGTCTCATCTGCATTTGGGGATCTTTTTGATTGGTGGAATGACATGATACTATCTGGATATACAGAATATCACCAGAGTCAGTCTGGAGAAAGATGATAAAAAGAGGAGAGAGAAAAACATTAATTATGGAACTTGAGGGAATGCTCACATATAACAAGAATGAAAAGGAAGCTACATGAACGTAAGAGTTCAGAAGGATAATCATCAGGATATAGATTAAGAGGATCGTTCATTGGAAGTTTATGATGATACTGTTAAGTGTGAAAGTGAGCAGAAAGGTTAAGATAGGATAATGTCCTGAGGGAAATTTAGATCAGTTCTATCCAAGTGACTACAACACACATTTTAGTCTATAGAGTAAATTTTTTATTATCTTGAATCCCTAAAATAAGACTTTAGCTGAATTTATTTTTAATGCAAATAAAACAACAGTAACAAAATTAGGAAATGGAAAAGGAAGTAGCACTTGGCGAAAGCCAGGAAGAGATGATGATGATGATGATGATGATGATGATGATGATGATGATGATGTGTGTGTGTGTGTGTGTGTGTATACACACACACACATGTATAGAGCTGGGTGGATTGAAGAATAAATCATATTTTTAGTGCTACAACTTTAATCATCACCTCCTTACCCTTAGGAGGATCACTTTCTTAATAAAAAAATCTATTTGGTACTTCTCCAAAAGACATACTTTACCTAAAAGCTCTGCTCTTATTTCCCATCATTTGTCTTTCTGGTCCATAGTTTTTTTCTTTAATTTTTTAAAATTACTGATTATACTCAGAGAATGGATTTTTCCTTTAGTTCACGCTATCGTGCCTAGTTAATTGGGATAACTTGGTTTCCTGATATTAAACCTCAGAAAACATTTACTAATTTTATATGGGGTATTGGAGAGTGATGCTATACTTTATGTTTTGCCATTTTTTTATTAAATCACTTGCATTTTGATAAATGTAACTCATTCCTCATCACAGCATTTTGATATGAAAATGTCAAAATATCGCTGTGGTAACTGTCATGATTAAGGATGGTCCTGTGCAGATTTTTACTAGTGATGCCATACCTATAATACCTATTTTCAGAGATTTTTAGATAAATCTGGATATTATTTCATGTTAGAGTATACTGAATATAGTTGGATATATCCAACCAAGACAATGAAGAATCATACTCAGTTATTAAAAGGGAAAGGACAAATTTAACCTGGTGGAATGCTTAACCATCAATTTGTACTATAATTTTTATTTTGTTACACTGCCTATAAATAGGGTGACCGTATACCCTGGTTTGTCTTGTACAGTGTTGCTTTATGCTTGTTAATAGTGTTTCCTTTTATTTTCAGAAGTGTCTAAGTTTGGACTATATATGGTGATCCTCCCTATAAAACAAGGAACCAATACTGTAATCATAGCTTAGTTAGAAATATACAGTAAGGAAGACATATGATGTGATGAACAGTGGGTGTTATATGAAACTGATAAAAGTATTGAACACTACATCTGAAATAATGATGTACTGTAAGTGGGCTAATTGAATTTAAATTTAAAAAAAGAAATATGCAGTAAGAAGGAATAGATTTAGAGATTAGACAAGAGAGATAAGTAAACAGACATCATGACTTAGCTGATGACTTCACTTCTCCCAAGTAGTAAGAACTGGCTTAGAAGAGCAAGCAAACAGAAAAGGTAGAGACTAATGGAATTGAAAACAGACATTCAGTCTGAAAATCTGTAATTAAAAGGCAGAAATACTGTTGACCAGTAGAGTGAGGCGTCATGTGGCCTCAGCAATCAGAACACCTGGGCAGGTATATTTTCAGTCATTCAGAAAAGTATTTGCTGAATGCTACTGTATTTCTAGCTCTCTGTGCTAGGTAATGTGGAAAACAGAAAAAAGAATTGTAAGATTTTTTTAAAACAGGATAATACTAAGACAGACATGTAAAAATGCTAAGTGGCTTAGTTAACATTTAATTCTTCAATTGTGTATTTCTGTATTTGTTACTCTTGGTTGCTTAATAGTAAATGCAGTAGTTTGCAGGTGTAAGGTATTCCTAGAGCAAAGCCATTATTTTCCATGTTTTGCTTTTAAGTATTAATAATATTCAGTAGTCAAACTAATGGACTTGTTTGCATCTTAATTTAAACAAAGTTCTGAGTGTAGGAAAAAAGATCTGTGCTTTTGAGAATCATTATGCCTTGTTTTATAATTTATCCATCCAGGAGTGTTACTCAAAAATAGTTTTGATACGTGCAAATCATATTACAGTAGCAAAGAAAAAGATGTGGAACAGATTAATTTTACTTAGACTCTAGTGTACTAAGTGGCATTATGCCTTTAGACCTATAACCTCTTTGCGTACATGTAATTCCTTTTCATACATGAAGAATTCCTGAAAAATGTTTAAAAGAGTCAAATGAATTCATATAAAAGATGGATAGTTATAAAAGGTCTTTTATTCCCATTCCCTTAAAAAGTAAAAGAAAATTCTTAATTATACCTCATGCTTTAAACAGAATTAGTGATAATATATTTCCAATATGCTATACCTGCTCTTTAATAACTATAAAATCAAGTAAACAATTTAATTTTAGCTTCTCAATTGTAAATCCAGTGGGCATAAAATTGAGAGATTAAAAATTCACTGCATGAAGCAGGCTTAATGAATTTTACCTTTGTCTCTGTTGTGCTAAGACTGATAACTCAGTTCATGTCATGTCACTGGCATTTTAATTTTCCTGTCATTTGCATGAAATACTGGACAGTGCAATAAATTGTGTTTAATTGGCAATGGCATATGTAGGGGAAAAACATGAACCCCAGTTTTTAAATACCTTCATCTGGTGTTATTTAACAGTCTCCCTACTTTGCTTACAATCTCATTCTTTTTTGAGAAAGTATAATTGTAACATTGTTTGAAAGCCATGGTTTGGAGGGCGGGTGCAAGTATGGATAAATTTGAAAGAAGGGAATTTTCAAACTCTTGAGATCTATTACTCATGCCTGGACAGGATCTACTGTTTAAGACCTGGAGGAAAGAATAAGGTTAGTGTCCTTGGCTTTCTAAACCTTCTACTATGAAGTTTATGGGGAAGCTGCTATTTAAAGAGATACAGTTGGAGTTGAAACTCATAATCAGCATAAGAGCCTTCTTCTTGAGTTTCCTTCCCTGACCTCTTCTGTTTCACCAGGCAGCAGCTGTTGTAGCCACAGGCGGCTGACCACTGGATCTCATTCCTTTCCTTCTCTAGCTGTCTCCATTCTCTGTGCTTCACTTGACCAGAGGAGACTAACCTACCTTTGGATCTACCAAAGTCAGAGCTGGCTTCTTTAGATTAGCCACAGTGTTGCACAGAATTCTGAAATGGTTTCCCTGCACCAAATTTAATAACACATTATATACTAAGTTTATTCTCATAATACTGACAGTAGCCAAATTCATCATATTAGGTAACTGTGCATGGAGGTGGAAGTGAATACTTCATTTGTCAAATCATATTATTTCTGATTTTTTTGAAGTGGTATTCTTCATGTAGTACTATATATTTTTATTCTATTGAGTATATTTCTCATTCTTCAGTTTAACTGTCACAGGAAGACATGTGAGAATAATTCATAATACATTTTAATTATATAGCAATTACTAAATTATATTCTGGCTGTGTAAATTTAAGGATAATAACTTTGGCTTGTTTATCACTGTATCATTGACACCCGTGGAATACCTGGCACATAAATGCATAGTATATATTTGAATAAATAAAAGAAAAAATATAAAAACTGTTGAATAATATAGAATGTTGGAGGGTAATTGCTTTATTTCTGGAGAATGTTTTAAAATTAAGAGCATGGCCTTAACTTAAGAGATAAAATGTAAACTTCAGGTGGAAGCCCTCTTTGAAATATGTTAGCTGTCAGAGAACCTTGGATTCTTTCCCACCTTCATTTTCCAAAGAAGTAGTATTTAGATTTAAAAGAAATATTGTTACATACATTAATTTTTATCTAAAGCAGCAGTGATTGAGGTCATAGCACAAAACTTTTAAGCTATAAATGTAAGTATAGAGTAGTCAGGTGTTTCAGAATGACATTATCTACCTAATTCAGTCTCTAAACCTTTAGGCAATGTTTATTTGCTTTAAGGACCATTTAAGAGGAAAAGCCTATTTCTCTCAAGGTCTCTGTAACTATTATGGATTAACTCTAAGTTGAATACATATTCTCAAAGGGAGAAAGAATTTTGAAAACCTGGGAAAGTCTGTAGTCTGACAGAATTCACAGTATTCAAGTAAATTAATCCATTCTATCATAAAGTCACAAGAGAACCTGTGTCTGGAGGCCAGGTTTTCTTAAGGCCTGAATAGTAGTTGAGAACTTAAGAAAGAACACTAAAAGCATTAAGTTGTTTACTTAGTTACTGGCCCAAGGGGCATCATAAGCTTCCTCACCACTGTAATTTTACAAGCCAATGTACTAGTGTATAAAACTCCATGGGCACAGATACTGCAGCTATTTTATTCTCTGCTATAATTCTGGGGCCTAGCACAGTAGCCTTACATATAAAGGAACCTAGTAAAGGAGTGAATGAATGAATTCTCTATTAAAGGGCTGCAGAATTAATTTTAAGCAAAATTCTCAAATATTACCAATCTCATGATTAACATAACTCTGACTTTAGAACATAGAGATGAGTTAGTTGAAATGGGTAATAAAGAAGGTTAGAAATGGAGAACTGATGGTACAGTTGACCCTTGAACAACATGAGTTTGAACTGTACCGGTCCACTTACATGCAGATTTTTTTTTATAAATATAGTACTATAAATGTATGTGCTCTTTCTTACAAATTTCTTATATTTTCTTTTCTATAGCTTACTTTATTGTAAGAATACAGTATATATATACAAAATACATGTTAATTAACTATGTTATCAATAAGGCTTCTGGTCAATGGTAGGCTATTAGTAGTTTGGATTTTGGGGGAATCCAAAGTTGTATGTGGATTTTCAGCTTGCAGGGGGTTGACAACATGTTACTCTGGGGTCAACAGTACTCTGTTTTGTTTCTATTGTTTTCATCCCTAGAATATTTTTTCAGTTCTGTATATTGAGTAAGATAATGTTGGTCTAAAATATTTTAGAGTAGTATGGATCCGTAAATGCATCAGATAATAGGTGATCCCAAGAAGAAAAAGAATTAAAGTGTTAGAAGTAGACTTAAGGTTTTAAAAAGGGGATGAGGGGGCGCTTTCTATCTTCAGAATACATTGATAATCTAATACCTCTGTACCACTTGACTTCTTACCCTTGTTAGTATAAGATAGTATATCCAGTTTGAGCCGACTTATAGTTAAACATCTGGAATAAAGATGAGATCAGTTCAAGTAATTGCTAGGGAACTAAGGCCTTATAACACAACAGTGAAGAGGAGGAAACAAAAAGGGAAAGGGAGAATTTTTCAAAGCATAACAGATTAGAGACTTTAAATAAGAAGACAGAAGAAGGGTCAAATGTATAATAACAAAATGTGAAAGAGAAAAGACCAAGTAAAAAGCAGCAAATGATTCCAAAAACATAGGCATATTTATCGTAGGGACAGTCTTATACATCTATAAAAATTATTAATGATTATGATGAATGACCCTATTGTCAAGAAAAGATAGTGTTCACTGAGTCATTTTTAAGAAGACAGGTAAGTCTGTTAACAACTCTTAAAAGATTTCCATTACAGGGGAACCTGGGTAGCTCAGCAAGTTAAGCATCCGACTCTTGATTTTGGCTCAGGTCATGATCTCAGGGTTGTGAGATCAAGCCCTGCGTTGGGCTCCACGCTCAGCAGGGAGTCTGCTTGATGTTCTCTCCTTCTCCCTCTATCGTTCTCCCCGTTCCACGTGCTCACATGTGCATGTTCTCTAAAATCAATAAATCTCTCTAAAAAAAAAAAAGATTTCCATTACATAAAAAATACATTCTCACTCAAGCACTAGATCCTTGCCCTTAAAGAATCACAAATTGTGAGTTGTTAAAAAGTACTGAAGTGATGGATAAAGAAGGTGTGGTGTGTATATATATACAATGGAATATTATGCAACCATCAAAAAATGAAATCTTGCCATTTCAACAATGTGGATGGAACTAGAGGGTATTATCCTAAGCAAAATAAGTCAATCAGAGAAACACAATTATCATACGATCTCACTGATATGCAGAATATAAGAAACAAGACAGAGGATAGTAGGGGGAGAGAGGAAAAAATGAAACAAGACGAAATCGGAGAGGGAGACAAACCATAAGAAACTCTTAATCATAGGAAGCAAACAGGGTTGCTGAAGGGGAGGGGGGTGAAGGATGGGGTAACTGGGTGATGGACATTGGGGAGAGTATGTGTTGTAATGAGCACTGGGTATTAGATAAGACTGATGAATCACAGACCTGTACCCCTGAAACAAATAATACATTATATGTTAATTAATTGAATTTAAAAAATTAGAGAAAAAGTACTGAAGTGTAGGTTGTCAATAAGTTTGTCATAATTAATAAGATGAAATAGTTTAAACAGTATTTACAAATACATTATTAATTAAAATAGCTTCCTTGTGATGTTAACCGATATCTTAAGATACAATCAGAACAGGGTCATTATTGAATATAAATCTCATGTCAGTTAACGTTATAATTCTGAATTTTTCCAACTTTTGCCAGATCTGATCTAGTCATTTTTTTGCTTTTTTTTTTTTTTTTTTTAAACTAGGAATAGAAATCTCAGATCTGTTGGGATTTTTTTTTTTTCTGTAATTTCCTGGTATTTGCATTTTTCCATTATCTTCCATAATCCTGAGTTTCTTTGCCAGGAGACTGAATAAGCTACTCTTTCATGAGGCTTATTTTAAAATTAGTAATTCAGTCTGTTCACTCACCTGGGAACAAGGAAACTCAGGATATTGTGCTTTGCTGCTAGAGAACAAATAGTAGTGCTATGCCAATGTCACTCCATGTTTTGGAACTCCTCTTTATCCCTCAAGTAACCCTACACAACAATGGGAAGCTTGATCACTAAACACAGAGACTCTGTGGGCTGTGTGTTAGAGTTCTCCAAAGGAACAGTCTGTGTGAATATGTATATAGAGAGAGACAATTTATTTTGAAGAATTGGCTCCCATGATCGTGGGGGCTGGCAAGTCCAAATCTACAGGGTAGGTCAGGAGCCTGGAGACCCAGGCAAGAGGTGATGTACCTCGAGTCTATAGGCAATCTGGAGGCAGAATATCCTCTTTCTCAGATAACCTCAGTCTTTTCCTATTAAGGCCTACAATTTACATGATAGAGGGTAATTTGCTTTACTCAGTCTGCCAATTTAAATGTTAATCTCATCTTTAAAAATACCTTGACAGTGACATCTAGACTGGTGTTTGACCAAATACCTGGTTACCAGGTTACTGTCGCCTAGTCAAGATAACACATAAAAATAACCATCACAGAATGTCAGTGTCAATTCGCGTACCAATAAAGGTTAATTTCTTATTATAGAAATAAAAATCACAGATAAATAGAAGTTCTGATGTTTGTTTCCTATACTGACAGATGATTTTTATATTTTCTCTACTTTTAGGAACACTGTAATGGGTGTCCTTTACAGATAGCCTTAATTAAGAAAATACTTATGAATGTTTCATTAAGTATATGAGCTTTCAGAAGTAAATCTCTGATATATGATAAAGCCTCATTAATTTGAAATTCATGATTACTAATATCTCATGAAAAATTTATCTTTTCTGTAACTGGGATTTTTAAACAAATTAATGTAATAAGTATTACAGTTGGGATATTTAAACATTTAGGAATGGAAACTTCAGACTTCAAGAAAAGTCGTTATAGACATTTAAAAAACATTCTTTAATGATTTCACCCTCTCAAAATTACTATTACCTCTCATTTGCATGTACGTTTTTACATTGGTGCTCTCAAAGTATATATGTATATGTTTATATATACATATATGTATGTGTGTTCTATTTTCACTGGCTAGGTAAACATAGGTGTCTGTTGTGGTCCTTGTATTTAATAGTTGTATTTTAATTCATCACATTCATGTTTGATATCTTTTGTCATGTTGTCCTTAAAATTTATAGTGATAATAGTGCAAGTTAAAAGATACGAATATTTCTGTGTTCTTACTAAATATTTCCATTTTGTTTTACAAAAAGTTGTAAAATGTTGCTACAAGTAATATTCAGGCTGTGCACTATAAAACACATCACATCCCAGGAAGGAGTCATTCACATTGTTGGCATATACACTAAATTAAGTGAGAGTGGGTGGTGTTGTTACCTCCTGTCTTAGCTTGGAGCAGCAAAAGAGAACACCATCATTCATAAAATAGTACCCACATACATAACATTGCCTGTTTTATCCCATCCATACCAGGCCTCCCAGGGGTTACTGCTGTCTCCTGCTTGCTGTTTGGAGGCCCCGTGTTTGCTCACCTACCACTCTGACACTGACAAGCTCATCTCACTGAAGGTGCCATAGAGGTTATAATAGGTCGCTAGGAGTGTCGCGGTGTGGGGTGTGTTTGCACATATTTGCACAGCCTGGTGGTTTCTCTTGGGCTCTGGAAAGCCACTCTGGGCAGAGCAGGCAGAGCTGTTGCATTCAATTACTGCACTTAATTTGTACAGTAATATACTATTTTAATATTTTTTTATTTGAAGGAAGGTTACCTTTTCTGTAAATCACAAAGACACCATATAGACCAGCACAGCTCAGGAATTTTATCATTTCCATTGTTATTAGTGTGACTGTCATGTATATAAACTTCACTTTGACCTCAGTAAGTACAAAATATTTTTATAATTTGTTTTTTTGATTGCTAGTATGGGTTAATATTACTGGCCTTTAGTTACTTTTAGCCTTTCCCTCATCCCTTTACATCATTTTCCCATTTACATCTGAATATACCTACTCATAAGAACTTCACTGATGAGTAGTGGCCATTGTTACATGCTTATGATGATCGCCATGATGGCAACACAAAAGAAAGTTGACAGCAAGAGCAAGAATCTTGGCATTCCTGTGAAAGCATGACTGAGATCTTTTCACTTATTTATACCCCTCTCTGATCTCTGTATATGGAGCTTCTGGGTTACATGTTCAGTTTTTTCAGATGTTTTGCTTAGATTCTCCATGCCATTCTCTTGAAAATTCTGTTTTCCTATCTCCAATCTCAAAAGTTTCCCAGAGAAGTTCTGTAAAATAGGTAATAATTGAAAAGGGAGTTTGTCAGCAGAATAAATTTGGGAAAACACTGAACTAAAAAAATTAGTTTATTATAGAGTTATGATATAGTTCAATGCCTATAACTCTTTAAAAAGAGAATATATTTCCTACACTCACTAATATATTGAAAAAGGTGCATTTTATAAGACTGGTTCATGAAATCTACCTAGGTAGCCAACAACACTTTTCTTCTCTTTCCTTGTTAGAGCTTGACTTTGTCCAGATTGTTTAGATCATAAGCAACCATTACTCACCACACTTCCATCTCCCTCCAATATATTCTTTGTGCTAAGTGATAAGAATGTGTTGCTAAATAAATGATAATCTTGATCAGAGCCAGAGGTTGTCTATTTTATCTGTTTTTCTGCTGTTTCTTGAAATGAGTGAGACAAAGGACAGTTGGAATTAATGGTTCTTATATGATCCACAGTATCTAGTAATTTTTAACTACTTGTCATTTATAAGCTCTAAAAATTGGCTTTGGAAAACTTTCTCATGTATATTTGACTCATGGATTCAAAAAGTGATAATGCTATTTATACATTGACTCTAAAAATGTGTTTTCATCTTGTGTTTTTCCCTCAAAAAGATATGAGATAGAAACCTCTTTTTCCCTTTCCCCTACTTCAAACCAGCAGGGTTAATAAATAAGGCCTACAGCATTGATTTTGACCATTTTAACCATAGAAACTTTTTTTAGAAGAAATAATTTATGTTCTGGTCATAGTAGAAGTTGTAGCCTCCCAGTATCTCCCGTGTCTGCCTTTGTTGGCCCTTGAATGGACTCTAGAAAATACCTACAGCTCTGTAGAAAGCACTTTGAAAAAAACCACTGTTGTAAATTATACACTTGGGTAAATATTGCCAGCTTCTCTTATGTAATAAGTAAAAATTTTACATAGAGTATACATCTCCCTCTTAATGTATCTTGAGAAATTTAAGATGCTGTTGTTGACACTGGCAGCATGCCAGAGAGAAAATTATGTAGGAAATAAAATCCTGTATTTCCTTATTAAACTATTTAACCAAGCAGGGTGGGAATTCAGGGGAAAAGAGTAAAGAAATATGATCTTATACTATAACTGTTTTTGGAAAAGAGAACAAAGACGATATTGAATAAAAAACAACATAGGAGATTTAAATAGAAGTTTAGTTGAACAGGCTGTATAAATTTCTGCATATAATAAGGGTTTTTCTTAACACTTTTCTGTTGTGTAAAGAATGAAGAACTATCAAATGAAGTTACACTATGAATTCTTGAGTTTTAAAAATGTTTTCTATTTTTTTAAATTTTAAGATTCCGTGTATACAGTTTTATAAAGAAACCAAAAAATGAAAATTTACTGAGGAATGTAAATGAACATTTCAAAGAGACATTAAGATGTAAAGGAAGCATAAAAGATAAAGTTTTTAGCCAAATTTTGTTTTTTTTAAGATTTTATTTTTTGATTTATTTGAGAGAGCGAGTGTAAGCGAGTCGGGGGAGGAGCAGAGGGGAGGGGAGAGAGTTTCTGAAGCTGACTCCATGCTCAGCATGGAGCCCGACATGGGGCTCGATCCCACAACCGCAAGATCATTACCTGAGGTGAAACCAAGAGTCAGATACTCAACCAGCTGAGCCACCCAGATGCCCCATCAAATTTTGTTTTCTAATCAGTGTGTTTTATCACCTGACTGAATGTAAATGAGAGGTAATATAGATTTGCTGAAAATAGAAACCAGTCTAACAGTATTTCACTTGTTGAAAAAGTTGTCCTTCAGTAAGTTATCTGCTTCCTAATAATCTCTTGACTTGTTATATAGATTTTTTTTACTAGAACAAGCTAATTTTCCCACTTATTTGCCTTTCCGTCATTAATAAATTCAGCAATTCCTTTCTGTTTTCTCTTAAGGTATGATAATAGATAATTTTTTAATTGCTCAATCTTTCCATAGTCACCTTTTACATGTGGAAAAAATAGCTTTATATACAGTACATTTAGAAAAATGTATCCAAATACCCCCAGAGTACTATCCAGAGAACATGAGTATATTTCTACAGTACTGTCATATACCACAAAATTTATTAAAACTATTTAATAATGTTACCATACCTACATCACATTCCTTTTTGAGCATTCTTAATTTTGGTAAATTGTCTATCATGATTAAATTTGGTGTTAATTTTGTAGAAAGGTTTCAGAAAATTATATGGCTGTGATGGGTCATAGATTGCGATGGGAAGAATATGGAAAGTGTAATCTGAGAAGAGCCATCTGAGGGTAATAGTGTCTTGGAAGGGAATTTAAAGAGCTTATCCTAACAATGCTAAACATGAATTCAGAGATGGGATCACAAATATTAATATTTGTAATTGATTTTATGGGTTCACTTAATATTCCTAGCTTGTATCTTGGCTATATGTAAATACTAAGTACTCTAAACTAATTATACTTTAATAATATGATCCAGGGATACAGAACTGTGTCTATTTTAGTCATTGGAGTCCAGAATTTTTTTTGTAGGCAACTGAGGCAGCTTTCTGAAAGGGAGGGAGACAGAAAAGTTTCTGCCTAGTAACTTCTCCATTCTCATGAAGACCACCTGTACTACTTAAAATTGAATTCCACAAGATACCTTTTCATATTTAAAATAAGTCTTCATTTTGCTTAAGCTAGTTTAGTAGTTTTCTGACTATAGCAGATCAAGACAATGATTCTGTAAACCTTTGTCTTCATCATCACTGCCTATGCATGGAAACCCAGATGATGCATAGTGGGAGTCTGTGAACCACTTTGAATTGTATCAAAATATGATTTGTGTGTCATATGTGCATTGTTTGTAGGGGTGGAGAGAGAGCTATAGATTTCCTCAGATATTCAGAGGAGTCTGTTACTCAAGAAGATAAAGAACTACCTGTAGAGAGCATTGTGGCCTTTCCCTCCCCAGTGACAGAGTCCCTTACTATTCTGTCTCCATGTTGAAGCAGAGGCAAACTTTGGTTTATTATATTTGGATCTAACAGTGCCATAGTTATGCAAGTTTATATCCTATATATGGCATATTGAAAAGGGAGCCCCTTAGAGCTTTGCTGCTATCAGATATATAATCTGATAGATGTTTATAAAATTTGGCTCTTAAATACACTGTGTTGTAATTTTTTTTCCTAAAAAGTCTTGATTTTTGTTCATTTAATTATTTCCAACTGGAAGTTGATATAGACAAGTTTGAATCAGGCAAAGGAGTGCTATTTTATGCTCTCAAGAACTGATCTAAATTCAGAATGGCCTTTGGAGGTCATCTCCTCCAACCTTTTACTTTATTGATGAGGAAACTGAGATGCAAAAAAATACTAAAATTTCTAAGGTCACTTGTTAGTAAAGCATGAGTAAAGATGGAGTTCTGTTGATTATCTGTCTGCAGAGCCTTTTTTATTGTATCAGACTCGATACTGGTTTGTTTTTACTTTTAATTCAGGTATAGTTAACATAGAGTATTATATTAGTTTCAGGTGTATAATATTGTGATTCAATAATTCTGTACATTACTCAGTGCTCATCATGATGTGTACTCTTAATTTCCTTCACCCTATTTCACCCATCTTCCCATCTACCTCCCCTCTGGCAGCTTGTTTATAGTTGAGAGTCTGTTGGTTTCTCTTTTTTTGTTGTTCAGTTGTTTTGTTTCTTAAAATGAGTGAAGTCATATGGTTGTCTTTCTCTGATTTATTTTGCTTAGCATTATACTCTCTAGATCCATCCATATTGTCTCAAATGACAATATTTCATTCTTTTTAATACCTGAGTAATATTGCATTCTATATAGAACACATCTTTATTCATTCATAATTATGGGCGGGTTGCTTTCATATCTTGGCTATTGTAAATAATGCTACATTAAACATAGGTGTGCATATGTCTTTTTAAATTGGTGTTATCATATTCTTCGGGTAAATACCTAGTAGTAGAATTATTGGATTATATGGTAGTTCTACTCTTTAATCTTTTGGGAACCTCCATACTATCTTCCACAGTGGTTGTATCAGTTTGCATTCCCACCAACAGTGTCAAGGTTTCCTTTTTCTCCACATCCTCTCCAAAATTTAGCCATTCTGACGGGTGTGAGGTAATATCTCCTTGTAGTTTTGATATGCATTTTCCTGATAAATGATGTTGAGCATCTTTGCATGTATCTGTTGGTCATCCATATGTCTTCCATCAGTGTTCTTTTACTCCTGTGACATTTTGTACACTCCTCTAGAATGCAGTCATTGCATTGTATTCATGTTACACATTTGCATGTGTGTCTTCTTCTTTGCACTGAATTCCTTGGGTGTCAGGACTCTTACTCAACTTGTTATCGCATGCTTCTAACCAAAGACAGGCAGGTACAATAGATACTCAGTAAATGTTTGTCTTATTTTAGATATCTATACATTTAAAGCTATTTTTTAAATGATACTAAAGGTCCTTGGATTTTTTTGTAAAAGATTTGAAATCTGTTTAGATAAGTAATTTCAATTGACTTCTAAACTAATATTAAACAGTCTTCACTATATATGATTATGGCTTTTTAATGTAAACTTTTTAAAATTGTCTTCCAAAATTTAATCATTATTTCTGATTTTAAAACTTGAGCTTTTAGATTGACAATCCCCATATTTCCACATCAAAAATTAGAACATATGATCTGGCAAAATTTTGTTCATTTTGTTTTTTATATTCTGTGAGTAAAAGGTACTCTGAAATATGGTTTGAATGCCAAGATACTGGAATTTCAAGATCCTTCAGCTGCAGTTTGGGAGAGTGTTTCAGTTGCTACAAGATTGATTTATTTTGGCCCATGTGATTAGTGATCCCGTAAGAATTTATTAAGGTTAATTCTTAGGATAGCTCTTCTTAGTATTAATATAGAAAAATTGTTTATCTCCTTAGTGGTAAAATTATAAGTAGCAATTTAAGAGAAAATTGCAAAACTCAGTCATTTATCTGTTTTTGGTTTTTTAACTATTTTGTTTGCAGAAAATTTCTAGAACGTCCATAATCCAAAAAGGATAGTGTCTTACAAAAGTTTTGTAACAGATGGTTTTTAAAATAGAAAAATGCTGGGAATGAGGTAAATAAAATGTATAAAGAGTAACATGAAGCCACAGGTTAAGGTTGATATAAACAATACCTACTGAGAATTCCTGTATAATTGTTAGAAGTGAGTGATGAATTTAGCTCATAGTCACTGCGGGTTTTCTAGAAAGGAAGTACTCCATTCCTTCAAAATAACTTTCTTTCAACTAGACAGCTTTCATCTAAGTGAAATGAAGTTTTCCAGGCTTAATTTATTTCACACTTAACTCTTTAGTGGGAGTCCATAAATAGAATTCAGAAGGGTCCATGGACTTGAATGAGAAAAAGATTGTTTTTTATTTTCAATCACTTCTAATTAAAATTTAGCAGTTTTCTTCTATTAATATAGGCAGCAAAAATCCAGTATCTGTGATATTTTCACTTATAAAAATTACAGATTTAGGTATTACAGTTACCATATATTTATTCTCAACATGACTTTAAAATTACCATAGTTATTAGATTCATTGCTACATCATTATTTTACTAAAGAAAAAAAGTTAAGTCTTTCAGTATACATGTATTCCAGTATATAATTTCAGTATATTCCCTTGTATTTCAGTTTATTTATTTAAGGAAAGGGATCCATTACTTCACCAGACTGTTGAAGGGGTTTATGATCCAAAAAATATTTAAAAATCTCTGAGTTAGAGGAGGAAGCTACACATGGTTGTATGATGTTAGATTCTTCCTTTCAGAACTCCTATTCATCCAATAACTGGATTATTTGAATAGTCACTGGCATTCAGCATAAGTAATATTAAAGTCATAAATATTTTTTGCAATGAAGTTAATATTTGTTTGAAAACATTTAATAACAATGAGCATGCAGTTCCAAGGAGTTCCTTAGAACTTGTGTTATTAATAGCTCTATACTTTCTATACTAAATTAAAATCTCAGTCGAAATAAAAAAGGCTATTAATGAGATGCCAAAAAAAAATGGAGGTTCTAACTGCTAGGATAAATGAGACAGAAGAGAGAATTAGTGCTATAGAAGACCAAATGATAGAGAAGAAAGAAGCTGAGAAAATTAGAAATAAACAACTACTGGATCATGAGGGGAGAATTCAAGAGATAAGTGATACCATAAAGGAAAACAATATTAGAATAACTGGGATTCCAGAAGAAGAAAGAGAGGGGCAGAAGGTATATTGGAGCAAATTATAGTGGAGAACTTCCCTAAAGGAAACAGCCATCAAAATCCAGGAGGCAGAGAGAACCCTCCCTCAGAATCAATAAAAATAGGTCAACACCCCGACATCTAATAGTAAATAAAGCTTAACAAAGCTCAAAGACAAAGAGAAAATCCTGAAAGCAGCTGGGGCCAAGAGGTCTGTAACCTTCAATGGCAGAAACATTAGATTGGCAGCAGACCTATCCACAAAGACCTGGCAGGCCAGAAAGGACTGGCATGATATATTCAGGGTACTAAATGGATAAATATGCAGCCAATAATAGTTTATCCAGCTAGGCTGTCACTGAAAATAGAAGGTGTGATAAAAAGTTTCCAGGACAAACAGAAACTAAAAGAATTTGTGATCACCAAACCAGCCCTACAAGAAATATTGAAAGGGGTCCTCTAAGCAAAGAGAGAGGCCAAAAATAACATAGACCAGAAAGGAACAGAGACAACATAAAGTAACAGTCACCTTACAGGCTATACAACGGCACTCAATTCATATCTTTCAATAATTACCCTGAATGTAAATGGGCTAAATCCCCCAGTCAAAAGACATAGGGTATCAGATTGGATAAAAAAGCAAGATCCATCAATATGCTATCTGCAAGAGACTCATTTTAGACCTAAAGACACCTCCAGATTAAAGTGAGGGATGGAAAAACATTTATCATACTAATGGACATCAAAAGAAAGCTGGGGTGGCAATCCTTACGTCAGACAAATTAGATTTTAAACCAAAGACTGTAATAAGAGATGAGGAAGGACACTATATGATAATTAAAGGGTCTATCCAACAAGATCTGTTATAAACATTTATGCCCCTAACATGGGAGCAGCCAATTATGTAAGCCAATTAATAACAAAAATCAAAGAAACACATTGACAATAATACAGTAATAGGGACTTCAACTCCCCCCCTCACTGCAATGGACAGATCATCTAAGCAGAAGATCGACAAGGAAACAAAGGCTTTGAATGACACACCTGACCAGGCGGACTTCACAGATATATTCAGAACATTCCATCCCAAAGCAACAGAATACACATTTTTCCCAAGTGCACACGGAACATTCTCCAGAATAGATCACATCCTGGGTCACAAATCAGGTCTCAACCGGTACCAAAAGATTGGGATCATTCCCTGCATATTTTCGGACCACAATGCTTTGAAACATTCGGAACTAATCACAAGAGGAAAGTTGGAAAGAACTCAAATACGTGGAGGCTAAAGAGCATCTTACTAAAGAATGAATAGGTCAACCAGGAAATTAAAGAAGAATTTACAAATTTCATAGAAACAAATGAAAATAAAAACACTACTGTTCAAAACCTTTGGGATGCAGCAAAGGCTGTCCTAAGAGGGAAGTGTATAGCACTACAAGCCTTTCTCAAGAAACAAGAAAGGTCTTAAATACACAGCCTAACCTTACACCTTAAAGGAGTTGGAGAAAGAACAGACAAAGCCTAAACCTAGCAGAAGATAAGTAATAAAGACTAGAGCAGTAATAAAGTAATAAAATAAGTAATAAACCTAGCAGAAGATAAGTAATAAAGATTAGAGCAGAAATCAATGAAATAGAAACCAAAAGAATAGCAGAACAGATCAGCGAAACTAGGAGCTGGTTCTTTGAAAGAATTAGTAAATAAGATTGATAAACCCCTGGCCAGACTTATGAAAAAGAAAAGAGGATACCAGTCAGAATGGCTAAAATTAACAAATCAGGAAATGACAGATGTTGGCAGGGATGTGGAGAAAGGGGAACCCTTCTACACTGTTGGTGGGAATGCAAGCTGGTGCAGCCACTCTGGAAAACAGTGTGGAGGTTCCTCAAAAAGTTGAAAATTGAGCTACCCTGCGACTCAGCAATTGCACTACTGGGTATTTACCCCAAAGATACAAATGCAGTGATATGAAGGGGCACCTACACCCCTGTGTTTATAGCAGCAATGTCCACAATAGCCAAACTATGGAAAGAGCCCAGATGTCCATCGACAGATGAATGGATAAAGAAGATGTGTTGTGCGTGTACACACACACACAGGAATATTATGCAGCCATCAAAAATGAAATCTTGCCATTTGCAAGGACTTAGATGGAACTAGAGGGTATTATGCTAAGTAAAGTTAAGTCAATCAGAGAAAGACAATTATATGATCTCAGTGATACACGGAATTTAAGAAACAGGGCAGAGGATCATAGGGGAAGAGAGGAAAAAAATGAAGCAAGACAAAACCAGAGAGTGAGACTAGGAAACAAACCGAGGGTTGCTGGAGAGGAGGGGGCTGGGGGAATGGGGTGGCTGAGTGATGGACGTTGGGGAGGGTTTGTGTTGTGAGTGCTGGGTGTTGTGTAAGACTGTTGAATCACAGACCTGTACCCCTGAAACAAATAATACCATTATATGTTAATTTAAAAATATTTTTTAAAAAATGAAAGCACTGATAAGGCCAAAATGCAAATTCTCGCAGAAACCCAGAGGAGAAAGCAAAACCCAAAGCAGCCTTTATCCAAACTGGCAGACTTGAACTCTGGTTTTCATACTCCACTGTTAGAGCTGAAGTTCCAAAGAACTGCTTTCTCAGTTTAAGAATGAACCAGAGTAAATCTACCTCATTCACCCAGAGCATGACAGACCTTGACAAGTTGAAACTACAGGACATCCCAAGCACACTCGTAGTCCAAATTTACATCACCAGCATTGTTCAAAAAAATTCAGATCCTGAATTTATTTAGACGAAAGTGGTCCTACATTGGCAGTATCCCTAGTTGCCTGATGGAAGCAAAAATAAATAATTTTGCTCAAAAATATTCATATATAAGATAAGTAAACCACTCAGAGTAAATCATTAAGCATATATGGGAACAAAGTGCCATGATCTAAAGCCAGCAGACAGCAGGAACAGATCTAGAAAGGCCTCAGATACTAGAATTTATAACATTTTTTATAAAATAAACTATCGTTGAAAAAGAAAAGAGGGGCATCTGATCTCTGCTCAGGTCATTGTTTCAGGGTTGTGAGATCAAGCTCCAAGCTGGGCTCTGCACTGGGCATGGAGCCTGCCTCGGATTTTCTCTATCCCTTTCCCCTTCCCCCCTCCCGCTTTTTAAAAGAATTGCTTGAAAATTTCTACAGGGACTAGAAATGTTAAGGATTTATTAGCCTTTTGCAAATCTTAAATTTAAAAAATAGAACTTGTAGAAATAATAAAATAATTAAAATAACTCAATATAGAGCATGAACTGAAGAGGAAATTACTGAATTAGGTGAGACAGATTAAATGAAATTATCCATAGTGCCATGTACAGACAATATTCAAAAAATAGAATTAAAATGCTTAAAGAGACAAAATGTTGAGAAAGTCTAACTTCTTATTAGAGTTACAGAAGGAAAGAATGGGAAAGCAAACCTTTACTAAAAGAAACCTACACATATATTTCATGCAGTAGGAAAATGAACCCAGATGGAAAGCCTGAGGTGAAAGAAGGAATGAAGAACCAAAAAACTGGCAAATATGTTGGTAAATGTAGACATTTATAAAACAATACGTGGAAAGACTAACATCAGTTGTGTGTGACAGATTTGTGTCCTGAAGCCTTTGTATGGTCTAGGAGAAGGCTAAGGTTATTCAATAGTTAAATATACATTTTCCTAAAAGAATAGAAACTGTAAAATTTTCAAACCAGCAAAATGAAAAAATATTTATAATTGTTAAAATTTTAAAGGAAAAATCTAAAACCACTTCTCAACCTCGGCTATACAATGCATGCACTTGGGGAACTGTTAAGATCCTACACCAATTAAATCAGGATGTCTGAGATTTTAAAGTTCCCAGGGTGAAAAGAAACAGAACAGATAGAACAGATGGAAAAGTGTAAAGTAAGATAATAGATATAAATCAACATATGTCAGTAAATCACATCATAATCTTGGGGCGACGGGGCGGCACAGTCTCTTTAAGCATCCAACTCTTGGTTTGAAAAAAAATGGAATTGGACCATAAACAAAAGTCAATTACATTTGGATTATAGACCTACAAATGTGAAGGGCAAAACAATAGAGCCTTTCAAGGGTAATGTAAAATAATCTTCTTGACCTTTGCGTAGAGGAAGATTTCTTTAACTTACACAAAATGACATTACAATTAAAAACATGCTAAGCAAGGGGCACCTGAGTGGTTAATTGGTTAAACATCAGACTTGGATTTCGCTCAGGTCATGATCTCAGGGTCATGAGATCAAGCCTCTAGCTGTGCTCTGCCCTTCGCTTGGAGTCTGCTTGTCCCTCTCCCTACTCCCTCTACCCCCCACCGTGTGCATGTACACTCTCAAATATTTATGTATGAGAGTGTACATCATCCATGCTCGGAGTGCAGAGTCTACTTGAGTTTCTCTCTCCCTCTTAAGATTCATTAATAATTAATATTTTGCTACATTCGTTTCATATCTATGTATGTAGATACACTTTTCCTTTTGTTTTTTTCTGAACTCATTTGAGTTACATGCTCAAGTATTTAGGGTTGAAGTATCACCAGAGATCAAGGACATTTGCCTACATAGCCACAATACAATTATCATCACTCAGAAATTAATGTTAGTATAGTTATGTAAAAGAGTTTATATCCAAATTTTCCAGATTGTTGTAATAATGTTCGTAACTGTAGTTACAGTTTGTTACAACTGTAACATTTGTAATTGGTTGTTTGATCTGAGAACCAAAGATTAGTTGAATTATCAATAGATAGGCTTCATTAATCTAGAACATTCCCTGTGGTATAGATTCGTGTTAAACATATTTGGAAGGCATACTACACAGGTGATACTGTGTTCTCTGTAAGAGAGCACATGTCATTTTGTCCCATTCTCAGTGATGTTAAGTTCAATCATTTGACTAAAGTGGTGTCTGCCAGATTTCTTCACTATAAAGGTTTCTGTATTCTGTGGGGTTATGCATGAAAACTGAATTTCCTGTTCCTTGATAATTTTCACCAGTGGCTTTAGCATCCATTAGTGATGTTGCTTATTTCAAGTTTGTGTTATTGTAGTTATTAGAAAATGGTAAATTTTCAGTATTTTACTAGCTTTAATATTTATTGGTTCTTCTCTTCTGTAAAGAACAGCTTTCCTTTTGACTCTACTACAGTCAGTAGTCTGTACTGTACTACAGCAACATACTAAGTAAAATTCAGGTTTTCTTTGCATTTCTTTTGTCCTTAAAATATTACCTATTAAGATTATTATAGTCAGAATGCTATAGTTCAGAAGGTACTGAATTCTTTTTCCTGTTACTTGATACATACTAGGTTCCTTACTTTCCCTTCTTTTTGTTTTGTGTTTTTAATTATCCCTGTTATTTAATTTTATTTTTGAATATGTAAAACACTACTGACTTTAAAACGTCTTAGATGTCCTGTCCCTTCCACCTCATTTCCAAATGAGGTTTTATTAATTCTGGTTTTCCATCCTGAGGTTTTGTTTTTTGGTTTTTTTCAAAAATGAAAAAAAAAAAATCCTTTCATTCAAATCAGTTTAAGAGATCTTTCTTTTCTGCTTCCTTAAAGACAAATGGATGGCTTTTAACACCTTCTCAAGAACTGAGAGAGCAAGCATTAAAAAGCAGTAAGACTATACAGCATTTGAACAACATGATTAGCAAACTTGCCCTAATGGCTAAAAACAGAAATGGTACCCCAGAACTACAAAGTAATATTCATTTGAACCATACATGTAACTTTTATAAACATGTTTTATAAAAATTTATAAAACAGGGACGCCTGAGTGGCTCAGATGGTTGGCCGTCTGCCTTTGGCTCAGTTAATACTCCCAGGTCCTGGGATCCAGGCCCGAGTTGGGCTCCCTGCTCAGCGAGGAGCCTGCTTCTCCCTCTACCTTTACTCTTCCCCCTGCTTGTGTTCTCTCATTCTCTCTGTCAAATAATCTTTTTTAAAAATGTATAAAACAAATATAAGAGTCAAATGAGTATATTCACTTATTTATTGAAATATAGTTAACACACAATGTTACATTAGTTTCAGGCAGACAACATAGTGATTTGACGACTTCGTAACTTAGGCTGTGCTCACAAGTATGCCTACCATCTGTCACCATACAATGCTAGCACAATACTGTTGACTATATATTTCCTATGCTATACCTTTTAACCCTGTCCCTGTGACTTACTCATTCTATAACTGGAATCCTGTATCTCCCATTGCTGCTTCACCCATTTTATGCACCACCACCCCTTCTCTGGCAACCGTAAGTTTGTTTTCTGTGTTTATGGGTCTGTTTTCTGGTTTTTGTTTGTTGATTCATTTTCTGTTTAGATTCCACATGTAAATGACATTGTGAAATTTTTCCTTCTGTTTCTGATTTATTTCACTTAGCATAAGATCCTCTAGGTCCATCCATGTTGTTGTAGAGATTTCAGTCTTTTTCGTGGCTAATACTCCATATTGTGTGTGTGTGTGTGTGTATGTATGCACACATACATATATACCATTGTATATATATGAAATATATATACTATATGTATTCCATTGTGAGTGTGTGTGTGTGTGTACACTACATTTTTATCCATTCATTTGCCAACGGACCCTGGGTTGCTTCCATATCATGGCTATTGTAAATAATGCTGCAGTAAACATATGGGTGCATGTATTTTTTCACATGTTTTCATTTTCTTTGGGTGAATACCCACCAGTAGAATTACTGGGTCATATGGTATTTCTCTTTTTAATTTTTTAAGGAATTTCCCTACTGTTTTGCACAGTAGCTGACCCAGTTTGCATTCCCACCAGCAGTGCACAAGGGTTCCTCTTTCTCCACATCTTTGCCAACACTAGTCATTTCTTGTCTTTTTGTTCTAGCCATTTTGGCAAATGTAAGTTAATAGCTCACTGTGGTTTAGATTTGTGATGTTGAACATGTTTTATGTATCTGAATGGCCATTTGTGGAAAAATGTCTACTCAGGTTCTCTGACCATTTTTTAATTATTTGTTTTTTTGGTATTGAGATGTATGCCTGAGGAAACAGATATACAAAAATGTTGCTAGGACCTGTGTCAAAGAGATTACTGCCCATGTTTTCTTTTAGAAATTTTATGGTTTCATGTCTCACATTTAGGTCTTTAATCAGTTTATGTTTTTGTGTGTACAGTCTAAGAAAGTTGTCCAGTTCTATTCTATTCTAGTTTTCCCACTTATTGAAGAGGTGGTCTTTTTTCCATTGTATATTTTTTGCTTTCTTTGTTATAGATTAATTGACCATTTAGGCTTACATTGATTTCTGAACTCTTTTCTATTGATCTATGTGTCTGATTTTGTGCCAATACTACACTGTTTTGAGTAGTACAGCTTTGTAGTAGTATTTCTTGAAATCTGGGATTGTGATACCTTCAGCTTTTTCTTCTTTCTCAAGAGTCTTCAGGGTCTTTTGTGGTTCCATACAAATATTAGTATTATTCTAGTTCTGCGAGAAATATTGGTATTTTAACAAGGACTACATTGAATCTGTAGATTGCTTTGAGGAGTATGGACATTTTAACAGCATTAATTCTTCCATGGGATGGAGTATCTCCATTAGTCTGTGTTGTCTTCAGTTTCTTTCAGCAGTGTTTTATAGTTTTCAGAGTACAGATCTTTCTCCTCCTTGATTTCAAGTTTATTCCTAGGTATCTTATACTTTTGGGTGCGATGATAAGTGGGATTATTTTCTTAATTTCTTTTTCTGCTACTTTGTTATTAGTGTACATAGGCAACTTCTGTGTATTAATTTCGTATCATGCAACTTTACTGAATTCATTTATTCTGGTAGTTTTTTGGTGTAATCTTTAGGGCTTTTTATTTATACCATTGTGTCATCTGCAAATAATGAGAGTTTTATACATCTTACCAATTGGGATGCTTTTTCTTTCTTTTCCTCTTGTGATTGCGGTGGCTGGGATTTCCAGTACTATGTTAAATAAAAGTGGTGAGAGTGGACATCCTTGGCTCCTTCATGATCTTAATTGAAAAGCTTTCAGTTTTTCCACCATTGAGTATGATGTTAGCTGTGGGTTTTCATATATGGCCTTTATTATACTGAGGTTTTTCCCTCTAAACTGACTTTTTTGAGAGTTTTTATCACAGATGTTGAATTTTGTCAGATGCTTTTCCTTGCATCTAATAAGATTTTTATCCTTTTTGTTGCAGCATTGTATCACATTGATTTGCAAATATTACAGCATCGTTGCATTCCTGAAATACTTCCCACTTGATCATGGTGAATGATCCTTTTTTTAATGGATTGTTGAATGCAGTGTTTGCTAATATTTTGTTGAGGATATTTGCATCTATGTTTATCAGTAATGTTGGCCTATAGTTTTCTGTTTTTGTAGTGTGTTTGTCTGGTTTTGGTATCAGGCTAATGTACGCCCTGTAGAATGAATTTGGGAATCTTTCTTCCTAGTCAAGTTTTTGGAATAGTTTGAAGGGTACAGGTATTAACTTTTCTTTAAATGTTGGTAAAATTCACCCATGAATCCATCTAGTCCTGGACTTCTGTTTGTTGGGAGTTTAATACATATAGCTGATTGAATTTCATTAATAAAAAAATGTATTCAGGAAAGATTGTATATTTCTAGGAATTTATTTTTTTCTAGATTGTCCAGTTTGGGGCATATAATTTTTTATAAAAATTGTCTTATAATCTGTTGTTACTTCTCTTTTATTTCTGATTTTATTTGAGTCCTCTTTTCTTTCTTGATAAAATTGATAAACCTTTAGCCAGACTTGTTTATCTTTTCAAAGAACCAGTTCTTGGTTTTATTCGTTTCTTCCTTTATTTTTGCTCTAATCTTTATTATTTCCTTTCTTCTACTAACCTTGACCTTTATTCTTCTTTTTCTAGTTTCTTTAAGTTTAAAGTTAGATTGAGCTTTTTCTTGTTTCTTGTGGTAAGCCTGTATTACTATAAATTTCCCTTTTAGAAGTCCAAAGATTATATGGACCATTGTGGTTTTGTTTTCATTTTTTTCCACGTACCTGTGATTTCTTTATCAACTCATTGTCTGTTCAGTAGCATGTTGTTTAATCTCCACTTGTGTTTTTTCCAGTTTCTTCCTTGTGACTGATTTCTACACCATTGTGGTCAGAAAAGATGCATTATATGATTGCAATCTTAAATTTATTGAGACTCGTTTTGTGCCCTAACATGTGATCTGTCCTGGAGAATGTTTCCAATGCACCTGAAAAGAATGTTTTTGAATGAAATGTTCTCTGTGTATCTTTGAAGTCCATCTGGTCTAATGTGTTGCTAACGGTTTTCTTATTGATTTTCTGCCTGGATAATCTATCCATTGATGTAGGCAGGGTGTTGTTAAAGTCCTACTGTTGTGTTACTCTATTTCTCCATCTATGTCTTGATACTTTATGTATTCAGGTACTCCAATGCTCCAATGTTGAGTGCTTAGATATTTACAACTGTTAGATCCTCTTGTTGGATTGATCCCTTTATCATTATGTAGTACCCTTCTTTGTGTTTTGTTAGTCTCTGTCTGAAAGTCTACTTTGTCTGATTATTGCCACCCTGACCCCCCTCCCCCCGCTTCCAATTGCATGGAATACCTCTTTTCATCCTTTCACTTTGTCTGTGTAAGTCTGAAATGAGTGTCCTTATCCATTCTGCCATCCTTCATCTTACAATTGGTGCATTTAGACCATTTACATTTAATTATTGATAGGTATGTCCTTATTGTCATTTTGTTAATTTTTTCCCTGTATTTTGTAGTTCTTCTCTGTTCCTTCTTCTCTTGCGACTGAAGACTTTCTGTAGTATTATGCTTAATTTTCTTTCTCTTTATTTTTTACCTATTAAAGGTTTTGGGTTTGTGGTTACCATGAGGTTCATCAGTCCTAAGTTGATGGTCACTTAAGTTTGAACACAGTTTAAAAGAACTTTTTACTACCCCCTCCACATTATGTATGTTGTCATATTTTACATCTTTTTATTGATAATTTTCTTCTACTTATGGCCTTCTCCCCCCTCACTTGAAGTCCCTTTAACATTTCTTTTTTTTTTTAATGATTTTTTATTATATTATGTTAGTCACCATACAGTACATCCCCGGTTTCCGATGTAAAGCTCGATGATTCATTAGCTGCGTATAACACCCAGTGCACCATGCAATACGTGCCCTCCTTACTACCCATCACCGGCCTATCCCATTCCCCCACCCCCCTCCCCTCTGAGGGCCCTCAGTTTTGATCTTCATAGTCCTGAGTCTCTATGTTTCATTCCCTTCTGATTACCCCCTCTTATACTCTTTTTTTCCCCTACCCGATCAATCCTAGATTCTTATGTTCCAGACGAATATAAATCATAGATATGGTTGTCTTGCTCTCTGCTTGAGCTTTTTACCTTGGCATTATCTTCTCCAGTGCCGTCATGTTGCAGCAAACAGGTTCGGGATTCCTCTGATAGCTGAGTAATTATTCCATTGTATATATGGACTACAAGCTTCTGTAATCCAGTCATTGTTGAAGGACTCTGTCCCTTTCCAATTCTCCTTAACTATTGTGGACATTATCACCTAGCGAACGACCCCGATTTTATATAGGCGCTACCATTACTAATCTGTATGGGGAGTGAA